>NC_067400.1:248358211-248668211 GCF_016432865.1 Antechinus flavipes | reverse complement strand
TCAGTAATGGAAAAGGGCTAGAGTAGAATCCATTATGCTTATAAAAAAAGACAAAGTAAAAAAGCAGGGGTTATAATCAAAATTTCAGATAAAGCAAAGCAAAGCCAGATATAATGAAAAGAGATGAGCAAAGAAACTACATTTTGCTAAAAGATGCCATAGACAATGAAGTAATAATATCAATACTAAACATATATGCACCAAATGATCCACCATCTAAATTCAAAGTTAAAGGAATTACTGTAGGAAAAAAAGTGTAAAATTACATTAGAGAAGGACTTCAAATTTCCTGTCTCAGAACCAGATAAATCTAACCAAAAAAAAATAAACAAGAAAGAAATTAAGGAGTAAAATTTTATTTTTTTAACAAGAATAACAGCATTTATATAATTTTATTTTTTCCTTTCATCTATCATCCATATATATGCATTTTCAAACACATACAGTATTTTTTTTTAGGTTTTGGGCTCCAAATTTTATCACTCACTCTCTTCCCTTCCTTTATCCCTCTCTGAGATGATGAGCAATCATAGGTTCTACATGTGCAATCCTATAAAACATTTCTATATAAGTAATTTGTACAAGAAGACAAATAAAAGAAAAAGAGTGAAAGACATAAAGTGAAAAATGGCATGTTTCAGTCTATATTCCAACAATATTAGTTCTTTCTCTGGAGGCAGATACTATGATTCATCATTAGTCTTTTGTCATGGATCATAGTATTTCTGAGAAAAACTAAGTCAGATGAATAGAATTTTTAAAAGTTTGATATGGAAGACCTTTGGAGAAACAGAATGGGAATAAAAAGGGATAGATCTTTCTCTCAGAGGTATATGGCACCCAACAAAAATTGACCATGTATTAGGGCATAAAAAACTCACAACCAAATGCAGAAAAGCAGAAATAACCCTTTTCAGACTGTAATACAATAAAAATTATATTCAATAAAGAGCCATGGAAACTTAAATTAAAAGTTAATTGGAAAATAGTACCATAATAGAAAAAAGATTAAAAATCCTTGTTCCAATTGTTCCACTTACCTTTTCTTATCTACCTTGCCTTGTCTTGCCAAATACATTCATTTTCTTGAGTCTAGCTCTTTAATTTCTAATTTATAATCCTTCTTGATAGTCCTTAATTTCTTAATATGTTCCTTAATGATGCTCTTTTCTTCACCCCAAGAGTAGAATTTAGACCTGTATCTAAGCTTGGAATGAATGAAAAAAGCATTTATTAAGTACTTACAAAGTTCCAAGCAATATGCTGATCTTATGAATAAAAGACATAAAACCTGGAAAAAAGCTAATTGGAAACTAAATAACCATTATGAGGAGGTCAAAGAGTAAATCAAAGAAATAATCAACAATATCATTAATGAAAATAATGAGACCATATACCAAAATTTATGTGTTGCAATCAAAAGCAATACTTGGGAGAATAATTATAAATCTAAATGCTTACATCAATAAAATAGAAAAAAGGCAGATTAACTTATTGCATTCCAACTTAAAAACAAAACTAGAAAAGGAACAAATTTAAAATCTCTTATCAAAAACAAAATTGGGAATCCTGAAAACCAAAGGAGAGACTAATAAAATTGGAAGAAAAACTTTGGACCAATGATAAAAACCATTAAACTAAAGAAAAGGAGGAACTAGTTGATGCAACAGTGATGCAAATCTTTTGAATTAAATACTTTCAAGGAGACTATAGTAATATATTACAATGATCATACACTCTGATCAAGTGGGAATTATACCAGGAATGCAGGACTGGTTCCAAATCAGGAAAACTATTAACATAATTGACCAGTAGCAATAACAAAAACAACAAAAACCATTTGATTATCTTAAAAATTGGAGGGGGGAAAAGCTTTTGAGGAAATATAACATTTAATCCTCTTTGAAAAACACTGGAAAACATAAGAATCAATGGAGCTTTCCTTAAAATGATAACAAATATTTTTCTAAAATCATCAGTAGATATTATCTATAATGGGGATTAAACTAGAAGCCTTCCTAATAAAATCAAGATTGAAGCAAGGATGCCTATCATCACCAATATTATTCAATATTATAGTAGAAATGTTAATTAACTATGGTAATAAAAGAAAAAAGACATTAAGGGAAATTATTTCTCCATTTTAGTGATAATCAATTAAACTAGGATTTAGATTTTTTTCCTCTACATTTCCTCATTCAGAGGACAAGCCCCTATAAGTCAGTCAACTAGTCTCTGAAGGGCATACCTGATAAAAGAGATTGCTCTGATTCTTGGGGTATAAGCTCCTCAATATTGGATAGAACCCTATTCAACCCTATTTCTGTTTAGAGTGTAAAGAATCTAACACAGATGAATTTCTGCCCCAAAGCAATAAACCCGTATTCTTGTATCCCTCCATTAGAGTACAGGGCAACCCAGTTCATGAAGGAGAAAACCAACCAGAATAGTCTAGACAGAGACGAATTCCTTTGTCCAGATTGCTGGAGATGGTTGAGTCTCATCATGATCTAGCCATGTTCTCAGCATGAGGAGCTGAAAACTTTTAGCCTTCCTCTTTAATTGTTGAACAATAAGGGTTGCTTTTTACTTATCAAGACACCCATTTCTAAAATTATAATAAAGCTTCCAGTCTGTCTGTATCTTGGTCTTTCTTTACCAAGACCACTGTCTATCAATTTATTGGTTATTAACTAGCCTAATTAATAACTTTATGATTAATTTCTGAAACTGTCTTTCAGGTTTTTCATTCATCACACATTGAAGGAATTAGAATAGAAAATGAGGAAACAAAAGTATCATCTGCATAAGATATAATTGTATATTTAGAAAACCCTAGAAAATCAATTAAAAAACTAGGTGAAATAAGAATTTCAACCAAGTTGCAGGGTATAAACTAAACCATATAAATAACCAGCATTTACCTATGTTACCAATAAAGTTCAGCATGAAGTTTAAATTTAAAATTTAATCAATCAATCAATTAATTATCTTAATTAATGTTTAAATTTTAAAATAATTGTACTAAGTAGAAAATACTTGGGAGTCTATCAAATCAAACTCAAAAACTACATGAATAGAATTATAAAAGCCTTTTCATATAAATAAAATCATGTAAAAACAATTTAAAAATATTAATTGCTCATGATATATATATATATGTATATATGATAATTCTATTTTAATTTACTTATTCAGTGCCATACCAATCAAATTACCAAAAATGATTTTATAGAGCTAGAAAAAACAACAAAATTCATCTGGAAGAACAAAAGCTCAAGAATATCAAGGGAATCGATGAAAAAGAATGTGAAGGAAGGCAGCATCAGATATCAAACTATATTGTAAAATTGTTATCACCCAAACAATCTGGCACTGGCTTAAAAAAAGAGTGGGGAATCAGGGAAATAGATTACACACACACACACACACACACACACACACACACACACACACACTATACACACTAATAAATGACCATAGTAACAGTGTCTAATAAATCAAAAAATGAAAACTTTTGGGATAAGAACTTACTATATGTTAAATCTGCTGGGAAAACTGGAAAGTGGTTTGGCAGAAATAGGTAGACCAACATATCACAACACATCCCAGGATAAGGTCAAAAAAGATGTGTGATTTAGGCATAAAGGGTGATACCATCAGCAAATTAGAGGAGCATGGAATAGCTTATCTGTTAGACTTATAGATAAGGGAAGAACTCATTACAGGATGTAGGATGGATAATTTTGATTACATTAAATTAAACAAAATGCATGTATCCAAGATTAGAAGGCTAGCAGAAAACTGGAAGAAAATTTTAAAGCCAGTTTCTCTTATAAAAGCCTCATTTTTCTAATATATAGAAAACTGTACCAAATATATAATGTCTTTCCCTAATTGATAAAAAGGTCAAAGAATATAAACAGTTTTCAGAAAAAGAAATTAAAATTAAAAATCACATGTAAAAAGTGCTCTAAATCATTATTGATTAGATAAATGCAAATTAAAATACTTCTGAGATACTACATCATACCTATTAGATTGGCTAATATAACAAAAAAAGGAAAATGATAATTGTTAAAGATAATGTAGAAAAATTGGGACAGTAATTCATTGTTAATAGAATTGTGAAGTAATCCAACCATTCTGGAGAAAATTTGGAATTATGTCCAAAAGGCTTTACAATCATCCATACCATTTGACCCACAAATACCCTAGTAAGTCTGTATCCCAAATGGATCAATGGTAAAGGAAAAGCATCTATGAGTAAAACAAATATCATTTTCAGCTTTCAAATAGAGCAAAGAATTGTTGACAAAGAACTGGAAATGGAGGAGATAACCATCACTTAGGAATGATGAAATACCATTGGGTCATCAGAAGATCATTATATACTTTAACAACAATATTATATGATGATCATTTCTGATGGATGTGGCTCTCTTCAGCAATAAGATGGACCAAATAAGTTCCATTTGTTCCATTTGTAATGAAGAGGACCAGCTACATCCAGGGAAAAAAACTATGGGAAATAAGTGTGAACCACAACATAGCATTTCCAATCCCTCTATTTTTGTCCGCCTGCATTTTTTATTTCCTTCTCAGGTTAATTTTACCTCATTTCAAAGTCTGATTCTTCTTGTGCAGCAAAATAACTACATGGACATGTAGACACATATTGTATTTAACATATACTTTAACATATTTAATATGTATTGGTCTACCTGCCATCTGGGGGAGGGTTGGGGGGAAGGAGAGGAAAAGTTGGAACAGAAGGTTTTTATAAGAGTCAATGCTGAAAAATTATCCATGCATATATCTTCTAAATAAAAAGCTATAATAAAAAAATACTATTGGATCATAAGAAATCACAAGAAGAATGTTATTAGAAAATCTTGAGAAGACTCATATGAATTGATACAAAATGAAATGAGTAAAATGAGGGAAAACACTGTACACAGTAACAGCAATATTGTAGGATGATTAACTGTGAATGGCATAGTTATTCTCAGCAATAACATGATCCAAGTAAATTCTGAGGTCTTAAATGAAAAATTCTATCCCCTTCCAGAGAAAGAACTGATGGAGTCTGAAGGCAAATAGAAGCATACTTTTTACTTTATTTTTCTTGTTTTTTACTTTGTTTTCTTTTGCAATATGGCTATTATGGAAATATATTTTGCATGATTACAAAATGTAATTTATAACAAATTGCTTACTTTCTTAAGAAGGGGAAATCGTATGAAGGAGAAAGTGAATTTTGAACTCAATTTTTTTTAAAAAAAATGAATATTAAAATTATTTTTACATGTATTGAGAAAAATAAAATAAAAAATAAATTAATTTAATAAAATTATAAAAATCAAGCATGTCTCAAATAAAGAGATGAAATGTCCTTGCTTTTTTGTGAGAGGAGTCAACAGGTGTTGTATGTCATGTTTTTCAATTTATTGCTTATGGAGATTTTTTCCTTCTTTCCTTTTTTTGTTTTTAAGAAAATGCCATTTTTTTATGTGGGATAGCTCTTTGGAAGAAGATAGAAATGCTGCGGGAAACTATGATAATATAAAAACAGAAGACATAAACAAAAACTTTAAAAAAGAAGAAAAAATTAAGCTCTTTGTTCTCTCACACTTGCTCCAAACTCCTAGTTGAGGAAATTCTGTATATATACACATACACACATATGTACATATATATGTACATATATATATATATATATAAACACATATGTGTGTGTAAAGTTGAGTTCCATACCTCACCTTAAACTTATGTGTATATCTACTCAACAACTAGTCTCTTTGTGCTTGAGGCAAAATGTAGTTTCTGGAAACATTTGTGTAATGAATAGTAGGCTATATATGAACAATCTATATGGATAATGTCTGTGGCTAACTAGACATTAGAAAGCAAAGTTGAAGGAAAAGCTAACCTTTCTTAAGGCTTCCTTTAACATCTCTTGCCTCCTGCATTCTGAAATGAGTTCTCTATTTTATATATTTATGGTAGGATTTGTTACTGGTCAATTATTTTAGTCACGTTCAATATTTTGTGATCCCATTTGGGAATTTCTTTGCAAAGATATTGTAGTGGTTTGCATTTCCTTCTCTAGCTTATTTTACAAAGGAGAAAACTTTGGTTTTGGAGGTAAATTGGGTTAAATGACTTGCTCAGGATCATACAGCTAGTAGATGCCTGAATCCAAATTTGAATTCACAAAGCTGAGTCTTTTTGATTCCAGGCCCAGTACTCTCTATATACTAGGGACCTAGATGGCTCTACAGTAGACCTTAATCTCTTGCAAAATGTTTGATTCAAGACATTCATCCCCTTAATATACTGTGTTTTAAAAAATACTTAAATGTAAAAATGATTTTCAACATTCAGTTTAAAAAGTTTAAGTTCCAAATTCTTTCTTCTTCTATCTCTAGCCCATCATTGAGAAGATAAGCAAAATGATATAGATTATACATGTGTAACCATGCAAAATCTATTTCCATATTAGTCATATTATAAAAAATAGGCCAAAAAAATTCAAGAAAAAGAAAGTATGCTTCCATCTGTATTTTGACACCATTAGTTCTTTCTTTGGGAATGGATAGCATTTTACAACATAAGTCCTAAAAAGTTGTCTTGGATCACAGTACTGCTAAGAATAGCTAAGTCATTCACAGCTGAGCATCCCACAATATTGTTACTTTGAATATTGTACATTCACTTTGCTCCCTTCATGTAAGACTTTCCAGGTTTTTCTGAGAGTATCCTGTTCATTACTTCTTGTTTTTTCTTTCAATATTTTTATTTCCCCAATTACATGTAAAACAATTTTTTACATTTGTTTCTAAAATTTTGAGTTCCAGATTCTCTCCCTTCCTCCTCATACCCCGCATTGAGAAAGCAAATGTGAAATTATGCAAAACATTTTTATAAAAGTCATGTTGTGAAAGAAAACAGATCTCTCCTCCCCCCCAAAAAAACCTTAAAATAAAGTTTAAAAAAGTATTCTTCAATCTGTATTTAGACACAATCAGTTCATTCCCTGGTATGGATAGCATTTTTCATCCTAAATTCTTCAGAGTAGTCTTGGATCATTATATTGTTGAGAATAGCAAAGTCATTCACAACCAATCATCCCACAACATTGCTCTTATTTTGTAAATAGTACATTTCACTTTGCTTGAATTCATGGAGGACTTTCCAGGTTTTTCTGAGAGCATCCTGTCTGTCATTTTTAATAGAACAATAATATTCCATCATAATCACATACCACAGTTTATTCATTCATTCTCCAACTGATGCAAATCCCCTCAATTTCCAGTTCTTTGCCCCTAGAAAAGAGCAGCTTTAAATATTTTTGTACACCTTGATCCTTTTTCTTTTTGGGATATTTTAACTTTTTAGGATAAAGAAATAGTAATGGTATTGCTAGGTCAAAGGGTATGCATAGTTTTGTAGCCATTTGGATAATTCCAAATTGCTCTACAGAATGATTACGCCAGTTCACAACTCTATCAACAATGCACTAATATCTCAATTTTCCCACACCCCCTCCAACACTTGCCATTTTCCTTTTCTGTTCTATTAGTCAATCTAATAGATATAAGTTAGTATCTTTGGGTTTTTTCATTTACATTTCTCCAATCAATAGTGATTTAGAACACTTTTTTTCAAATGGCTATAGATATGTTTGATTACTTTATCTGAAAACTGACTTCATATCTTTTGCTCATTGATCACTTGAGGAATAGCTCTTTACAAATTTGATTCAATTTTCTACACATTTGAGAAACAAAGTTTTTATCATAGAAACGACTTCAAATTTTTCTACAGTTATGAAATGTTATTTTCCTCTATCCTATTCCCTTCTCCTGCTTATTCTGTTCTCTTTCTCCTTTCACCCTGTCCCTCTTGAAATGTGTTTTCCTTCTGATTACCACCTCCCCCAATCTACCCTCCCTTCTATCACTCTCTCTCCTTCCGTTTCCTTCCTATTTTCTATACCCAGTTGAGTGTGTATGTTAGTCTTTCTTTGAGCCAATTCTGATGAATAAATCTCAAGCATTCCCTGCCATCTACCACAGCTTTCCCTCCATTGTAAAAGCTTTCTTGCGTCTTTTCTACCTCTACATTTCCCTTTCTGCCGCTGCATTCCTCTTTCTCAAAGAACCCTTAATTTTATTTTTCTAGATATCCTTTTCTATTAAATTCATACCTGCACTCTCTGTCTATATATTTTCCTAATTGCCCTGATAATGAGAAATTTCTTATGGGTTCATCTTCCCATATAGTAATATAAATAAATTAAGTTTAAGTTATAATTTCCCTTTCCTATTTAACGTTTTATGCAAGTCTCCAGTCTTTTATTTGAAAGTCAATTTTTTTTATTCAGCTCTGGCCTTTTCATTAAGTATGCTTGAAAGTCCTCTATTTCACCAAATATCCATTTTTCCCCATGAAAAATTATACTTGGTTTTGCTGGGTAGCTGATTTTGTAATCCCAGCTCCTTTGTACTCTATCGTATTCCAAATCCACCCCCCCTCATTTAACCCCCATAAACACACCTGCCCTACTCTGATCCTTTAAAATAGAAACTGCTAAACTTGTGCCATCCTTACTATTGAATTGTTTCTTTCTGGCTACTTGCCATATTTTCTCCTTGACCGGGGAGCTTTGGAATTTGGCTATAATGTTCCTAGAAGTTTTCATTTGGAGATTTCTTTCAGGAAGTGATGGGTAGATTCTTGGAATTTCTGTTTCTACCCTCTGTTTTCAAAATATCAGGGCAGTTTTCCTTGGTAATTTCTTGAAAAAAAACCCATAGGCTCTTTTTCTGATCATGATTTTCAGGTGGTCCATAATTTTCAAATTATCTTTCTTGGATCTATTTTTCCAGGTCTTGTTTATTTCAGTGCGCTATTTCACAATCTTCTATTTTTTTCATTCTTTTGGTTTTGTTTTATTGTTTCTTGATTTCTCATAGTCATTAGCTTCCATTTTACTCGATTCTAATTTTTAAGGAATTATTTTCTTCAGTGAACTTTTATTCCTCCTTTTCTATTTAACCAATTCTACTTTTCAGGGACTTTGTTTCCTCAATGAATTTTTGTGCTTCTTTTACCATTTGGCCTAGTCTGTTTTTTAAGATATAGTTTCTTCAGTAATTTTTGTGCTTCCTTTACTAAATTTCTGACTCTTTTTTCATGATTTTTTGGTATCAGTCCCATTTCTCTTCTCAGTTTTTCCTCAACATCTCTTTCTTGATTTTCAAAATCCTTTTTAAGCTCTTCCATGGTGTAAGACTAATTCATATATTTCTTGGAAGCTTTGGATGTAGGAGTTTTGACTTTATTGTCTTCTGAGTTTGTTTTGATTTTCTTTGTCACCACAGTAACTTTCGTTGGTTAGAATGTTTTTTTGTTCATTTTTCCAGCCATTTCTTGATTTTTAATTCTTTGATAAAGTGGGCCTCTGCTTGTCCCAAGCCTTAGGAGTTTTGTGCAGCTATTTTCAGAGATATTTTTAGGGACATTTAAGTTTTCAGTTCTTCCAAAGTGATATGCCTTAAGAAAAGGTGAATGTACTATTCTTCTAGCCTGTGTCCTGGTCTTTGAGGGACCACAAGCATTCCTTTCCTCTTGTATGAGGGTCCCTGTTCCCCTATAACTGATGGGCTAGTGCTCCTTTTAACCTTGGGACTGCACCCTAGGCCTGTGACCTGCATCCAAATATGAGTAAAATAACAGAGTCCTGTCTCCAAAACCAGCAAAGGGATCTCTATAATTTCCTTTTGACCAGCTGTTAGTTCCCTTATCATCTGTGGGCTGAGAGCTGCTGAAGCAGCCAGTGCTGGGGCTGCTTCAGAGACTCCCAGGGCCTGTAACTAGTTCACCAGGAGGTCCTGGTCTGCTCTGGAACCATATCTGCAGAGGCGTGGCCTGTCCCAGAGTAAGCTGCATGCTCACTCTAACATAATGGACCTTTCCTGCCAACCTTCTAAGTTGTATTTGTATGAAAAATTATTTCATCCCATCCTTTTGTTGGTTCTATTGCTCCCAAATTTGTTTTAGAGCATTATTTAAATGAGTTCAGAGGGGTTTGGGGAAGAGATCTGGCAAGTCCCTGCCTTTTCTCTGCCATTTTGACTCCACCTCCCTATACTCTGTTTTGATTGTTCAATTCAACCACAAAATATATATATATATATACACACACACACATACATACACATAGTCAAGGCATGAGTGCCAAATGAAGAGGTTTCAATTCCACTCTTACATTTCAAATCAAAACCTCTTTGGAAAGCTGAATTCCATGCCCCATGAGCTGCATGTATGTTATCCTAAGCCTCTTTCCTTTGTCCCTTAACAATCAAAAATGTGAATTCCGTTGTTTTTGATGGTGATCTCTGCTACTAGTGATTTTTGTCATTGTGGGGATCTACAGGAACAGCTGTTAAAACCCAGGAACAAAATAAACAAAAAAAGTCAGCTTTCTCCTCCAGATACAGAAACTGAGTAGGGACACAAGCAGTGGGAATGGGACCAGTGATTCTGCCCCAAGTCTATTCTTGTTGCCAGATTTGACATGTTAACTGATAAGCATTTTATTTTCCTTTCAGTAGAGACCTAAAGAAAGCCTTTTTCTGGAGGAACCACACCATACTTCAAAATTAAAAAAAAAAATTAATCTTTACTTCCTCCTTGTGGTGGAAAGGAAAGGAAAGTAGAATTCCATTATCAATCCACCTACATTTTCTAATAAATAATTGCACTATGAGGAAATTTGTCTTTGTGATCAGAAGCTGGAAGGGTGTTAATGGAAAGTGGGGGACAATGGTGGAATCTGAAGGAAGAGATTTTAGAGATATTTACAGGTAGCTTCCCTTTTGAGTTTCTCCAGATTCATCCCACATCACCAAGCATCCACAAGTGTTTTCCATCTCTGAGTATCTCAAGAGGTAGAGAGTGATGGGAAATAAATATTAAGACTTTCTCAAAGCCCAGAACAGTCCTGAATCCCAGATACCACTAGAGTAAATAGAAATGGAGAACTGTTTTCCTGTCTGCAGGATGGAGGCTTTGGAAGGGACAAAACCTGAATTTCACATCTCAGGCAGTGATGATCTGGGCAATGGGAGAGGGGAGAAGTTACACTGAAGATAGAAAAAAGGTAGTAAAATAGATGCTTACTAAACACAGCACAGCCACAAGCCCTATTCAGCCATTGTCCACGCTACAAGAGTTCTTGCACACACATCAGTTAGTTGAGCTCACTACCAGTGCCTTGCTCTGAATGTCAAGATAGCCCTTCCAAAAGGAAGGCTGGCACGCTCGCGTGTGAGTGCCGTGCCCTTGCGCACGGGTGCAGAATGTCCTGCCCTCGGGTTCCTCCTGTGGGGGAAGGGGCCGCGCGACTGGGCTGAATCCTGGCGCGGACGAATCCTCTTCAGGCACGGTGCACCTGATCATGTTGCGTGCGGAGGGATACTTCGTGCAATCTGCAAAACAAGTTCTCTTTTCCCCTCTCCACCTTCTCCTCCTTCCCTTCCCTCCTTATCCAGTTCGGCTCCTGCTTGCATACAGTGCGGCAAGAAGAGGGGCTTGCAATCCCTTGCTAGGATCGTGAGCAGCCGCTTCTGCACAAGCTGCTGCAGCGGCGGCAGCGGCGGCACCAGCAGCAGCACCAACAGCAGCAGCAGAGGATTTTTTTTTCTTTTCCTATTAGACACAGTCGTTTTTGGAGCTGCCTACCAGTGTCATCTCCAGAAGATGAACCTTTTCTTTGCTTTCTACTTGCTGGGATTGTTTGTCAGTAACGGGCAAGGTAGGACCGCGATGTATGTGTAGGGCTGTTGCTTAGTCGGGTTTTTTCATTTACCTGTCCCTTCTCCCTTCAACCCAAGAAAGCCACAAAGCAAAAAGAGAGATAAAGGAACGACAGAAGAAATTAAATGAAAGAGCTAAAGCAGTACCTTTTTTGTGCTCTCTTTTTGTTTACACTAAAAATTAGGACCCCCCTCCTATTCATATGGATAAGAGGAAAATGACCGAACCCGAGAAAGATGAAATAACAGGATGTGATAAACTGCTTCTTCTAAGAAAGCTCCTCTTTCACTGTATTGTCCAAAATGTGGTTATCCTATATGTGTGTATTAATGTTAAATATTTTAAAATGTCCCACAGATATTAGTTTTTCTGAAGTCACAGATATTATGATCATTAAACTTGCTTTTGGGAGGAAATTTCCCTGTTGTTTAAGAAGAAATAGTTCAAGATTCTTTTTCAAGATCTCATTTTCTGAATAAGTTCATTTCTGTTGAAAACTAAATGAAGGTTTTTGGATGCTGTGTAAAGGAAAGCAAAGGAGTAAAACTAGGGATGCATTGCAGCCATTCATTTTCTATTTTTTAAAATGTTAACATGTTAAGCATCTAGAAAAATGTCATAAAATAGATTATGATTAGGGTATTGGTTTTTCTTTTTTGCTTTTGTCTTTTAAATAGTCAACACCAGAACAATTGGCCTTTGAGAGATTCTTGTGACAGCTACATGTATCTGACGTAAAGATTAAATAGGTTTTTATCCCCCTTTTGTTGTTATAGAACTATGTTAATGGTGACTTTTATCAGGAATGAACAGCAATTATCTCAATTGTCCAAACAAGTTTGGACATTTAATTTAGAACACAGGCGCCTAGAGCATGTTTCTTTAAAACCCACAATTACATTCATTTAAACATTTTGCAAATTGGGAATTGTGGTATATTTTTAATGTAACAAAAACATTTTTTTTCACAAGAAAAAAATCAAATTATAAAATGAATAAGAACATCTTAATCTACTGGATTCCAAGCTCTTTTCACCGTACCTATTAATGTACTGTTCATTTCTTTCAACAGGGGGTGGTAGAATACCTTTCTGGGGGTTTGATTTGTTTGTTCTAGGTTTGTTAAGGAAAAATTATTTCTATATCATATATACTCACTAATTTAGATGTTTTTTATCTTTACGTAATCTAGCTTGACATTTTGTGATGTGAAGCTTTGGTGTCCATACCTTTTTCTTCTTCAGATCTGTAGAATCAGGAGCTGAGATAATACAATTGAATAGATTAGAGAGCCAGAACTATGAAGGGAAAAGCTGAGATTGTGGTGGTGTTTATTAAGTGCCTGAGTTGCTCATATTTTTCATTAATAACATTGAATCTGTAACATCCAAATATTAGGATCATTACAAGTAGGTCCATTCGAAGCTGTTGTATGACAGTCATTGCTATGGCAGTGAAGGTGCAGTAGTAGATGTTGTTATGTTCTGCAGAAAAGCTGCAGCATTGGAGAGCTGCTCATTGTATTCAGATATTAATTTGTGATTTAGATAAAATTTTCCTAATATAAGAAGTAGTCACTGAGAAAAAATGTATTCATTCTCCAATAAATAACAAAAAGAGACATCATAGGAAGCAAATTTGTTAAACACGAATATACTTGTGGCTGATTGGATTCAATTGGCACATTTGGGAACTAACACTGCAGATATCAAGCAGCTGAAATTTGGAAATGCAAGAGGAAGCTTGAAGTTTTTAAACAGATAGGTTTAAATACTGTTAATAACTATATATCTTCATACACCTATATATTTCTGCAAATATAGAGGTATATATATATATATATAACTGTTATTTGCATCTGTGAGCACAAATGTGCACATATAGATATAAGCCTATGGTTAAACTAACTTAACAGAGGCCCATTATAAGTTGAAGCACCAAATAACTACAGAAACGATGTGGGATTGAATCATATCTTAATTGATTCCTAACCCACCGTAATGGAGAATTACCTAATCTTACATGCTTGTGTGTTATTCTCTAATTGGGGATATGTTGGCAAGTACCAGTCATAACAGTGGGAAGTATTTTAGAAAACAAGACTGGTGTAACCCATAATTTTATAAATTTTATTGTAAATATGGATAAGGAAAAGCTGTCAGTTAGGAATCTTTGGGTTTGTCTTTAGCATCCCCTTTAGACTAGTTCCTCAACTTGCACTTCCCCTCATGAATTGGTTCCCCAGAGGGCAGCTGCTACTCTCAGGTTATAAAGGAACCCTATAAGTATGCACTCTTAGCACTACAGCCCCGCCAATTTGTCTCCCCTTTATCGTCTGGTAGGAGACGTAATGAATTCATAGCAAAAGCATTTAGTAAGATGGCTCATTTAGAACAGTAGCTACAGAACATTTTCAGAAGCTTAACAGTCCAATTTCCCACAAATAAATTAACAACACCCACCATAAAAGTGGACACAAACTTAAAATACGATGGTAGTGGAGAACAAATATAAGAAATACATGTAGTCAAAGCTGTGGTACTTTGTGGTACTGTAGGGTCTGAATGTTGTTTCTTCATGCAGCCCATCACTCAATTTGCCAGGGCTAGCTTCCTTCCTTCCTTTTAGGGATCATGGTCCTTGAAGCTGCTTTTGGCCTCCACTGACTCTCCTCCATATCTGTGTTTGTCTGGAGAGTATATATCTCTCAATTGTGCTTTGAATTGTCTGGACCTGACTCTTGCTGCTGAATGAAGTATGTCCTCTTGGCCAAGTAGCTCCAGTCTGGTTGCAGCTTGGACTGATTTAAATTGATTACTTCTCCAACTGCTTAACTCTCTAGTTTAGCTATTTTAAATCTCCAAAGCGGGTGCCAATTTTTCAGATTGTCTATGACCATTTCTCCTTTTGATTTAATGAAAGGGACAGAAGAGGGACAAAGAAAAAAGGAGGCAGAAGAAAGGGGGAAAAGAAAAATACCAAGATTGAGAAATTGAGGTTCACACTTGACAAGGGGATAAGGGGCATAAATACCTAATCATTTATGTTTAAATCCTGTGGCTACTTGACTGAAGGAAGGGGAGAGAAAAAAAGGAAGAAGGGATGCACTGTTAAATCCTTATATTTAGAAACATTTAAAAGCTCAGCTTTTTAATTTATGATTCCAACAATATGCTCACAGTTGATATTATGAAACTATTGCTTTGAAAAGTGGGATGCAGTTATACTAGGAGAAAAGAAAATGTTAGAAGTCGAGATGTTTTGAACTACAATACCTGAATAGGAGAAAAATAAAACTTTTTTACTTTCGACTTAAAAGCATATCATTATCATAATGAACTAATAAGACAACTTTTAAAATAACAGGGGAAATGAACAGGGAAATCTTTTTAAGTGGAGGTTTTCCCTAAATAATAGCAGAAAAAATCTATCTACTCTGTAGGACTAATGGATGCTAGCAAGGCCTGTATTTAACTAGAGAAGGAGCTCTATAAAATTTCTATTATTGTTTTTCCATGTATTTAAACTCTTGAGACAGAACTACAAAACATATAACAGTAGCTTGAGACTCATTCATGGCAGGTTTCTATTACTTTTCAAGTTCATACTTCCAAAGTTTCCTTGATTTTTCATTAATTTGTTCCTTTTTTGTTACATCTTTACATTTGAGAATAGGAAAACTTCTACTTGTTATGGCTAACTTGTTTTCAATAACCAATTCCATGTTCCTGCTATCAATCAAAAAAAACATTTTATTAAAGAATCACTGTGTACTAGGAATTGTGTTAAATGATAGGTATACAGTTGGAAAGAATGAAACAATCTTTATTGTAAAGGATCTTAGAGAATGTGCATAAAACTGGAGAAAAGTGTCTGTTATTCTATAGCATTAAAACTGTATGTGTTCAACATATACAGCATATCCCAAAAGTCAGTGCAAACTTAGTGTTTTGAGCTATTAAAGCTTAAAATTACCCAAACTGGGGTTTTAAGCTTAATCTAACAGAATATAACATAATTCACACACACACATATATAACAAGATTCAGAGAGATGTTTTGAAGGAAAGAGAATGATCAAAAAGGCTTGCTGTTTGGGGTGGATGGAATGATAATAACTGACAATAGAAAGTAGTCATATTGGTTCAATTCAGAATCACAAAATCTACAAATTGGAAGGTACTTTTAATGGATAGTTAATTCAATTGTAGCTGAAAGTCACCCTCACTTTTATATGTGACAAATGATCATTAACCTTTGCTTAGAAAACTCAAAGAAGAGGCAACTCATCATCTCTTGAGGAAAATCATTGTATTTTTAGTATGTTCTAATGGTTAAGAAGTTTGTCCATGAAATTAAGTATAAATTTCAATTTGCATCTATTGTTTCTGGTTTTTCCCACCTGGAGTCAAGAAGTCTAAACAAACCCTCTTCCTTAAAGTTTAAGTATTATACCCAAGGTAAGACAACTTCTCCAACTTTAGGTTCAGCAAAGGATCCATTACATCTCCAGCTACCTCTGATTATAACACACGGAACGTCCCTTCATCGTCTTGGTAGCTTTTCCATGAAAGCTCTTCAGCTTTTCAATTTCCTTGTTAATTGTTATGCTCTAAATTAAATACAGTATTCTAGCTGTGGGATGACATACTAAGGGCATAAGAAAGAGTGGTCATTTTTTTTGTTTCTAGGAACTATGTCTACAATCCAAAATTATTTGTTTTGCTCATATCATGTTAATTTAAACTTATAATGTATTACAATTCCCAACTTTGGAAGTATGATGTCTAACAATGTTTCCCATCTAGGACACATAATTTGTGGGGGGTTTTGTGCCCAAATGTAAAGAGTTGACATTTATTCCTTTCTTCTTAGATTTAGCCAATAATCTAAAAATCATTTTGGATTCAGATTTTGTAAACCAGCTTTGTGCAGCCTGTATATCTGATGAGCATGCCATCTATACCTTTATCCAAGTCTTTGATAAAAAATATTGGGTAACATAGGGTTATGTATGATAACAGACACCATTAGAGACTCTGAACCCTTTTCACAATGAACCATTAACAACTTTGAGTTCAGAAATTCTATCAGTTCTGAATCCATCTAATTGCATTATCTAGTCCACATCTCTCCATCTTTTCTGTACGTGATATATACTTTATCAAGAGTTTTTTCTGAAGTTTAGTTTAAATATATTTATAGTATTCCCCTTAGTATAATAACAAAGGAAAGGAAAGTAACAAAGGAAACAAATTTTGCCATGACTTGTTCTTAATGAAGGTTCTTCATAATTACAGCTTACCTTCTAAATGTTCACCAACTATCTCTTTAATAAAAAACTTTTGTTTTCTCTAATAAGTGTAATATACTTTTCAGTGGAAATGAGGGAACAAAAATATTTAGTAAGGTGCTGATAGTTAAAATAAGTAAGAATGTAGTAAAAAAAAAATCACTTTTTTTCTTTCTGAATTAAAGTTGTCTAAATCCTTCTGAACTAGAAGATACGAATATTAAGCTACTGTCCAAAATATTTGAAAAGATTTCCAAGAAAGTGAGAAGTATCATAAGATTAGAGAATTTTCTAAAAAAAAAAAAAGTTTATAAAGTGTAGGACAGTGAACACAATTAGATTTCTGGGAAAATTCTTACATGGAATGTTAAAGAGATAGTTAACAAACATAGAGAAATAGAAGTGGTAATTACATTGATTCATCAAAAATAAGTAGCCTTGATTCCTTTTTTGATAAGGTTATTTAGAAACGATAAGTAAGAGAAAGAAATTGTAGATATAATTTACCTTAATTTTAGCAAGGTTTTTAATAATGCATCCTTTTCTGTTCTTGCCGACAGGATGAAGGGATGTGGAGTAAATTATAATAAAATTAGTTAAATTTGGAATTACTGAATAACTGAACTGAAATGGTAGTTGTTAACTACATTAAGTTTGATCTTTAACTTGGCAGGAAGTCAAATGGAGTGTCCCATGCTGTTTAACATTTTTATCAATGACTCAAATAAAGGGATAGATGGCATATTCATCTACTTTGCAGGTAGCAGAAAACTGGAAAGGATGCCTGACATACTAGATGATAGAATGATGAATCAGAAAAAACCTTGGAAGATGGCTAGCCCAGTAAACTGAATTTAGTAAAGTTATATGAATGTAAAATCTTATATTTGAGTTCAAAAAATTAAGTACAAGATAACTAAGGCATGGTTAGACAAGATTATTTGAAAAAGATCTAAGATAGAGGTTCTCACATTATTTTTTTTTTAATATCATAGACTCCTTAGGCCATTTAATGAAGCCTATGGAGTCTATGATATTAAAAAAAATAATGTGAGAATTTCTTAGAATAATATTTTTAGAATAATTTAAAGAATAGCCAAATTTCAGTTAGAAGTTAACAAGAATAAAGATTTACTTTTTTTCTTATCCAAGTTCACAGACTACTTGAAATCTATGCAATTAACCTAAGAGTTCAATGGACGATAGATTAATAACCCTTTATCTGGGGGTTTTAATGGACTATAATTTCAAAATGATTCAGAAAACAAACAGCTAATGTGATCTTGGGCTGTACTGAGATACATATCTTCCAGGAATAAGGAATAAGAAAGTGTTAGTCCCTCTGTATTATGTCAGAACATAACTGGAGAATTATTTTACATTCATTTCTGGCTGCTACAATTTAAAGAAAGATATTGCTAAGTTAAAAGTACCAGAAGAAAGCAACTAGGATAGAGAAGGACCTTTAGGCCATTTTATACAAAGCCCATTTAAAAGAACTGGGGGATGTTTAGCTTAGGGAAGAGAAGCCAGAGGGGAGAAAGAAGTTTGATAACAGTTTTCAAATACTTGAAGGGAAAATATGGAAAAGAAAATTGATCCATTGATTTTTGCCCCAGAGGGAAGAATCAGGTACAATAAGTGGAAAAATGCCAAAAAGCAAATTTAGATTTGGTTTCAGGAAAGTGATTTGAAGTTAAGTGTCAGGAAATATATTGGAAAATTGGTAAAATAATAATAATAATAATAATAATAATAATAATAATTGGTATCAGAAAAAATACAACTTCCTATTTAAAAGAGAAATGAACTGCAAGCAAGCTGCTGAAAGTGGTCTTCCCTTTAAGATGAGTCTGTAGGGAGAAGCTGGGTGGCCAATTTTGGGGCTTCTTCATTTTAGGGTACGCATAAGACTAGATGGTTGCAGAGATCTCTTCCAACTCTAAAATTATGTGATTTTGTAATTTTGAGTAATGAACATCTGAGTCATGTAGATTTTTTTTTTAAAATACAGTTTATTAAACAAGAATGTTTATGAAGTAACTACTTCAGAGATCCCTGATCCTTTACACCAAAAATCACAATCTTTTCATTCTCACTAAAGCATTCTATAGGTTTCTGGTGTTCATCCTATATACATTTAGTGACATGGATTCTCAAATGGGAAACTTACAACACAACTTCTCTGGGTTGAAAATCAAAACTTTCCCAGCTTGGCTGATCTTCCTTGACATAACTTTTTATCTCTTTGCACAGTTTTGAGAAACCAGGCTCACCTCTGTATGAAATTAAGAATCAAAGGAGGACTTTAGTGGAAGATTGCCTCAAATAATAATAATAATAGCAATAATAAAACTATTAATATATATGGTGCATTTCCTTTTTGGTCTTATTTTTATATTGATATTTTGTTTTAAAATCATCTCTGTTTCTGAATATAATCCTGCTACTATTCCATACACAAAGACCCATTCATTCCTTGTAACCAACATCCTGCAAGATGATTCTGCCTTGATACTCATCTCATCAGTGCCTTCTACCCCTCTGATTAGATCCCTTGACACTACAGGACAGAATACTCTAGGCCCTCTATTTAGGTAGCTTCCTTTTGTGTCTGTCTTCACCAATTAATTTCTCCTACAGAATACCTGTCATATAATCTGTGTTTAATTTTTTAAAGAGAGAAACAAAGTTGTTTAGCAAAAAACAACCAACATATAAAACATGACATGAAACCCATAATCCACAAAATAAAAAGAAGGTGAAGAGGTGCATAATTAGTTTCTTTTTTTGCCTTTTTTTTTCATTTGATGTTATTGCAATCATAATGCATATTCTTTTCTTGGTTCTTATCTTACTTTCTATTATGTGTCTTTATCCTTTTTTCTATATTCATAATTTCTTATTGTGCACTAAAATCCATCACACTTGACACTTTTTTAGCCATTGTCCAATCAATCAACATCTACTTTTTCTTTGTTACCATAAAAGTGCTGTAAATGAATGTATTTACGTATGTATTCCATATAATTTGTTTATATACTATGTGGCAAATGTAGTAAGGGATATTATATGTCTAGTGTAATATATAAAATATAATATATAATACTATGTCATCAATACTATATGTCATGTAGTATTTTATATAATACAAAAACATGTATTATATATAAAATATTGCTATATATTACATAATATATACTACTAAATATTAGATTTATTTTCATTCTAACATTTAATATAGAAATATACTGTATCATACTATATAAAATACATTATACAATATATATTAGATAATAGGGTGCATATTAATTATCATGTATCAAAGATTATAGTATATAATATGACATATACCATAGTATGTAATATGTAAACAATATAACACTTAGTATTATACATAATCCATATGCATATATTCTCATAGAAGCACTTTATGCTAGCATTATATCATTATGTACAGAAAGAAGTGGAGAGGAATTTATTTTCATCTTGGGTACCCGTGGAATCTCCAAGCGAAAGGTTATGACCATTTTATTCATATTTGTTTTTCATAATTTAAAATTGCTTTCCAGAAGTGTTTGATCATTCAATAACTCCATCATGAGTGTACTAATGTATCTGATTTCCCATCTTAATCATCACCTATTACCATCTTTTCTTGTGTTTGCCAATTTGCTGGGTGTGAAATAAAACTTTCACAGTTGTTTTGATTTACAATTCTTTCATTATTAGTGATCTTCATCAGATTTTCATATTGTTCTTAATAATTTGCATTTCTCATTTTGAAAACTTTGTCCCTATTTTTGGCCATTTATTCATAAGGCGCTTTAGATTACATATTTACCTTAATTTCTTATATAGGCTTGGATATTATGACCTTTCTTGGAGTGGCATATTCCTTTTTATCCTAGATGCACTGATTTATTATTATGCAAAAGCTTTCAACTGTAATGTGAACAAAATGATTCTTTTTTAAAACTTTTTCTGATCTTTTAGTTGAGAATTATATCTTTGATCATATCTATAAAAGATATTTAATCTTTTCTTCTAATTTTGGAAGTGGGTGGTAAAACCTTTATTCAGATTGCCTACCTTGAGTTTATTATCTTATATGGTATAAAATGTTTATCATATCCAAATTTCTGCCAAAATACTTTTCATTTTCTCCACTAATTCTTATCAAATAAGAAATTCTTCCTTTAGTAATTTAATTTTTCTTATTTATAAATTTATAGATTATTGAATGTGATTGATTTTTATTATTCTGCCTTTATGTTCTATTTATTTGTTTTTAACCACTATAATTTTAATTATTATTGCTTTATAATATAATTTGAGATGTAAAATGATATTCCTACTTCATTCCGACTTGGGTACATTTTTAAAGATTATACAATTTTTGTTGCTCCAAATAAATTTTATTATAATTTTCCCTAGATTTAGAAATATTCTATTAGAAGTTTTATTGATATATTATTGAATCTATAAATTAATTTCAGCAGCATGGTAATTGCCATTATATTGGCATGTCTCCCTTATGGGCAATGGATAGTCCACCAATTATTTAAATTAGCCTTCAAGTCTTCCATAAGAGAAATTAGAGTCTAGTCCTGCTTCCCCCATTTTTCTTTTTAAAAACAGGCCAGCCAGATCCATACTTGCAGGGACTATGGCTCCCATCCTGAGGGAATTAAATCCAGCTTTGGCTGAACTATTCTGATTATTCACCTTAACTCATGCATCATATTTCATAGAGTCGTCCCAGGGAAGTTGAGACCTACCCAATTTGGGCATCTTCTCATTTGCTTTGTGGTCCTTACTCACTACTTTCACTATATTACTTTTGGAACAGTAGCCAGATTAATTTAATCTTTGCTGTTGCAAAGGGGGATGAGTTTGCTGCCCTATGATTCCATTAACAATCCCTGGAATTGCCCATGTATAAAAACTCCTTTGTGTCTTCATTCTCATATATGTATTGAATCTCCCAATTAGAATATAAATTCCTTGACAATGGTTTTTTTTTTCACTTTTGCTTTTTGTATGTACTTTGCATTTAGTAGACGATTTCTATATTCTTTTTCATTCATTCAAGCACTCTTTCATCATTTCTTCTTCTATTTATATTAGTTCTTTATATTTTATTTATTTATATAGTATTTATGTAGTTGTTAAGTATGTATGTCCATATACTGATTTCTAGGCATTTAATGTATTTTATAGTTACTTTGAATAGGATTTTGATTTCCATATTTTTCTCCTGAAACTTGTTATTGCTTTATGTAAATACTGGTGATTTTTCTGTTTATTTTGAACTCTGCTACTTTACTGAAGCTATTATTTTTCTGGAGCTTTCAGAGTGAAGACTAAACTAAACAGATTTTTCTTTAAAGTTGACAGAGAAAATAATGTACTCAACTTCTTGACATCAGCAAATAAAGATAATTTTATGACTTTAATTTTTTTCTAATTGCTACCAGTAAAATTTTTAAAACCATGTCAAATAACATTGTGGACATGGGAATTCTTGTTTTATTCCATTGTTATGAGGGAAATAGTCCTCACTAGGTTTGACACTATCAATAACCAGAGATCAGGAGGCAAAACCTCAGCTTTAAGCACAGGTTCAGAATTTAAAACAAAAGAGAACAAAATTCGGAATGCTGATTAGAATATTCCCAAACTTATATAGTTTTCAGTTACAATAGAGACAAAAATAATTTTTTATTTTATCCTAGTGGCAAATAGACAGATTCTCATCCAAAACTCAAGCACCTGATAGACCCTGGAGTAACAGTTTGGCATATAGATATAAACTAAAGAGAATTACATTTCAAAGCTAGGCTTGTGAGAGTCACTTTAAGACTACATTTGGAGAGTTTACAATGGACCAATTGAGAGGGGAGATTTACATGCCAAAAGATGACTACATAGCCAAAGCCTGGTTGTGGATACATCAATACACAAAGAGAGAGGAATGGTCTGGAAGTCTAGACCATGAGGGGCAGGTGTTATAAATTCCTTTTTATTTGGTCTCGTTCCTTATCTGAGAGAAAGAAAATTCATGAGAGTCATCAGCTAATTTTAACACCTCATAGGAAAAAGTGGAAGCTCTTAGATTTAAACTTTTTAATCATATTTAAAATGGTAATTTAATCTATTAGTGTTTCTTGATTTTATTTGTTCCCCTTTTCCTTGGTCCCCCAGCTTTTTAGCACAAATAAGTGCTATAATGTGATATCTAGGGGACATAGTGGCTAAGAAGCCATAAGTAGAGGCAACAAGACCTGAGTGTGAATCCTGACTCTGAAACTTATTGGGTGTTAGTTTACCTCCGTTTCTTAATCTGTGAAAAAGGGATACCTCACGGGGTGGTTGTGAGGATCTAGGAAGATAAGAAAAATGTTTTATTATTGTCTTTTATCAAAAAACTCCCTCCCCTATAATCATGAGCTGTTTTTGTTTTTAATGATCAATCATAATAATTGTTTTCCTAATTTTTGGACCATTCTTGTATCCTTGGTATGTATTAAATTTGATCATGGTAAATATATTTTAGATACATTTTGTTGTAATCTTTTCCTGGGATTCTATTTTAAAATGAACATCAATAATCATTGATGATATAAGTCTGTAGTTTTTTTTTTTCCTTTGCTTTATCATCTCTTGGTATAGGTATCAACATTATCCTTGTCTCATTAAAGGAACTTGGAGGGTTTTTTTCCTTTCTAATGCTTGAAAATATTGTGTTATTAATGTTAAGTATTATTTAGAATTTACCAGTAAATTCATCTGCAACTAGATCTTTTCTCTTATTAAGCATTTTTGACTATATAAAATGACCTTTTAAAAACTATATATAGATTTAGCTATATATAGATTTACCTATATATCTATATATAGTCATTTTATAGATAAATCTATCTATATTTCTTTTTAGATAGATATATTTATGTTGTTTAAGATTTCTTCTTCATGTTCCATTAATTTGGATATTATATTTTTTATTAGTAATCTATTTTTTAAAAATCTCATTTGGACATGGTCTGTAATCCCATTTACTGGAAGGCTGAGATTGTCAGTTCTACACTACATTGAGCTAAGCCTGAGATGTCTACGTTAAGTTCAACCTTAATGTAGTAAGCCTTCAGAGGTCACCAGTTGACCTAAAGAGGGGTGCACCAAAAGGTAAAAGCTCCTGTGCTGATCAGTAGTGGAAATGGGTTTGTGAATAGCCCCTGCATTTTTGATCTGGGAGAAATAGGGAGACTTAGTCTTTTAGAAAACAAACCAATAATCCTTTATTTTTTCTAGCATGTAATTTTGCATAGTTCTGATGATTTAATTTCTTCTGTTTTGCTTTGTTTCTGTTTTTGATGATTAAACTTTATATATTGAGTGAAGGCCTAGTCTTTGGAGCATGTCCAAATGCTATACTGAGTTCTAATTTATGTAGAGATTTGGAACTTACTTCCAGGCATCCATAATGGAAGGTCCCATTTACCAATTTCAGAGCATATAGTTATGCTATTATCCTCTCCCTCTTAAATACTCTTTCCCTCTTGTTTTCCCTGCTGTGTTTCTATTGAGTTGAATGTATTACTTTGCCAAGCTCTTTGTTTATGTATGTGTTCCACTTTTTTTGATATTTTAGATAAAAATGAGATTCAAATTGTATCCCATATGTCACCCTTGCCTTCTAGTTTGTATAATCTTCTCTTTATGGTTCCAAATCATATAAGATACTGAATTCTCTCCTCCTCCTCATCTTCCTCCCCCAGGGTATTCCTTTTTATTTCCCTTTCCTTTTTGTTTAAAAAATCATTTAAACATAACAAGAGCACTCCCAGGCCTTCTGACTTTAACTTCCTCTATGACTCTTGAAGACATTAGTATTTCTTCTGCCCAGTAGAATGAAAATACTTTATCTTTATATTGTCTCATCTAATTCTCAAGTAACCGTTTATCCATCTTAACTCTTATGCTTGCATTTCAAAGTTTCTACTAAGCTGTTTTTTTTAATCAGATATTTCTAGAAATCCTCTTTTTCATTAAAGATGGGTTTTTACTGCTTTAAGAATATACTTAGTTTTGATGTGTAAATTATTCTTAATTATAATATTGTTTTGACTTTTGAAGTATTGTATTACGAACTCTCCTTTAAAGTGAAAGCCAAATCTTAGATAAGATTGAATGACTTCTCTGTCTTGATAATGCTTTTTGTCTGATTTTTTTTTCTTTGACCTGGAACCTCTAGATTTTATCTACGGCATCCCTAGGAGTTTTTGTTGTTGTTGTTGTTGTTGTTGTTTTGTTTTGATGGTTCTGCAGGAACTACCTGATTAGTGAATTTTTTCACTTTTTTCACTTTTCTCTCTGATTCCAGTGGTACTAGCTATAATTCTACTTTTGAGTCTTATTTTAAGAAAGAACTATATTTTCTTTTCCAGTTCAAGAGTGCTCATTGAATTTATATCACTTTTTAACCTTTACTTCATTTCTTCTGGAAATTTTCATTAACCTTTTGGCCAAACTGTGTTTTGCTTTGCTACTTTGCTTGTAGATAGATGTTACATAGAATTACTCTCTTATAAGTTTATGACTTGGGCATTTGCTACTTTATAAAGAAATTATTTTCAGTATCTTTTTGTGGTTGTTTATTTGTTCTTAATATCTTACTTCCTGATTTGGAACTTTGTAGGAAGGACAAACTGGTTTGATTTGTGTTGGATTGGATCTTTCTGCTTTTTTCTCCTGATATTGAAGGATGTGTTTTTCAAGAAAGCTATGTACGGCACAGGTCTGAATGTTGTAATCTTGCAGCCTTCCGTGAGAGGTCTGATGTAGGATGCATTTGGGTCACTGCCTTCTCTGTCTGAGCTTTTACAGGCTTCTGACTGTAGTTTGAGTCAGCCGTATCCTTGCCACTGTCAGAGCTCTGGCAAACAGCTGGTGGCCTTAGCCCTGGTAAGATAGTTGGAAGACATTACAAATTCAGAGTGAAAGAACTAACGGCCTCCCCGATCCATGCTTCTGCTTCATGCTCTGGTTACTCAGATGCAGGTCTTATTTATCCCAGATAGATTTGCTGAATCCATGCTCCTGCTCCACAGTAGAAGCAATGAGGGGTGGAGAGGGAAAGGCCCTATGGTCTTATCCCTAATCCTCACTTCTCACCCTATGTACAGCTAGAAGTGTTATTGTTCTAACAATCTGTCAAGGATTCTAAAGTCTCCTGACTTTCAGGATTTCTAATACCCTACACTTCAAGCTATGAATATTAATGATTTAGAATACAAGACTCTTGCACTATGAGTCACGAGTGACCATCATTTTCTAGTCATCTTATAAGAGATATTTTTTTAAATTACATCATAGCCTTTAGAATGGTTTGAATTTGATGGATTGAGTGGCAAGTAGTACCCATATACTGGGTATGTTAAGGGGAAGTTTGCCAGAAAAAATGTTGATGTGAATGGGAAAGTGGGCACTTTGGCTCTGATATACACAAACCCAGAAAACATCTTTAATCTATCAATCTTGAAGTTCAAAAGAGACCCCAAAAGGTTGGGTTTGCAGACCAGTATCGTGAGGTGTCTCAAAAGAATTTGCAGACTTGAACCCATTTCCAAGTCAAGGGGCCAAGTTTATTATAATTGTAATACAGTTGAAGTGGGCTAAGTTCCAAAATAATTTAGCAGAGAACCAGGAGCAAAAAGATAAATTTATAGGACAAAAATTAGAGAAACCAGAGCTTCATGTTACTTATTTGCTAATTTTATGGCTTACAAGTAGATTTGAGGAGTGGTCTATTCATTATTGTCTCAGGAACTTGGTTATCACTGACCAACAGATTGTTTATCTGACAGTCAGCAATGTAATGTTGTAAAACTGTGCCATAGTAATCCTAAGGCCAGGAGACTTTAGAATGATTGTCAGACAGATTTTTTAGAACAATAGCATTCCTAAAGTAAGGGGGTCTCAATATTACTGTTATATTTTCTCTAAAATCTAGGGAAAGAAATGTATAACTATATTATTATATTCCTAAGGCCAGAATACTTCAGGATTACTGCTATATTTCCCTTAGAAACCATACCCCATGTACTCCACCATCAGCACTACCTGGAATCAATTTCATTAAGCAACAGCTATCTGCTAAACACTTTACTAAGTGCTGGGGATACATGTACAATGAAGCTGAGATGATTGACTAGAGCAGTTATTCAATATTAGACAAGTAGAATGCTGAGTTGAAGCAAAAGCTCAGCAAGAATACTTGTGAGTGGGGCATAAAATGCAATTGGTGAACAACACACATGGGCTAATTTACTTACTTCCCAGGACTCCAGGAGTAGTATAGGAAGATGTTTTTATCTTTGATGGAAAACCTCAGAAATCACTTAAAACATCTGCCAGTCAATAGTATCATCATTCTAGCAGTTCATATAGATTACTTATAGTGTATCATGGAAGAAGACTGGAAATATGTGAATGTGCATAAATTTTGAACTTTGGATGAAAAGACCAAAATAAACCAAGTCACCATGACGAAAATTCAAGATACCCTCAATTGTTTACTGATTATCAGGGAAAAGAAAGTAATTCTCAGTATTGGAATTTACACAGTGGCTAGATTCCCATGGCAGAGGAAAACAAGAAAAATGTGATTTTCATCTGCCTAGAAGGATTTTGAGCATATTCTCCAAGGCATTTTGAGGGCATCTTCCAGTTTCCACTGACTGATAGAGAAAGTAATTGCAAACATGAACTACTTGAAAGGGTTGGTCTATCATAAGAAAGGTCCTAGAAAAAAATCTGAGGACAGATTGATGAAAATGTTGAATTAGCTAGAGGAATCAAGATCATATCTGGAACTATGAATAAATAATTGCCAGTTTAGGTTATAAAGCATAGAGGAGATGAAATACAACATTGAATATTTGATGTTTTCAATATAGTTTTCTTTGGTATGTAGGTATGTTGTTGTTTGGACCATAGCACACTAGTGCTATCCTTGAGGTTTTCTTGGCAAAGATAATGGAATGGTTTGTCATTTCTTTCTTCAATAGATTAGGGTAAACAGAAGTTAAATGACTTGGTGGAGAGTGTTTGGGTGATGAGAATCAGAAGTTATTTTTGTCATTGCAATATACTACATTGAATAGATATAACATAACACCTGAATAGAAAGAAAAAATTGATGCAAAATTTGTTGGACAGATCGCGAGTCTGGAAAAACAGCATGATATAATTATGACAGGAGATTCTACCCATCCCCAGGACATCTGTTGATTCTGTTTCTACTAAATGTAGAGAACCTAATAATTTTTTTGATATTTATCCTTAAAGTACAGAAGAAACAAGGAGAAATTCTATTTTGAATCTGATTCTTTGAAAAATGAAAAACAGGTTGTCTTCAGTCTTTTGATAAAGGAGAGAAAAAGACATATCATTACTATCCTCAAATAGGACAGATCTACCTATCCCATGAGACTTTTGTTTATATCTTCTTATAAGTTCACCAAAGGGGATCACTGTGCCTTAATTAGTTTTCTTATGGTATGAAATCATCATCAGAGCCCTCAAATGTCCACTTTCATCCCTTACCTTGCTCATAAGATAGCTAATCTTCTTTTCCTATCATACTGATGATAGACCCAGATGCCAGTTTTTATTCTAGTTCTCATTTGAAGTTCTATATTGGTTAAGATGCAGCCCACTCACACCTACCCTGAACCTTCCCACAGCCCTCCATGTGATATTTATTTTCAGTTCCTGGGAGCTTGTTGGGGTTCCTTATCTCTCAGCCACATAGCAACACCATTGGTATGTGAATATATTAAAAAAAAATTGGGCCTTTCTTTTCTGGAGGAATTAGGGATTATTAAAGGATCTTTAAATTTTTTTTAAAGCAATCCAGTATCCAGCTTATTCTCTTCCTATTTAATTATGTGCCTGACTTGTTCCAGATTCAATTATAGCTAGCATTTATATGATGCTTTAAGATTTGTAAAGTGATTTTCATATGTTATCTTATTTGATCCACACAACAACCTTATGAGGTAGGTGCTCTTACTATCCTTAATTCACAAATGCTAAATCTAAGACTTAGAAAAATTAAGTTACCTTGCCTAGGTCATACAGTTAATCAGTTAAATGTCTAAACTTGATTTGAACTCTGCCATCTGGCTATCAAATTTTGATGCAGAATTCTACAAGTGGTCCATAATTCAAGTAATAGATATTCTTTATCCATTTTGTTTTTTAATATATTAGATAGTCAGAACAAACTCTTTTGAGCAGCTATGATATAATTCCAGGAGAAACTGCTATATTCTGGTGCTTCAAATAATCATCACCATGTCTTCCACAAAACAGGTCATCCCAAGGACTTTATTATCGATAAGGAACGTTGGTTCTGAACTGCATCTCATTAACCACAGCAGCAAAAACCCTTGGCAAAGTAACAATCTCCATGTTTTATACTTTATCCAGTAAGCAAGGGTCATTGAAGAAGATTATCTACTATTATATTTTTCAAAATGATCATGAATAACTTTGACCGACAGCTATCAAACCTTTTAGGAAAATTTTGCTCTATCAAATCAAATGGGTTTTTTTCTTTCATAATCAAGAAACAAAAAGCACAGTGACACCTTGTATTCTCTACTTCTTTCAGTGAACTGCATGATGGTAAAGATGTGGTCCATTGTAGAATATTGCATTCAAAAAGCTGCCTGTTCCCTACTAGTACCCTCATCAAGGATACTCCTGATGCATGTATAGGTGAGTCAAAAGTTTTTGTATAGATGCTAAAGTAGGAATATAGGTCCATAGCTGTTGTAATTCGCTTGGTTCCTTTTTTCAGTAGTGAGTAATAAGATCCAAGATTTTTGTCCTCACCTTTATTTCCTCTTCTTTCAGTTACCTTGTGAATCTCATAATTTTGTCACTTCCAAGATGGGTTCTCTCTGTTAAATCTAGCTGCTTTTCTTATCTTAATTCTCTTTTGTACAATTCTGTTTCCTCTTTAAGCAAAATCTTGACTTTGATGTTAGAAGCAAAATGGAGTGATCTAATGTCCTTGATTATGAAAAGTTTTTTTTTTTTAAGAAAAGAAAAGCTCTTGCAGCTTTTTCCCCTTCCCCCTTATCTTTTTTTCTTCTATTTATTGTCTTCTTTCGAATTTCTTCATTTTGACCTTGGAATGATTTTACTTAATTGTATTGCTGAATATTCTCTATTTACTTTGTCCTCTTTTATGAGGTAGTGCTGCTCAAAATCATCCATGAAATCTTCTTAAGCAAATATAGATATATATTCTAACATTGTTGCATATGGTTGCCATATTTCTCCTCAGTGGGTAGGAAACCGAAATATTTCCTAAGGCACTTTTTGAAGTTTGTTCAGCCTTCTTATGGCAGTTGATTTATATTGGTCAAACTTTTATATATATATAATTATTATTACCAGTGTTGATAAAATTTCTGCTATCCATTATCCATGTTTATTGGTCAGGATTTAATTGTTGCATGCTAGCCATAGCCTTTTCTCTTTATTATTTTTCTACCTTTTAATTAAATCTGACTTTTGCTTTAACAGGTTGGTGGTCTTACTTTACATAAACAACTGGTTTATGAATGGCCACTATATCAATAATAAGTCTTTCCCTCTCTGTAAAAATACAACCAGGTTCATTTTTATGATGTTATTTGGTGCTCACCATTTCCAACACTCCCTTTCTTTTCAGTTCCCCAGTTCTTGAAAGAGATTCATGAGGTAAGGACTTAAGGGGTTTGCACATAATTCTTATTTTAGAGATTTTTAAAATGGTAAGAATCAGAGAAAATGTTCATTCTACCAGCTTGTTGGTCACATGATTCCAGAAATCTATGTCTCTTCAATTCTCTCATTCTATATCATGACATTAATTTCAGCAGGAGAAGATCATTAAATTAGACTGGAGATCATCCCCATGTATGTGGGTCCCTTGGCTTTGGTCTGCATAATCATTTGAAGAGCTCCCTTCTCTTTTGTGATTACCAGCTTCATTCATTGACCTATAAACTTTTGTTGCACGATCCTTAAAAGCTAAGAGCTATTTCTAGTTGCTGAATGTGCTAGGCTATTTCACTTTAAATTGTATAATGCTGACAATCCAACTTCTGCAGGATAGTCAACAACAACTAGAAGATGCTCAACTTGGCACTTTCTTTACCCTCCCTTAACACTTCTTGCAGTATTCAAAGAGCTAATTGCTCTACATTAACAGAACTATTCTTCCTGTTCTATGGAGAGTATTCTCCAAAGAGCATAAAATTTGATCACCTCACCCTCCATATTTACAGCTTCTTCCCCCCACTTTACTCATGATTTGAAACATAGAATCATTTTATTCTAATTGCTGATCACACTGCATATTCATAGTGGTCCTGATTCAGGACACTACTTTCTTTGTTTGGGCTTGATGTTGGAAAAAAAAAAAAAAGAACCACTTGTAGATCATTCAGCAGTTAATAAAAGGAGATTATTTAACTGTAGTATAACAAGGATATCCATAATAATTAGCTTGGGTAAAATGCCTCACCTACTCCTTCCCCCTTATTGCCATATGGAAATATGTCTGGTTAGCAGGACAGGGTATAGTAATTTGATTGAGCTGGGGCATGTACCAACTCTGAATTGTTTTGACTTTATGTCAGTGAGCCTTTATATGTTTTAGGTAGCTGGGAAGATTCACCAAGAGAGGGAAAAGTTTAAGCCTTTGATACTGCATCAATCACATTTCAAAGACAGCATTTTTACCTTTCAAGGGAAAGCTAGCCTAACTTGTATTGCAGAAAAAGAGATGAACTCTGGTTGTTTTTGTCAAAAAAAAATTTCTGCATGTATGGAGATAATAATGTCATGTCATATCTTTGTTTTTAATATGATTAAATGCTTTTATTTGTTTCTTAATGTTGAAGCATCCTTGCATCCCTTTGTTAATACAACTTGGTCATAATGAGTGATGTCTTGGGTAAGTTGTAATCTACTTGATAGGATTTTTAAAAACTAATTTATATTGATTAATGATACTAGCCCATAGTTTTAATTTTTTGCTTCATTTTCCCTTGTTTAAATATTAAAAGTCTACATAAACCCACAAAGGTTATTTATTTCTTTGGTGCTTTTTTTCTCAATTTTTTGAGAATAGTCTTAATTTCTTTTTTAAAAAGTTCTATTAAATTGTCCTGTAGATCTAGCAAAACTGGAAATTTTTCTTTGCTGGTTACATTATTGCTAGTTCTGGTTCCATTTATGATATTGCATTTTTTAAAATCACTATTTTATATTCTGTTGGTTAGATATTTTGTATTTCTGAAAGCAGGATCCATAGGGTTGTTGGGCTATAACCATTCAGGTGAGGTTTTGATAATTTTTTCTCTTAGTTTTGTTTTGAATTTACCTTGTTCATTTGTAATTTGTTAATTTGGGGGGTTTTGGCCCTCGACTTTTTAGTCAGATTCATCAATTTTTATGTCTGTAAAGAATCTTTTTAGTTTTTGTCATCCCTACAATTCTTTTAATTTCCATTTTATTTATCTCTCCTCTGATTTTCAAGATTATGCTTATTTTGTTTAGGTTTGTGTTGGGTTTCTTATTGTTTTAAGTGTATATATAGTTCATTAATCTTCTTTCTATTTTGCTAATGTATGTTTTTAAAGATGTTGTATTTCCTTAGAGAGAACGAATTTAGTTGCATCTCAGAAATTCTAGTATCTTTAGTATTTGTAATTCACATAGTCATTGTTTCCATGATTTCTTCATTAATTTACTTATCATTGAAGATTTAGTGATTAAATCTCCATTTACATCTCTTTTTGTTTGTTCTTCCTCACTAATTAATGTTTTTATTGTATTATGATCCCCCAAAAGAGGAATTTGCCATTTCACAATATCTCTGTTCTGTTCAATTTTTTTAAGTTTCTTGTGGTGCTAAAAAATACATATATTCATCAGTTGTTTCATTCAAAATAAGCCATAAGCCACTTAACTCTGTTTTCTTCAGCAATATGTTCATTTCTATATTTTTCTTTTGTTTATCCTTCCTTGAGATTTTTCTCAGAGAAAAACATAGTTTCTTGCAGTATTGTATTACTTTCTACCTTGTAATTCAGTTAATTTTTGCTTTATGGATTAGGTGCTATGATATTTGATGAATATGTATTTGATACTGATTTGTTGTTTGGCATTTTTTAGCATAATGTATTTTATTTTTCATTTCTGTTTATATTTGCAATATTTCTGCTTGATTTGTCTCATAACATAATTGTAGCGCCTGTTTTTTTGGATTTGTTTAATGCATAGTAAATTTCTTTCTCCCTCTCATTTTTAGTCTGTATGTCTTTATTTTTAGTTATGGTTTTATAAACAATAAATTGTGGTTTTCTTTTCTTATCCAATAAAATCCAATTTTCCTTCATTGTTTTTTACTATTTAATCAGTTTACAATTAGAGTCATGAGAGGTTTACATTTTCTTCTACTTGTTTCTTTGATATTTTTTCTGAATTAGGATTTTTTTTATTCCTCTTTTAAGTTAGTATTTAATCTCTGTGAATAGTTTGATCAAACTAACTTCCCATAGCCTCTATTTCTCTTTTAAACTCACTACTCCCAATTTGTCAACCTTTAACTTGGAGTTTTAATTCACTTATTGGTTCCTTTTCCCCCTTTTATTTAGTTATTTTATTCTTTTTCTCTCTCCTTTCTTCCCTTATTTTATCAGTCCAAGAGAAGATAATGAAGATAGAAAATAATTAGATTCTACCTCATAGTAGACATTTCCCTCCATCACAGATTATGTAGTCTAGTTCTATGCCTGAGCCTTCCACATGATACTTTTTCTTTCTATTTGCCATTTGGTCTTCTCCCTGGGTCTTGTTCTCTTTTTCCTCTTGATGCCATTGCCCCTAGGAAATCTGAGAGATGCTCTAGTTCCTGCTCAAAAAAGTGGACTTTCTGAGCACTAAATCCTTACAGATTAGATCTACCATTAAAGAATATGTTATTAGGATGGGGGGGGCAGCTAGGTGGTGCAGTGGAGAGAGCACTGGTTCAGAAGTCAGAAGGACTTGAGTTCAAATCTGGCCTCAGACACTTAATACTTCCTAGCTGTGTGACCCTAGGCAAGTCACTTAACCCCAATTTCCTCAGGACAAAGAGAGAAAAACCAGTGATGAAGGTCCCCCAAGGCCCTCTATACCCTAGGTGCAGAGCTCAACAAAAAAAGGAGGCAAAAAAGAGCCTTGATGATAGGGCAGCAGGGAATATCAAAACATATCCATAAGAGGATAATAATATAATAATGACTACTTGTAAAGTCACGAAGGGGATGTAAATTGGTCTTAAGCTCCAAAAGTCTTCTTGGAAGAGATCAAAAAAATTTTTTAAAAAAGCATGTAAGAGAGATAAAGAAAAATTGGGAAAATAAATGAGACTTTTGCAATTATGGGGGAAAAAAAATTCAACAGCCTGGAAAGGAAGGGAAACAATTGAAGAACACAATCCTTAAAAAATTGGAATTGACTAAATTGAGGGAAAAGTCTAAAAATGGGGAAAGTAAGATGGAGGGAACTACATAGTAATCATAACTGTGAATGTGAATGGAATGAACTCTCCCATAAAATGAAATCAAATAGCAGAGTGGATTAAAAATTAAACTCCTACAGTATGTTGTATACAAGAAATAAATTTGAAAAAGAGAGACACACAGAGTAAAGGTACAATGTTAGAGCAGAAACTGAAGGAAAAAACAAGGGTAATAATTCCTCATCTTAGACAAAGCAAAAGCAAAAATAGAATTAATTAAAAGTAAGGGAACTATATCTTACTAAAAGGTACCATAGACAACAAAGTAATAATGATACTAATAATGTATGCACCAAGTGATATAGCATCCAGATTTTTAGAGGAGAAATTAAGTGAGTTACAGGAAGAAATATACAGCAAAACTATACTCTCACAACTAGATAACCTAACCACAAAATAAACAAGAAAAAAGTTAAAGAGGTGAAATTGAATTTTAGAAAAGTTAGATATGATATACTTCTGGAGAAAATTGAATGAAAATTTAATGAAATATACCATTTTTCTTAGTATTACATTTCAACTACACAAAACAGATCATGTAAAAGGGCATAAGAACCTCATGCTAGAAAAGCAGAATAATTAAGCACATCCCTCCTACATCATGATGCAATAAAAATCATATATAATAAATGCATGGAAAGATAGATTTAAAAATTAATAAGAAACTAAATAATCTTAAATAATTAGTGGGTCAAACAGCAAATAATAGAAATAATCATTTCAACAAAGATAAGGACAATAATGAAAAAATATACATAAATTTTGGGGATGCAAGCAAAATACTTAGCAAAACTTTTATATTCCTAAAAGTTTACATAAAATAGAGAAAGAGCCAATCAATTAAGTGTGTACATATTTTAAAAATCTAGAATAAAAACAAATTTAAAATCTTCAATTAAATACCAAATTAGACATTCCAAAAACCAGAGATTAATAAAATTGAAAGTTAAAAAATCTATTGAACTAAAGTTTGTTCTATGAAAATAAAACAATAAAATAAATAAAGCTTTGTTTGATTTAAAAAAAGAAAAAATCAAATTACCAGTATCAAAAATGAAAAGGATAAATTCTCCACCAATGAAGAGAAAATTAAAGCAATAATGAAGCGATATTTTGCCCAACTGTATGTTAATAATCTTGACAATCTAAATAAAATTAATCTTTACAAAAATATAAATTGCCCGGGGCAACAGAAGATGAAATAAAATATTTAAATAATCCCCTTTTAGTAAAAGAAATCAAACAAGCCTTTAGTGAACTCCCTAAGAAAATATCTCTAGGGCCAGATAAATTTACAAATGAATTCTACCACCCAATTTTTTAAAAATCCAATACTATGTAAACTGTTTGCAAAAATAAGTGAAGAAGGAGTTCTATCAAATTCATTTTATGACACAAATATGGTGCTGATACTTAAATCAGGAAGAACCGAAATAGAAAAAGAAAATTATAGAACAATCTCCCTAGTGCATATTGATGCAAAATGTTAAATTAAATGTTAGCAAAGAGACTACTGCAGTTTATCATGAGGATAATATACAGTGACCAGGTGGGATTTATGCCAAGAATACAGGGATCATTCAAAATTGGGAAAACTATTAGCATAATTGACCACATGAATAACAAAATTAACAGAAATCATATAATTATCTCAATACATGTGGAAAAATCTCTTGATAAAATATAGCACCTGTTCCTATTAAAAACTCTAGAAGGTATAGGAATAAATGGAGGTTTCTTTAAAATAATAAATAGTATCTATCTAAAACCTTCAGAAAGCATTATTATGTAATGGGGATAAACTAGAAGCCTTCCCGGTAAGATCATAAGTGAAACAAAGATGCCCCACTGTTGTTCAATATTGTAATAGAAATATTAGCTTTAACAATAAGAGAAGAAAAAGAAATTGAAGGAATTAGAAAATGCAATGAAGAAACCAAATTATCACTCTTTGCAAATGATACAATGGTATACTTTGAGAATCCTAGAGAATCAAATCAAAAATACTTGAAATAATTAACTACTTTAGCAAAACTGCAAGGAAGAAAATAAACTTACATAAATTATCAGCATTTCTGTGTATTACCAACAAGTCTCAGCAGCAAAAGAAATTCTATTTAAAATAACTGTAGACAGTAGACAGTATAAAATACTTGGGAATCTACTTGCCAAGAGAAACCCAGGAACTATATAAATATAACTACAAAACACTTTTCACACAGAATTAAATTTAAACAATTGGAAAAATATCATTTGCACATGGATAGGCTGAGCTAATATGATAAGATTGATAATGCTATTTGAATTAACTTACTTAGTGTCATACCAATCAAACTACCAAAAGATTATTTTGTAGATAGAAAAAAAATAACAAAATAAATCTGGAAGACCAAAAGGTCAAGAATATAAAGGGAACCAATGGAAAAAATGTGAAGAAAGTCATACTAGATCTATATTATAGAGCAATAATTACCCAAATTATTTGGTACTAGCTAAGAAATAAAATGATAAATCAATGGAATAGGTAGGGTACATAAAACACAGTATGATTCTCATAATCTACTGTTTGATAAACCTAAAGACTTCATCTTCTGAAATAATCTCTGCATAGACCAACACATTATACTGCATACCAAGGTAAGATCAAAATAGATACATGATTTAGAATAAAAAGTGAAATTATAACAAATTAGGAGAGCAAGAAATAGTTTACCTGTCAGAACTATAGAGAAGGACAAAATTTATGACCAAAGAGGTAGAGAACATTATGAAATGCAAAATGAATCATTTAGGTTACATTAAATTAAAAAGGTTTTGTTTATATAAAACCAATACAACAAAAATTAAAAGCAAAACAGAAAAAATGGGGGGAAATTGATAGCAAGTGTTTCTGATAAAGACCTCATCTCTCAAACGTACAGAGAACTTAGTCAAATTTATAAGCCTACAAATTGTTCCCCAATTCATAAGTGGTCAAAAGATAGGATCAGGCAATGTACAGATGAAGAAATTAAAGCTATCTAAAGTTACATGAAAAACTGCTCTAAGTTACTATTTGATTCGAGAAATGTAAAGTAAAACAATTTTGAAATGCTACCTCACACCTATCAATTTGGCTAATGAGACAGAAAATGAAAATTGATAAACATTGAAAAAGGTGTGGGAAAATCTGTACATTAATACACTGTTGGTGGAATTTTGAACTGATCAAACCATTTTGGAGAATAATTTGGAACTATGTCTCAAGAACACTCAAGCTTTGCTTACCCTTTGTTTTGGCAATATTGAGTTTGTATTCCAAAGAGATCATTAAAAAGAGGAAAGGGCCTACATGTACAAAACTCTGTAACCGCTCTTTTTTGTGGTAGCAAAGAATTGGAAATTGAGGGGATGCCCATCAATTGGGGAATGGCTGAATAAGCTATAGTATAGAGGTGTAATGGAATACTATTTTTCTATAAGAAACAGTGAGCAGGATAATTTCAGAAAAATCAGGAAAGATTTAAATGAACTTATATTGAGTAAAGTGAGCAGAACTAGTTAAATATAGTGTATAGTAAAAGTAGTACTGTGTTATGATTAATTATGATAGACTTAGTTCTCAGGAATATAATGGTATTTTTTTAAGTTTAAAAATTTTCAAAGACTCATGAAGGAATATTCTATCTATAACCAGAGAAAGAGCTATGGAAAATGGAGCATACGTATTTTCACTTTTTTTTTTTTGGTGGCTTTTACAGTTCTATCACAACATGACTAATGCAAATACGTTTACATGATTATACATGTATAACCTATATGAGATTGCTTGCTATCTTGGAGAGGAGGGATGGCAAGGAGGGAGGAAGAAAAATTTAAAACTCAAAATCTTATGAAAAATTAATGTTTAAAATTAAAAAATAAAATTACTTGAAAAAATATAACCATGTTCTCCCCATTATGAGAATATTCTTTTGTGGGACTCACCCTGCCCATTGAGTTTACAACTTTTGTTTCTTATCTTTATCACCTCATCCATCCTTATATAGACTTTCCTTTTATTGTCAATGAACTTGTTTGAGCTATATTACCCATTCCCCCTCTGCCCTCCATCTCCTTTTATCCTCAGCTTCTCAGTCTATAACTTAGTTCCACAAAACCTATTTACACATGGAGTTATGGGTTTAGTTCATGGCGTTTCAAGCCTGTTCTTCCATCATCATCATCAGTAGCTGTTCAGCACCAGTTTACTGGAACCTAAACCAGGGACAAGTTCACAGTTATGTTACTCAAATACAAACCCAGGTCAGGGATTTATGGAGCTCACACCAGAAGATCAGCAACGAGACTTGGTCCCTCGATCAGACTACTTTGGCTATAATAAAAGTTTGCAGGTCCCGATTCTGAGTTGTCCCTGAGATTATTGAATGACATGTCCCTCAAGACCCTGTGAAAGTAGCAAGAGAATTTTACAAGGACACAGAACATAATCCCCAGTAAATAAATGGTCAAAGGATATGAATAGACAGTTTTCAGATGAAGAAATCAAAGCTACCTATATGTATGTGAAGAAGTGCTCTGAATCACTTTTGATTGATTAGAGAAATGTAAATTAAAACAACTCTAAGATATGTGATTGGCCTGCACCTACCCTTTGATCCAACAAAACAGATCATAAAAAAGGAAAAGGGGGGGCAGCTAGGTGGTGCAGTGGGTAGAGCACCAGCCCTGAAGTCAGGAGGACCTGAGTTCAGATGTGACCTCAGACACTTAACACTCCCTAGCTCTGTGGTCTTGGGCAAGTCATTTAATCCCAATTGCCTCGGGGGGAGAGGGGAAAAGGACTCACATGTGCAAAAATATTTACAGTAGCTCTTGAGTGGATGCCCATCAGTAGGGAAATGACCAAATGAGTTGCGGTATATCACAGAGAAAGAAAATTATAGACCAATGTAATTAATGAATATGGATGCAAAATCCTAAATAAAATACTAGATAAAAGATTACAACACTGTATTACAAAAATTATATATTATGACCAAGTAGGATTGATGCCAAGCATGCAGGGATATTTTATACAAGGAAAACTATTAACATAATTGAGAATATCAATAATAAAAATGTAAAAATCATACCAATAGATGTAGAAAAAAATCTTTTGATAAAGTACAGTGTTCTTTTCTTTTAAAAGCACTTAAAATCTTTGTATAAATGAAATTTTTTTCTTAGTGTTAAGTATTTACTTCAAATTATCAGCAAATATTATTTGTAATAAAAATAAGCATAAGTTTTCTCAATAAGACCAAGTATGAAACAAGAATGCTCACTGTCAAGAATAATGAATATTGTATGGAATATCCTGGCAAATGTGAAAAGAGGAAAAAAAAAGGAAATAATCAGAATAAAGAGTGAGATAAATTTTTTTTCTTTTGTAGATATTAAGATGATATGTTCAGATAGTCCCAAAGACACAACTAAAAAATTTGTTCAAACAATTAGTAATGTTATCAAAGTAGTAAAATCACAAAGTAAATCCATATAAATCATCAGCATTTCTACAGATATTACAAATAAAACCCTGAAAGAAGAAATACCCCATTCAAAATAACTCAACAGTGTATAAAATACCAGAATACACCCACCATAACAAACCCAGAAATTATATGAATAAAAGTAAATAAAAAAGCTTTTTATGCAAATAAAATCAAAATTAAATAATTGGATAAATATTAATTCTTCATGGGTAGGTAGGGACAATGAATAAAAATGAGAGTTTTATCTAAGATGATTTATATATGCAACACATCCAATTAAATTACCAAAAAAATAGAAAAAAAAACAATAACAAACCACTTTGATGAACAAAAAAATCAAGAATATCAAAGGAATTAAGGGAAAGATGTATGCTTATGAAATATGTATGCATATATATTTATAAAGGAAGTTTAGCCATACCAAATCTTAAATATATTATATGACTGTAATTATCAAAACTATTTGCTATTGGCCAAGAACTAGAACAATAAATCAGTGGGACAAAGTAGACTTAAAATCTATAGTTAGCTAATAAATATGTAACTGTATTTGACAAATACAAATACTTAAATTTGAGAGATAAGTAATCATTATCTGGTTTAAAAAAAGCTATTGGAAAAACTGGAAAGCAGTCTGGTAGAAATTAGACATGGATCTATATCTTACATTATTGGCCAAGATAAAGTCAAAATGGATATAACCTAGATATCTAGAAAGGTATTACAAGAAAATTTGAAGAACATGAAACATTACTTATCAAATTTATGGATAGGCAAACAATTTATGAATAAAATAGAGATAGAGAACAGTATGAAGTATAAAATGGATAATTTCAGTTACAGTAAATTAAGAAGTTTGTGTATAAATGTAGCCAAGATCAAAAGGAAAGGAGGAAATGGGGGAAGAGGGAATTTATAATCATATTCTCAGATAAAGGTTTCATATCTCAAATATATAAAGAACTTTGTCAAATTTGTAAGAATACCACTCATTCTATAATTGATAAGTGGTAAAAGGATATGAACAGGTAGTTTTCTGATGAAGGACTCTAAATATTTTATGGTCATATGAAAAAATGATCCAAATCATTATTGACTAGAGAAATGAAAATTAAAACAATCTTAAGATATCACTTTACACTTATCAGACTGGCTAAAGTGATTGAATGGGAAAGAGAGAAATGTTGGATGGGTTGTGAAAAAATCGGGGTGCCAATTCACTATTTATGAATTGATCCAATCGTTTTGGAGAGCAATCTGGAATTATGCCCAAAGAGTTATTAATGCAGCAATACCACTACCCAGTCTGTTTCCCAGGATGATTAAGGAAAAAGGAAAAGAATCTATACGTTGTAAATTATTCATAGCACCTCTCTTTGTGGTAGCAAAGAACTAGAAATTGTGAAGCTGCCTGTCAATTGAGGAATGGTGAACAAGTTATAGTATTTTTGAGTGAATAAGTCATTTTTTACTGTTATAAATACCCAGATTAGCTACAAAGGACTTGTAAAAAAAGACACTATCTGCATACTGAAAGAACTGATAAATAGAAATATATACAAAATGATTTTATTTATATATGTGCATATATACACATATTTGTGCCTAATAGTTACCATTTCAGGGAAACAGAAGGGAAGAAAAAGGGGGTGGTGGTGAAAGAAAGTTACATGATCACTTTTCTATGTTTAAAAGAAATAGCAAGTTTTGCATAATAACTTGGTGGTTTCATATTCAATCATCTTTTTTTCTATCTTAGTTATGGAACATTTCATTTTTAAAGTTCAGAATAAAATAAAATTTGGAAAGGAAAAATGTGTGATCTATTACAGCAAAAATGACTAATCTAAATAAAGAGATCAAAGAGAAAAAAATTAAGAATCATGGGGTTACATGAAAAGAATGACCAACAATAAAGCCTGGGCATAATATTTCAAGAAATTATAAAAGGAGACTTCCTAGATCTCTTAGAATCAGAAGGCAGAGTGAGAGAAATCTCAAAATCAAAACACTAGGAAATTATATTCAAAATGCAAAGTTTCCAAGTCACAGAAAAAAAAATTACAGTAAGCAGTTATACATTTACCCTCCAAAAAATCATTCAAGAAGCTTTTATATAATATTCAATTCATTCAATAGCTTTCATGTAAAGGAATGGAGACATTATAGAATATGATATTTCAGAAGGCAAAAGATAAAGGATTATCACCAAGAATAACTTAGTCAGCTGAACTGATATAATGCCTTAAAGCAGGAAAATGGATTTTTATTGAAATAGTACTTTTCTTAGCATTTGGAAGGAAAACGAGCAGAGATGAGTAGAAATTTTGAAACACAAACATAAGGGTCAATAACCTCATAAAAAGTAAACATAAGCAATCAAACATAAGGAATGATGGGGGAGATGCTAAGTTTGTATCCTCAGAATTCTTTTATCCTTAGGAGTCATGTAGCCCAATTAAAGACAAAGCTTGCCAGTAATATTATGTTTTCATAATCTTAAGAAAATATGAGGGGGAAAGTAAGAAAAAAATAGAAAGGAAAAGAAATATGTTAAATAAATAAAATATGATAAAGGAGGAGAGTAAGGGTGGGGTAAAAATATACTTTATAATTACTGTGAGTGTGAATGGGATACATTCACCTATCAAACAGAAGATAACTAATTTCCCATACAACTGCACTTGTTTTGGATATTTTTTACTTCAACAAGTCTTTAGCAAACTTAACTTTGGGAAATTTCTCCCACCTCTCTCCTCTGGAGATTTTGCAGCTCACTACTGCCCTGTACTCTTCCTTTGGTTATTTTCCTCCCATATTTCCCTTAACAATTAGCTCTAACTCCTACACATCACCCCTACCCTGCTCCAGTAGGAAAAATGATCTTTTTTATATACCAAATCCTCAATGCCAAACCTTGCACGATAGCCCATCTTCCTTCAGAGAATATCTCTTTTTATTTATAGGAGTATTCAACAGTGGCCCAAACAAGTCCTTTCCTTCCTTCTTTTCCTCCATTTTTCAATCCCTCTTTTGTTTACTTATCAAAAATAGTGACTTACCTTATTGGTTATACCTCTGTCACTCTGTTGAGATGTGTGTGTGTGTGTATCTTGCCTACATTTCTTTTGTCTAGACTGTCTGAGAAGCAAATTATCTCTTCAGGTCTGATTTTCTTTATTACTGAACATTCTTCTTTTTATTCATTTATAGTTAAGCTCAGATTTGCAGGATAGGATTGCAATTATGCTTCATTGTTCTTTGGGACTCATTATTTCATTCCATCTTGTGTTTTCTGGGAAATAAAGAAGGGTCTAGTCATTCAAATTTCTTTTCTTTTGTGTTTGAAAGTCTTTCTCTTGGTAGCTTGAAGAATTTGTTTTTTCTCAGTGGAATTTCACCATTCTGTTTATTAAGTTTTCAACCTTGGGTTTAATTTTTAGACGTCAACTATGGATTCTTTGAAGTTCTGGGCAATTTTCTTATATTATTTCCTTTATTGTAGTGTTCAGATTTTTTGACTTATGATCTTCTGAGAGACCTATAAAAACTGAGGCTGCTTTACTTATCCATTGATATGTTTTGCTTGAATAGATGGCATATTTTCTTTTAATGTTTGTGGCTTCTCTTCTTAATTGTCCTTCACTTCTCAGTATTTATATTCTCAATCTGCTGTATTTATATTTCCAATCTGTTGCCTTCTCTTTTGTTTCTTTGGTGAAACTTAAACCAGTACAGATTCAAGTTTTTTTAATTCTGTCAATTATTTCTGTGCAGGCCATAAACTTCCCTCACAATTCTGATTTCTCTTTTAAACCACTTGAAAACAATGTAATTGTGATTCTCTATTCTCAAAGTCTATTAAGTCCTCTATCTCATCACGTGTTGAAACATTTTCCTTCATTTTCCAGTATTTATTCATAAATTACTAAATTCATTTCTTAAATCTTTTGTTAATATTTTCTACCTGATTTATCTGCTTATACTCTTTAAGTTTTCATATTTTTGAGCTCTTTGGTGATTTGTCTTTTCCCTCTTATATTCTCTTATTGATAATTTTCTGATGTACCTCTGATGTACTTTCCCTGGAGGCTTTATCTGAAAGTGTCTGAGCCTCCTCCTATGCAGATTCCCATGGCTTACCCAACTTAGATCTCTGTCCCAAGTGACTTTTGAAGAACTGAGCCTACCTGGCTATTACATACTGGGTTTTTTTCTCTGAGCCTCAGCAGTTTGCCACATGGTATATATGGATATAGCATCCTGTTCCATTCCCTCTCTTGTTTAGTTTTCTGGCTTGGTAGAACAAAGCACATATGTGGGCTCATTTCTGTGGTGAGGAGTTTGGATGTCCTCACCTCTGGGAAAAGGATGAGAATGTAGAATTGATCTCTGTTTTAAAAGCAGACACATGTCCTGCCCCTTTAACTTCTTCTTGACTCTCATGCAGAGATTCTTTGCAGTTCATGGTATTGCCATGGTGCTGGCTATTAAATCCACAGCAAATTTCTGCAGTTTGGAACTTAGACCTTCTGACACTGGAAAAAAAAGATTATATTTTGTTGCAAATGCTTGGATTAGGTGTTTAGTGCAACCCTGCTTCTAGAAGAATAGTAATCATTGGATGATAGTGTACTAAATGAGCATTAATTAGGCTTTACTTTAGTTAAATTAGGTTTTATGTTTTGGAATTTTATTAACTTTTGATTTCTTGTTATCCTAGACAGAGAGATTTCAAATTCAAATAGAAATGGATTCCCACAGGTTACATATTCCCTTAAAAAACTACAAATTATCATCTTTGTGTTATTGTATTTTTATTTCTTTTGTTAAGTATCTCCTAATTATATTTTAATCTAGTTCAGATTGCAGGGAATTTTGCAAGTTTAACACCTTTATTGGAGACAGCTGAAGATGCTTTATTTTTGGCACATAATTTATGTTTTGAAGAATTTTGAGACATAAGGATCAAAGAAAATATCTAGTCCTCCATCTTCTTGGTTACATGACCCAAAAGTTTAGTTCGTTATTAAAAAAACATATTTGAAACATTCAGATTCACACAATTAAAATGATGGCCTGGAGTAAAATGCAAGTTGCTTCAATTTAAGTATAAAAAGCAGAGGTCAAAATCATAATTCAGACAAGGCAAGAGCAAAAATGAAATTAATTTAAAAAGATGAATAGCAAAACAACATTTAGCTAAAAAGTATCATAGAGAATGAATTAACCTCAATATTAGACATATATACATTGAAAATATAGCATCAAAATGTTAAATGATTTACAGGGAGAAATAGACAAAAAATTTACAGTGGAAGTGGGAATGGGCTTCCTCACTTTACTCATTTTAGCCCTAAATAAATCCATAAAATCTAATTTAAAAAAAAAAGGTAAAGAATAGAATAGAATCACAGTGACAGCTAGGAAGTATAATAAATAGAAAGCTCAGCCTGGAATCAGAAAGACCTGAGTAGATACTAGCATTGTGATCGTGGGTAAGTTATTTTCTGTTTACCTTATTTTTCTGAATTGTAAAATGGGGATAAAAAAAACTGAACCTCCCTCACAAGGTTTTTCTGAGGATCAAATGAAATAATATTTGTAAAGTGCCTAGAGCATAATACATAATATGCAAATATTTATTCCCTTTTCTTCTCCCTTACAAAAATTAGACATTCATTTGCAAAATGTAACCATTTAATTTACAGCTAAGAATATCTGGGAGCATAAAAACCTCACAAACAAATGTAAAAAAAGCAGAAATTTTATCTTATCTAATACAAACCAATGAAGCTAAAAGTCAACAAATTGGCAAGAATTATGAAGCACCTACTTTATGTGCCAAAAAAAAGTAACAGAGAAAAATATTTCTAGCAAATTTCTCTGATCAAATATTCATTTCTAAGATATAGAGGGAATTAATTCAAATTTATAAGAATGAGAAACAGTGCCTTACCATTGCAAATGGCAAAAGAATATGAACAAGCATTTTTCAGTGGAAGAAATACAAGCTATCTGTAGCCATATGAAAAATAAATGTTCCAAATCACCAATAGAGAAATTCAGATTAAAGCAATTCTGAAGTTCTGCCTCATACCCATCAGATCTGCTTTCACACACATGTAATTTCTTCTCCCTGGGGAGGCTAAAGCCTGTACATTTCTTGAGCTCTGAAGTTCTGAGCTGCAGTAGGACTTAAGCTAGTAGAATTTCACACTGAGTCCAGAACTCATTTGTGTGGACATCAAGTAGCTAAGGAATATCAGATCTGCTTTAGTTAGAACAAAGCAGATCAGAGCTTTTCTATTACAGTTATAGCTCAGGCAGTCTCAAAAAACAATTACACAAAACTGTTAGAAAGATTTAAGAGCTTTGATAAATGCATTATACAGGCACTATTCTAGAGAACTCAAGGTAAAACATGTGACCCACTCTTAAAAATACGATGGAATATGTGTGTGTGTGTGTGTGTATAGAGAGAGAGAGAGAGGAGAGAAAGAGAGAGACACAGAGAGACACAGAGAGATACAGAGAGAGACAGAGAGAGATTGATTTTGGGAGAAATGACTATTATGGATTTTTTTTTGCTTGATTATGCATATAGTACCTAATCTTAAGGGTTATTGTGAAGATCAAATGAGGTAATAAATGTAAAGCATTTAGCACAATGCATTGCACATAGTGAGTGCTTTATAAATGTTAGCTATTTTTATTATCATTATTTGTTACAAGAATTTTGGTTTTTCAAGGAAAAGGAAAAATGGGGGGGGAGTTAGATTGTTTTTATTAAGATGACAATTTTTGGAAAAGTGAAATTCTAAAGAGACATGGAAGTAATTGCAATTTGAAAAAAATCACTCTGGATGTACAGTGAACACACTAACTGAAATTGTACCTAAGTTGAAAACAAGACCAAGTAATAGAACAGAAATATAACAGTGTAGTAATACTGAGTAAAAGTTAGTATCAGGAATGCTAAGCTAGCTGAAAATAACTTGAGGCTGGTGAGGGAAGATAAGGACAAAGAAAAGGATGACTATTGTTGAGCTATATTGAGAGAAAACAGGATATCAAAGAAAAGATAGGACTTTCGCTTGAGAAAAATGGAAAGATTATAACTGAAAATAGAGAAGGCAAAACTGGTCGATATTTTTTCTTTTTTTTCTCAGCAAAGAGTGTAAAAGTTATAAGCCAGTGAACTTATCTTCAGTTTCTGGGAAGATATTTGAAAGACTTATTAGAATAGCTGTTGAACATCTCGAAAGGGAAGCAGTGGTTAAAAGGCAGTCTGTTTTCAAGAATAAGTTTTATCAGCCTAATCCATAGACTTTTTTTGGCGGGGATTACTAAACAAGTAAATGAAGGGAATGTTATAGATTTTAGCAAAGCTTTTCATAATGTATCAAATTATTATTCTTGCAGAGAAAATGAAGAGATATGAATTAGATGACAATACAGTCAGAAGGATTCACAACTGATTGGATAGACATGTTCATAGAGTAGTTGTTTATTCTGGTGTCAATTTGGGACAAATTCTCCATAGTGTAGTATTCCAGGAATCTCAGTTTAATTTCTTCTTTTTAATATTGGGTTGGATACAAGCATTAATGATATGCTTATCAAATTTGCAAGTCACTGTGCTGGAAAGAATAGTTGGTAGGACAGAATGAAGAGAGCATTGATGTCAAACTCAGATTGCACATGTCCTGTAGACCACATATTGATTCAGAAAACCACAAATTAATATTTTATATGTTCTATTGTATTTTTATTCATTTTATTAAACAGTACCCAATTTCATTTTAATCTTGTTCCCAGCACTTAGGAGTTTTGCCTGGTTGTGAATTTTATACTTTTGGGCGAGAATATTGAACTGAATCTAATAAGATGAAATACCATTCTTCCTCTCAAAAAAAAAGCCAGCTTCCTAAGTATACAATGGTGATTTAAATGATTAAAAAGCAATTGTTTTGAAAAGCATCTATGAGATATGTTGAACTGTAAACTTAATTTGATTTAGCAGAGTGGTATATCAGCCTTAAACTAATGCTAAGCTTGGGCTGCATCAAGAAGGGATTACCTTTGAAATTCCTACTGAATTCTGCTCTTGTTAGGCCACATTGGGAGTATTATTTTCAGTTCTGAGCACTATAGTTATTCCTCTTGCACCCATTTATTGTCCTCATTCTATTTCTTCCTTAATTCTCATTTTTCTCAATAGACTTCACTTCCTCCATTTCTTGGGATCTAGGGGTTAGCCTTAGCTCTAGAAATCATGTAGTCAGAATCCTTAATTTTCTGGAAATGAAAGCTGTTACTCCTAATGAAACAATTTGGTCAAGGTAACAATTGTAATAAGTAGCCAAGTCAGGATTCACACAAATCTGACACAAAATCAGTTTAACCTAAATAGTAACTGTGATTAATAAATGTTAAGATGAGTGTTAAGATAGATATAAACTAATCAGTCACTTTAAGAAATTTTGGGGTTAATTCAACATGGAAGGTAAGTTAAGTTATATTTATCTTGCAGAAAAATGTCCAAATATTGAAATACATTTTGCTAATATAAAGTCATTTAAATCATTATTTTAATCATGGCTTAATAATTATATTTTTCAGCTCTTCTACAAGTGACAATTTCACTTAGCAAAGTAGAAATTAGTGTTGGTGAATCCAAATTCTTCACATGTACAGGTATGTATTTGAGTATTCTTTTAAAATTATACTTGATACATTTCAGGCTTAATGTTATTCTTGGAAAAATTGTTAAATATTCATAAATTTAACTTTACAAAAAACGGTATTATCTGTGAGCTTGTTTTTCATAAAATTATATTGTGAGAAATAGCATTTGGTTTAATATATTCTCTGTATTTGTATATATGCCCTGTTATTTTTAAATGCTAGACTGGCCAGGTTATTTATTTTGAAAATAATTCCATTATATAAGTAATGGGTTCATGCTGATGGATTCATTTAAATAATTTCGGTCATCTCAGAAATATTTTAAGCAGGACATATCAGTTAGGATTTTGAAATTTAGAGTGAACTGAGAACCTTTGTATAAGAAAACAATTGAGTTTGTCACATGGGTAGCATGATGATTTAATTAAAATAATAAGCTAGGGATGACTTATTTCTTCCCCCAGTTAGGCGGTATAGTGGATAGTGTTGAGATTTGAATCAGGAAAACCTGAGTTCAGAATTGTGTGTCGCTGGACAAGACACTTTTGTTTGTCTCATTTTTTTAAACTCTAAAATTGAGATAATAATAGCTCTTATCAGATAGGGTTGTTATGTGAATATCAAAGCACTTAGTAGCATTCCAGGTCCATTGTAGGTACTGTGTAAATACTTATTACTTTCAGTCTCCCTTTCCATTGTGACAATAATTGAGATATACTCCAAATCAAACAAAAATTGGGTTAAGCTTGTTGCCTCTCCCAGTTATCTGTAAAACTATAAAGATCACCTTATTTGATCAATTTACCCTAAGCTACAGATTCAAACCAATTTAATGATTATTAGCTTAAATATTTTCAAGGGGCCAGTTTCTCAAGAAACATATGAATTACAGATTGCATTTATATGGTAGGTTTGTTAACTACAAAATTAGTTAAAATCAGTTTTCTGTTTGATGTGGACATTTTTTCTCTCTCTGATAAAAAAGGTTTCTAATAGAAATTTTATAATTTTTTTCAGTAATACCTAATCTCACCAAACTGGCAAAAAAATTCAAAAGAAATGAATAATTTATCTTGGGAGAGCTATAGAAAGAAAGCTATGTTAATACAGTCTTGGTACAATTGTAGAATTGCTTCAATTATGCTGGAAAATAATTTGGAATAATATTAAGAAAGTGACAAAAATTTCCTTTGACTCAAAAATCCAGTAGACATATCCCAAAAGGTAGAAACACCCAATGTATGTCGAAATATTCATCAAAACCCTATAGTGGCAAAGAAGTATAAATATAGCAGATGCCCATTAATATAGGAATATCTACGTAAATAGTGGTTGTAATGTAATGGAATATTATCTTGTTCCAAAGAGCAGTAAATTTGAAGAATTCAGAGAAGTATGGATAGGTTTATATGAAGTAATGCAAAGGTAGGTGAGAAGAATCAGGAAAACAATATACACAATGATTGCAACAGTATAAATGAAAAAAAAGCTATTGAAGGAAATATAAGAAGATAAACTTTCCTCTATTCTTTGAAGAGGTGGGGAGAACTTTGGGTATAGAAATAAATATGTATATGTGTATTAATATATATACCCAGAGATACATAAATAGATAGACACAAACATACTTATATATGTATACATATATTTAATAAGATTCAGTTGATATGTTCAACTACTCCCCCCCTCTTTTTTTGGTATAAAGGAAATCACTCTGGACAGAGAATGAGGGAGGGATTTATTTGGAAATTAAATATAAATAAATATAAATTAGAAATTAAATATAAATATAAATAAAAATTTAATATCCAGAACTTCTGGAATAATTAGAAAGTATTTTGGTGAGAAAAAGTTTTAAACCATCATCTTACAAAATATTGCATAAATGAGTCAATTAACAACTTTAATTGTCTATGATATGCCAGGTTTTGTTCTGTGTCCTGGTGATACAAATACAAAAGTGAAACTGTCCATACCCTCTCAAAGAGCATGTATCACCACTACCATCACCATCATCATCACCATCATCATCATCATCATCACCATCATCATCACCATCACTAACAGGCTAGAGGGATACAGCATGCTTACTGATCAATAAATGTAAGATTTTTTTTTAAACTGGACCTGAAATTTCACTGTTAAAAATATCTCCAGGTGAGTCAACTGTTTCCATCAATGCAGATAGGCACTTGCTTTGCAGTGTCCAGTCTTAGAGAATTACTGAGAAGTTAAGTACTGCCAGAGGCAGGACTTGAACCCAGTTTTTATAGATTGAAAGGCCAGCTTTTTTTTTTACCATGCAACTCTATTTTTCATGTTTTCTTAGTAGCAAAAATAATGTAAAGTATGCTTCAATCTTAATTCTAAATCCATCAGTTCTCTATCTTGATTTCCTAATGAATTTTTAAGAATTATGGTTGCTTATTTGGTTGATCAGCATCATTAAAACTGTCAAAACTGATTATCTTGACAGTATTGCTATAATATATAAATTATTTTCCTGGTTCTTCTCACACTTTACTTTACATCAGGTCATACAAGGTTTCCCATGTTATTCTGAAAATACCCTCATTCAGCATACACTATTATACTTTTCCATCACATTCATGTACACAACTTATCATTATTAGTTTCCAGTTCTTTGTCACCACAAAAAAAGAACTACTATAAGTATTTTTGTATATGTAAATCCTTTTTCTCTTAAGGAGACAAACATTGTTAAATAGATTGTAGAAATAATTTAAATCAGGTTACAGATTAGTTACATTTCTTAGAGATTTTACAGTGGACTAATTGAGAGGGGTGTTTCACATATTACCAAAGTAACCAAGAAAACTCAGTTATATAGGATTGCTGAAAAATAATTAAATTACTTTAGGAAACTTCCCTTTGGCTTCTACCTGAAGAAGGTTAAATAGTTTATCCCATTAATTATTCTATAAATCAAATTTTGGTGAAGTGAGATTAATAAAAATAGAATATAGGCTTCCAGTTAACCAAAAGTTATTGAAGAATGGCCCTGATCTCCAAACAATAAAAAGGAATTAATTAGGACATATCCTTCTTCCAGGCAAAAAGACACCATGAAACATCAAAGCTAAATTAATACAATAATGATCAACAATATTAAATAATTGTCTCCTTGTGACCCACTCCCAATTTCTATTTAATCAGCACATTTCATCTTGAATCCCAGACTCCCCATGTAATCATCTGGTGCCTAGAAATGTTTTCCCTTGGATATTTTGTAATAAGCTTTGTTCTCAGGGCAACTCTGGAGGGGCTCCTCCTATCCGACCTACTGCTCTGGTTCCAAGTCACTTGCAGAGATTCTCTATTTAATGATATTAAATCTGCCAGTAATAAGGCTGTAACACAATTTAATCAAACCATCTAAATTTGGTTTTCCAGTAACTGGTCCATTTAGTGAAAACTAGCTTAAACCTTATGGAGCTAATCCTATTAACAACAGAGCTGTAAAAAGAACATTAAATTAGGAACCCATAATTCATCTGAAAATTAAAAGAATTTCGGTTTTATATAATACTTGCTATATTTTTACTTGAACTTTGTACCTGATATGGACAATGCCATCTACAGGTTGAAGGAAGAATCTTAAAAGGATCTATGAATTATAAAATGAACCCTTTTGTGTCTTAATGTTATTAGAGACTTCAAAACAGGAAAAAAATGATTAAAAAATTTTCTTTACAATTATTGATGCAATTTTACATCTAAAAATCTTTAATCGAAATTTTAGAACTTATTAAAACAAAATCAAAACATTCATATACAATTAGAAACATTTGGAAGTGGATCATATGTGTATGTTTGTGATATGTGCGTGCATGATATCCTAATTCCTAAAAGCTAATTTTGTTGCATTTTCCAAGTGAAATATACTACTTCATTTTAATTTTAGAATTTTTACATTTTTATTTTATCCTCCTTTTAAGGCTATAGATTATTTCTCATATCATTCTGAAAGAATGAGATACTTAAGGATAACAATGCTGAGAATTCATCTATCTATTTGCTTAAGTTGAACATAGATTTAGATGAAAAATAGTAAGATCTTTCAGACTCTCATTATAATAACACAGAGATGTTTTAATGTTAGTATTGTGATGACAAAAATTTCTATAGTTCACCTATACCGATTATGGAAATTTCAATGAAAAGAAAAAAGAGAGAAATGGTTATGACAATATCAAGACTGTCCCTTAAAGTGTACAGACTGACCATGTGATGTCTAACATCACTATAAAAGGGGAATAAACTCCCTTTGCTCTGTAATTCCAGGAAAGAGTCCTAGTTAACAACCATTCATACAACAAAGTTACTCATTATTCACAAGGTATCATAGACAGGTTCAGGAGTAATCAAGTGGGAAAAATTTTCTGTTCAGTGGGGAAATAGAATAATGGGGAAATCAAATCAAGAGGATCGTACCTTTGTCTATACAAGGTTGGCTTTTCAACTTTCCCAAGCATGGACATCCATTTGTAACAGTCCTTAGATCACACCTTTTTGGTGCGGCACATGGCATTTCCCTTGAATAATGGCTATTAGTTTAATAACAATTCAGATAATCATATCTGAAATCAAAACTCAAAACAATATCAAATCACTGTCCCCCAAAAAGTTTTCCTTGAATAGCAAAATTTCACTAATCATAGCTTAAGTTTAAGTTATATTTTTCTCATAATGTTGGAATAATAGTTAAAAGGACATATAAAGACATATAAAATCCTATCTTATCCTTTTTAGTTTAAATCCACCCTAGAGTCAAAATCAATTATTAGAAATTAAGAATAATTTTAAAAAAGAAATTAAGAATAATTGTATTTCAAATATACAGTGAATACATAATTGATTCAGAACCCTCTGAAAAATGCTGCTGTTGTTAAGCCTTCAGACTAACAGCTATCTTTATTGCCCATTAACTGGTAAGACAAAATAAAATCTTTGAATCAAAGGCCTGTTGTTATCAAGTTGACTCAAAGACGTAACTTCAATACATACTATTTATTAACAGGTATAATTTCATAATTCTTATAAACAATGGCAAAACAATGAGACAAAACTTGCTCTTTATTATAAGAAATTTGTAACTTCTTTACAATTTTACAATCTGTTATCAGTTGCTTTTCTCAAGAGTTAATAAGATCTTATGACCCTACCCAAATAGAAAGTTTCCAAGAACTTCACAGTTAAGGATAGCTTAAAAAGTCTGTGGTGCTTTTATCCCCCTGCCAACAATAAATTAATATTATTATCCATTTTAAAGCAAAATGTATTCAATTAAATACTTAACAGTTCTCATACATTGTGACAAAATTCTTTGAGCTCAATTTATAATTTAATAGCATACAGATTTAAAAATGTTACTTTTCTAATGATAAAATTGTTATATCATTTTTCAAATTAACATCATTTTTATTCAATGATTTTTTCAAAAATCACAATATAGTAAAATGTAGGAGTTTAACAGTAAATAACATTTTGGATTTTTAAAGCACAACACAAAAATTTTTTATTAGTCAACAGCAATTCAGTTGAATGCATTTCAAAATCCTTTTATGTAGAAAATCACCATCACTTTGGCATTCTATACCAATTGCATTAAAAATATATGTAGAATAATTACATTTAATAAAAAAAATAACTTGCAAAAATCCACTAAAATGTTTTTATCACCTACAAAATTCTTTAAACCACAATTTGGAAATTTATAGTAAAGATATTACTTATAAATTTGGTCTCTAGTTTACTGTGCCATAAATTTATACAAACCAGAAAAAGATTCCCTTCCTTTTATTCCTTATCTTTATTTCTGTAATTAATAATCTGGTCAGAGTTGTATAGGCAGAGAAAAAATCAAACTTTTCTTTCTTTCCTTTCCCTAAAAATCTACTTTAAAAAGTCAATGAAAGTAAATTGCTCCTTAGTATTACAGATGGTTGGGACAGCTGTTTCAGGTACAAGCTTCATTAGTCTTTCCCACTCTTTATGGGTGACTAGGTGTTCACCTTCAAAGTTCCCTTTGGTAAACTACAGAGAGTATAAAATATTTGAAATTTCCCTTTCTGTATCTTCTTGCTGGATTTTGTTGGTGATGTATAGAAATGCTGATGATTTGTGTAGTTTGGTTTTGTCCCTGCAACTTGACTGAAATCATTGTTTTGTTAGGTTTTTAATTGACTCTCTAGAGTTTTCTAAATAAGCTGTTATATCATTTACAAAAAGTGAGTTTTTCCCTCTTATTGCCTCTGCTTATTTTTTCAACTTCTTGTCCTTTTGTTTTAGGTAACATTTCTAATATAATACTGAATAGTAATGGTGAACATCCTTGCTTCATTCCTATTGTTATTGAAAAAGCTTCTAGCTTATCCTCATTACAAATACTATTTGCTTTTGGTTTTAGATACACCTTATCAGGAAGCAACATTTATTACTGTGCTCCATATTGTTTTGAATAGAAATGGGATTTCTAAAATCTTTTTCTACAACCGTTGAAATATTCATTTTTTGTTAATTTGATTAATTATGTTTATAGTTTACCTAATATTGAACTAGTCATGTATTACTAGTACACATCCAGCCTGGTCATAATATAGGATCTTTGTGATATTTTTCTGTACTTTTTTGTGTCAGTATTCATTAGGAAAATTGATCTATAGTTTTTATTTTCTGTTGGACTATCATTTAGATTTCAAGACCATTTTTGTGTTACAGAAAGAATTTGATATGATTCATTCTTTACTTTTTTTCTATTTATATAGTATTAAATTGATCATTTTTTAAATGTTTGATGGAATTTGTTTGTATACTCTTCTAATCGTGGATGGTTCCCTCCCCCAGAAAATTCATTTATGGTTTGCTGAATTTCTTTTTCTAAGAAAAGATTCTTTAACCATTTTATCTCACTTTCTATTAATCTGAGTGATTTATATTTTAAAATATTTATTTCAATTAGTTTGTCAGTTTAATTGGCATATATTTTCCCTAATTAATGCCTTAACTACATTCCAAAAATTCGGGGATGTTGTCTTAGTGTTTTTATTATCTTTAATGATATTATTGTTTCTATGTTTTGCCTTTGACCCTTTAGGATTCTTTAGGATTAAGTAATTAATTTTAATCTATTCTTCAAAAGGCATTTGCTGAATGAATTTTTATTGCATTATACTCACAAAATGATACATTTAATAATTCTGCTTTTCTGCAATAATATATTGTACATTTTTGTGAAATTGCCCTGCACAACTAAGAAATAGATATATTTTGTTTCTATCCTTATTCATTATTTTCCAGGAGTAACTTTTCTAAAATTTTTGGATTTCGTTCATGTTTTTCTTGTTTATTTTATAGTTAGATTTATCTAGAACTAGGGAGTAAATTGAAATTCTAAATGTAGTATAATTTTACTATTTCCTCCATTTAACTTTTCCTTTAACAATTAAGTTTCTATGCCATTTGGTACATATCTGCTCAGTATTGATGTTAATTTATTTTCTGTGGTACCTTTCAACAAAATGTAGTCTTCCTGTTTCTCTCTTTTAATTAGATTTATTTTTGCTTTTACTGAAGCATAATAGATTCTACTCTAGTTTTTTTATTTTTAACTCTGGATATTTTCCTATTTCAAGTGTGCTTTTTTATTAACAACATATTAATTGGATTCTGATTTCTAATCCATTTTGCTATTCTTTTCTGATTTATAAGTGAGTCCGTCCCATTCACATTCCCAGTTAAGATTGTTGTATATTTCTCTCCAGTCTATTTTCTTACAAGGTTCCTTTCCTTTTTTATGCTATCCCTTTTTTAAGACTACTTTCTGCTTCTGACCATTTCCTCTTTAAATTTACCTTTTCTCTTCAACCTCCCTTCCTTCTTTCTTTTTATCTCTTTTTATTCCAACTTCCCTTTTGGAGAAGATGGATTTCTATATCCAACTGTGTGTGTACATTTGTTTATTTTTGCCTTCTTCAATTAGTTCAGATGAAAGTGGGTTTCAAGTTTTGCCCACTCCTCCCTAAAGTGTATACATTTTTCCTTGTGTACCCTCTGTAAGATAATTTCCCCCATTTCTCTCTTTCCCTTTCTCCCAGTGGTCTCCTCTTCACCAGCCCTTCTATTCTTTTTTTTTAAATCATTCAAACATAATAGAATCACATCCAAGCCATTGTTTAATTAGACTCCCTCCAAGATTCCTGGTTATGATAAAGTTCTGAGCAATTACATTCATCGTCTCTCCATATAAAAATGTACACCATTTAATTTTATTTAATCCCTTACAATTTCTCAGTCATGTTTGTCTTTCTTTGGCTTTCTTTAAAAAAAAAACTTTTTATTTTTTGAAAATACATAAAAAATTAGTTTTCAATATTCACCCTTGTAAAACCTTGTGTTCCATATTTTTCTTCCTCCCTCCCCCCCGACAGCAAATTATCTAATATGCATTAGACATGTATCGTACTTCTACATATATTTCCATATTTATCATGTTTCACAGGAAAAATCAGATCAAAAAGGAAAAAAATGAGAAAATTTTTAAAAAGCAAGGAAACACAACTAAAAAGTGAAAATTCTATGTTGTGATCCACATTCAGTCCCTAGTCCTCTCTCTAGGTTTAGATGGCTCTCTCCATCACAAAGTCCATTGGAACTGGTCTGAATGATCTTGCTGTTGAAAAGAGCCACATCCATCAGAATTGATCATCACATAATCTTGTTGCTGCTCTGTATGGTGTTCTTTTGATTCTGCTCACTTTCTGTGCATTTCTTGAACCCTGGGTTAAATTTTCATTCAGCTGTGATCTTTTCATCAGAAATGTTTAAAAGTCTTTGATTTACCAGAGACAGGACTGTAGGAACAGAGTATGGATCACAACATAGCATTTTTACTTCTTTAGTTGTTGTTTGCTTGAATATTATTTTCTTTCTCATTTTTCCCTCTTTGATCTGATTCTTCCAGTGCAGTAAGATAATAGTATAAATACGTATACCTAAAAAAAGAAAGCGAGAGAGAGAGAGAGAGAAAGAGAGAGAGAGAGAAAGAAGAAAGAAAGAAAGAAAGAAAGAAAGAAAGAAGGAAGGAAGGAAGGAAGGAAGGAAGGAAGGAAGGAAGGAAGGAAGGAAGGAAGGAAGGAAGGAAGGAAGGAAGGAAGGAAGAAAAAAAGGAAGGAAGGAAGGAAGAAAGAAAGAAAGAAAGAAAGAAAGAAAGAAAGTCTTCAATTTAATTAAATGTAAATTTTTCCCCCATAGGGATTGTTCTCAGTTTTGCTGAGTAGGTCATTCTTGGTTGTAATACTAAACCCTTTATGTTATGAAATATCTTATTCCAGGTCTGATCCAGGCTACTGAATCTTGTGTGATCTTAACAGTGGTTCCTGAATTCTTTCTTTCTGGTTCCTTCCATTTTTGTCTCTTTTACTTCTTGAAATTGGCTCTCTAATATTTCTGGGAGTTTTTGTTTTGGGGCTTCTTTCAGGAAGTAACCAGTGGAATTTCTAAATTTCTACTTTTTTCTCTGGTTCTAAGATATCTTAGAATATCTGGACAGTTTTTCTTTATAAATTTTTGAAATATGGTATTTAGTATCATTTTTATTCATGGGTTTTAGGCAGTACAATGATTCTTAAAGTTTTTCCCCTCACTTTATATTTTCCAGATTATTTTTCTTATGATATCTGTCTACATTTTCTTCTATTTTTTAATTTTTTCACTGTTTTATCATTTAGTGATGTCTCATGGAGTCATTCTTTAGCCAGTTTTTATATTCTTTTCTAAGACTTTGTACCTTTTTTTAACACATTTATTTTTCATATCTTTCTTTCATAGCTCTAATATGATTTTTAAAATCATTTTTAGCTTCTCCTTTAACTATTTCTTTAACACTTCTAGGAATTCTTGTTGGGCTTATTCCAATCTGCATTTTTCTTTGCGGCCTTGCTTTTATGTGTTTTTTAAGACATTGTCATCTTCTGTATTTGACTTATTATTTGATGCTTTTTTGTTTAGTCTTAAAACTTCTTGACTTTTTACTTTCTTACTATTGGTCTCAGTTCACTTGGAGAAGCTGGGATAGTACAGCATCTCGGACTGTCCATTTTTGTCTTGCTATTTTCACAGCTCAATCTGTGGTCTTTTAAATATTGAGTGCTTCCAAAGTGTTGTAATATGCAAAAAGATCTGTTCACTGCCTTCCTATTGTGAGCTCTGCAAGTTGGATCTGTTGGCTTGTTTATAATTGAGTTTAATAGACTACTTCTGAATTCAATGACTATCAGCTTATTGGGAAGTCATGCAAATTCATAGTGACTGTTTGCTGGTCTCTTTCCCTGATTATTCCACTGTAGATTAATAAACTGGGTTCACAACCAGAACTGAGTCACTGATCTGCATCTAGGCTCAACCACAGAGCTAAATTTTGGGAATTCATTCCTTTCTCAGTACCCAGCTGTGACCTAGGATGGATAACAGAGATACTGGATGGTACTTGTTCCTATAAAAAGTTCCTGCCAGAGTCCAGAGATGTCTTTCCATTTCAGTTCTTCCTACCTGATAATCTGTCTAGCTCTGTTTTTATATTTGGGAATTGGAATGCTCTCTTTCACTACTGCTCCTGCTGTGCTGCAGGACAACCCTCAGCTTAGTGTCTGCAGACTTCTGTTCTGCTAAAATGCCCTGGGCTAGAAAAAATTACTCATTGTGACTTTTTCTTGGATTTACCAATGAGAATTTGGTCTGATGCAACTTCTAGGTTGCAGAGGTGTGAATTAGAGAAAAATACTTCTCATTATACTATCTTGATTCTGTCTCCCTATGTGTCCTGTCTCAAAAGCAGAAGCCAGAAGAACAGAACAGACTCTCACTTTTCCCAAGTCCTTGACAGCTCTAATGCTCTCAAAGGCACAGTCTCAAGTAATCACTCTCCACCAATGAAAAATGTCTTAGGTAATACATTTAAGCCCCTGGTTACAGGTCTATATTTCAAAGAAATGAAATAGGAAAAAAGACACATATGTTCAAAAATATTTATAGAACCTCTTCTTCTGGTTAGAAAGAATTAGAAACAGAAGAGATACCCATCAATTGGGAGATATGATAGAATGTTGTTGTGTGATAAGAAATGATGAAGAGGATAGTTTCAATGAATGTTGGAAAGATTTATTAAGAATGAAATGAATGGCATCAGGGAAATGATTGATATAATACCATCGTTGTAAAAACAAACATTAAAATATGTTAGAACACTAATCAACAAACACAATAACTAATCATGATTCTGAAGGAATTATCATGAAATATGTTCTCAGCCTCCAAACAAAAAAATTGGTGCACTCAGAGTTCAAATGAAGATTTTAAAATATATATATAGCTATTGGTAAAGTTTGTCTTACATGGCTGTGTATGCAAATTTTGTTTTGCTTTCTCATTGCAGGGAGGGAGATGTAGAAAAGAGAGAAGATAGATTTTTATTGATATGAAAAAATTTTAAGAAAATTGACTACTTCTGATCACTCAGCAGATTTCAAAGGGAGCAGATTTCTTGCTTCCTTTTTTGTTCCTTTTTGGAATTTGCTTCATTGAGAGTACTTTCCCATCTCGTGGTTATTGCAACTAGTCATATATAACACTGAACACCTGTTCTGACTTTAAAAGCTTTATTCTGGACTTTATTTCCTTGGCTGCCTCTTCTGCTTGTATTTCGTTCCTTGAGCATGGGTCATCAAAGAACAGCTCTAAATTGATGTTCCTGCATTGGAGACAAGTTAAGGATTCTTCATTTGGAGCTTACAGGAATCAGCTAGGGTTTTCTGAAAGTATGTCCTTGGAGAAGGTAATATGGAGAAGAAATAAGGGAGAGAGCCCAAGCCATCCACTGTCTGATCAGAAGATAGGAATTTTGAAAAAACTGTCTGGATAGTGTAGATTCAAGAAATGACCCTTCAGTCCCACAAAATGTCTAATGTTTGAAATTTTAACCATCAATTCCCCCATAGAAATAGTAGGAGCTATAGGTTGCTCTTTCCTATCTTAAGTTAATAATGCACATTTTGGAGTCTTATGTGTTTTAAGTCCAGCAGTTATGTGTTAGGAGCTGTTTGAAGAGAGGGCTGATTTCCACCCTTGATGGATAGTGTCATTCTTTCCTAATCCTGTCCCTCTGGAGTGACTTTCTAACCTTAACTCTCCTAATGATCACAGGAAAGAAACAATAGAAAAAAGAAAGTGATACTTTGAATATCTGCTACCATTCATTCCAGAGAGCCCCCAATCAAAATTGTTAACTTTGCCTTGGGGAACCCAGTTCCATTTTTTTTCACTACTCTGGCAATATACAAAATTTGAATCACTAAAATTTTTGTGTTTTTTTGATCTGACAAACCAAAGAATGTCCGTGGTCTCCTTCCCATCATTAAAAAAAAATCTTCCTTTCCCATTGCTCCGCTCCTTCATCTCTGACTTACAGTTTTATCTCTCAAGTCCAACCTCAACAGGAAGGTTATCCTGTGTCTAGCTACCAGCTAATGCCTTTTTATTTTCAATTGACCAAGCAGTACTCTCCCTATCTTATACACACCCAGCTTTTTACAAGTTGCTTTCTCCATCACAATGTCTGATACTTGAGAAGAAAAATTGGATTTTGCCTTGTTTTTTCATAGCACAATGGAAGTATCTAATAAATGCTTGCTGATTGACTGACTTGACTGAGTGCTTATTTTTTGATGTATCAGGCCTTAAGAATATACTTTTACCTGTTTTTCTAAGTTATTCAAATTGTTAGTTGAATAGAAACAAATGTTAATTCTAGTAAATTCATTTTTAAATGCATTTTAAATTTTTCTTTGGAAATTATTCTTTGCAGCAATTGGAGAATTGGAAGATATAGATTGGTACAATCCTCAAGGAGAGAAGATAGTTTCTACACGGAGAGTAGTGGTACAAAAAGAAGGTGCTAGGTCCCGACTAACTATTTATAATGCAAATATAGAGGATGCTGGAATATACCGGTGTCAAGGAACAGATACTAAGGGACAGACTCAAGAAGCTACAGTTGTTTTGGTGATTTACCGTAAGTCATTTTAAAATAAATTTTAATTGATTTTCAATGTAGTACTTTAAAAATCATTTCAGAAGATTTGGGGGACTGGATCATATAGTATTTTCAACTTTTATTGTTGTTTGCTTGCTTCTTTTTCTTTCTCATTTTTTTCTTTTTTGATCTAATGTTTCTTGTGCAGCATAATAAATATGGAAATATCTATAAAAGAATCGCACATGTTTAACATATATTGAATTACTTGCTATATGGGGAGAAGGGAGGAAGAAAAATTCAGAACACAAGGTTTTGCAAGGTTATTTTGCATGTATTTTGAAAATAAAAGGTTATTACTAAAAAAAAAAAACTTAAAAATCATTTCAGTAAAGAAATTTGGATAATTCCACATAGAACATAATTGCATTTTAGTAATAGTAGTATTATCGTAGCAAAGGAAATATAAATCTTTTAGTTTTGATTCTTTTGGTGAAATAGAATTGAAAATCCTTTAATTCATTCAGACCACTGTGCAATATTTGTAATACTTAACATTTATAGTGTTACCAGGGAAAATCTTTCAGAGGCAAAATCATCATTTAGAGAAAGATCACTCTAGAAGTAATTTTGTAATGGATGGTGGCAATGAAATCTTTCTTTAAGATTGGTTGATAGGCCTTTAATGGGGAAATTTAGACAGGTTGATGACATTCTACTAAACTTTTCACAAGAAGATATTTGATATTTTCACTTTTGAAATTTCATTCATCAGAAAAGAAAAAGGCATTTTATACAAAATAATATATTATGTCACTCTTAATGAAATTTTTATTAAAAAAAAACATGCATGTGGGGAAAATTGAGTTTAGAGTCAGAAGACCCCAGATCAAATTTTGACCTTTACCATAAGATCCTAGGCACATTATATCATATCTGTGACCATTTTCTTCACTTACAAAATGAGGTAGTGGGATTAAATGATCTAGTTAATATTTCATCTAGCTCTAAATCATGTAATGCTATGAAAAAGAATGACAGGTTTTGTAAGACTAGCTTAAATTACAAATCTGCTATTACATTAATTTACATGGATTTGTAAATTAATTTGTAAATTTGTAAATCCATCCATAGATTTGAGTGGAAAAATAAAAGATACTACATTTTATCTTTTTGTTGTTTGTTTTTCCTTATTACAGAAAAACTCACTTTCAAAGAAGTGGTATCTCCTCAAGAATTTAAACAAGGAGAGGATGCTGAAGTGGTTTGCCAAGTTAGCAGTTCACCTGCACCCATTGTTAGCTGGTTGTATCATAATGAGGAAGTCACTACTCATCCCAACAGTTAGTATCTTGGTAACTTGCTAAGCTTTAAGTTATAATTGCAGCACAATTAAAAGGCATTTATTTTTCTCTTACTTAACTCCAAAATTTAAGCTTTTGTCATTAAAATCTATAATTAATCTTAAGTAAAATGAAAATATGCTGTGGTATGAATAAGTTATTTTTTAAAGAACTAGCACACTATTTGAAATCAGAAGATCTGAATTAAAGCCTCAACTCTGATACTTACTACTTGATGACTGGACATTCTCATGAACTCTTTCTTCATTTGTAAAATGTGGATGATAACTCTATAATTACTCATCTCACAGAGTTTTGTGAGGATTAGACAGAATAATATAAATACACTTTGAAAGTGTAAGGTATGTGGAAGAAAAAAAATACTATACTTTGTGTTTGAAACATAAAGCCTGATAGATAAAATTTACTAATTAAATTTTTTTAGCTTTTATCTCCTCTATTTAGAGAAAGAACCCAAAGGGTCAGAAATCCATCCTATTTTTGCACATCTTTTTCTCATCAAACTATTTTGTATTACAATTTATATTATTCCCAAGTAGTAGACAAAGTTTTACAATAATAACAAGGTTCAAGTAATAGCTTGATTCATCAACCAGAAAAGGAGTTACTTAAAATTAATTTTCCTAAGCCATTCAGTTTTCTGCTCACCAATTTCCTTGAAAGATTCTACCTTCTACCTAGTCAAAGGTGAACTCATCAGATAGTTATGTTAACTAAATTAGTCAAAAAACATCTTCTTTTTTTTAGTGTGATCATAATACTCACTCATGAGTTGCACCTCCCACTCCCATCTTTTCTGGCCACAGCTCTAATTCCATCTTCAGAGAAAGTAGAATTTCTCTCCTCTTCCCAAAACCCCACTGTACTTTTAAACAATTTCTACACAGAAAATAGTTAAGGCTTCAATAAAGGGAAGAAAAGGACTTCCTAGAAGTTTAATTAAGTACTCATAAAGTTTATCATTCCGGTAAGTCTGAAAGAAATTTCAGACTGGGGAAATATTTTTTCTTAATATTCCTAAAAGATAATGGGAAGGCTTTCTACATGCATGCTATGTAAACTTTATTTTTTATTATATGTGTAACTGATTTCTAGAACCTTAACATGCTATATTAAAGTATTTGTAAGTTCACAAAAATACATCTTGATTGATTTGGAAAGCTCATATGCCTCTAGGGGTAAATAAAATGCCAAATATTAGAAAGCTGTCAATGTGACACTGAGAGTAAAAGGGTCTGTCATGTGGCAATCCAGCTATAAATAACACAGCCTAGTGATTTTTTCTTTCCATTTATAAGTCTGTATGACTAAGATCAATTCACGGATAACTATTAAATGCTGTAAATATGAGAGCATTTGTTCAAATCAACTTCAAGATTTTTATTGAGGGAATTAAAAATGTAAATTAATTTGACATTAGAAATGGAAATAATCATTTATCTATACTATGGGATTTATCATTATGTAGTAGAAGCAATCTCAAAATAGAGCATTTCTTTTATATCTGTTTATGGAAAGGTATAAGATGAATGAATCACTTTAAATTCTGTTTCCTAGCTAAAATATAAAATTTTTTGCATGTTTCAGAGATTAAAAGTTTGCAATTTGAATGGAATAGTACTAATTGTAATTGTATATGAGCATATGACTAGTCTTTTTTATTCAGTTGTGTCATCATTAATATATATTCTTACATATTACACCATTCGTAGTCCTTCCTCTTTTCCCTCCCTTCCTTCTCTTCCTGTGAAATATGGATTTGTAAATATTTTTCCCATAGTTTTTTAATTTTTAATAGCTTTTTATTTTCAAAATACATGCAGTGATAGTTTTCAACATTCACCCTTGCAAAATCTTGTGTCCAAATTTTTCTCTCTCCCTTTCCCCCACTCCCCATAAATATTCTTAAGCAAATGTGCAAAGAATACTAATCTGCAGAATACTACTTAATTGAGAACAATATTAATATATCTGTGTAAGACCATAGGGCAGTTAGTTTCATTTGCATTTTTGTGTCAAATTGTCTTTGTTTCCAAAGTAATATCAGGTCTTTTTGACTCCATCATCAAGTCCTTGACTCCATCTACTGCCCACTTAGATGCCCAAGAATCTCAGTAAGTTTGTTGCTCTTGCTATATATGTGTTTTTAAGAAATACAGTCATGTGAGTCAGCTAGATGGTGCAAGGAATAAAGGACCAGTCCTGAAGTTAGGAGTCCTGAGTTCAAATACAACCTTAGCCATTTAATACATTGTGACCTTAGGCAAGTCACTTAACCCCAATTGCTTCACACACAAAAAGAAAGAAATATAATCATACTCTACATGATACAATTAATTGATTTTTTTTTAAATGAGTAGGAAAAAAATTGCAAGATGCAATACTGAACTTGCAATCAGAAGGCATGGACTTGTGTATGTGGAAAAATTACCTAACACCTTCAAGTCTTCATTTTCTTATCTATAAAATGAATATAGTATGAAATAATATTACTTATTACATGACTCTGAAATACTTTGCAGACCATAACTATTTCAGCACTTGAGTACTTTTAACATTGTGATGGTCTTAGCTATATCTGTGTCTGTGTCTGTGTGTCTGTTTTTCTATTTTTGTGTACTTGTTAAACTATTCTGACTTTGGCCTTTGCACAGGCTGTCTTGCATTTTGAAAGGCCTCCTTGCTTACTTCTCCTTAGTTTCCTTCAAAGCTCACCTCAAGGACATCTTTCTATGGGAGGGTTTTCATGAGCCTTCCTGCTCTGACCCAATTTCTCTTTTCCCCCTTCTCCACTGGCTATGGACTCACCTAGAGTAGGTTCATGTCCATGGAAAGGACAACTTCTAAAGGAGAAAATTAAACTTTTCTGCCATTGTCTGCCTTATAACTTACACATAAATACAAGTACACACACACTCTCTAAGGAAAATGTTATAAATAATTTTTAAGATATGCCTCTTATTTAAGAAGAGAATGACATAATCCCTTTCAGAAAGTTATAAAAGTAAAAAATAAGAATGCTATTTATTTCATCAACCACAAAATAATGTTTAAAATGCAAAAATAATTCATAACCATGTTTTTTTTAACAGATATTTAAAACACAACCAGTGGTGTCAAACTCAAATGGAAAATTGGGCATTAATTCATACATAAGGATTTTTGCAGATCACTCGGTTAACCTGTACATAAGGAATCCTCTTGACCATATATTTGTGGAAGGAAAATGGACAAAGTTCCATTTTCAAAGAACATTTATAGATAAAATGTTAAGGAAGGACGTGGAATGTGCTGAAAAACAATTAGAGAAACTGTCCTTGACTTGTGCTGCGCCCTTGAATGTGCTAAAAAGATTTACTTGCAGAGAGCAGTAAGTGAGGTAACAATGACTGCAGTTCATTGTGGTCTATCCACTTATTTTTATATGATGAATGTTAGAGTTTTGAAGTTTATAACTGTCAGAATTATAAAATCATAATTGTAAAAATCAAATAGCTTTTCGGTGGCTATAAGAAGGTTATATAAGTAGTGTAAAGTTCATATATGACAGAAAAGTTTTCTTTTTTTAGTTTTATTTCATAAGGAATCACCAGGAAGATTTGCTTTGAAGTGTAAAAGGCAGTTAGGAAATCAGCAGGAAAGTAGTTAAGAAGCCAGTTTTGTAAAAATTTTGTAATAATATCATGCCCCTCCCCTGCAAAAAATCCTACATAGCTATTCCCCAGGCTATGAAGAAGCTTTGTGAAGAAATAGAAAAAGGTTTCTATCTGAGAAAACTGACCCTTCAGTAGCTTTGTTGGGAATGTGTTAATTGGAAGAATAACAGTTGCTTTGCTGATTGGTTGGAGAAAGGCAGCAGCAGTTAGACACTCATTGGCTGATGTTAGAATCCTGCTGGTAAGTGAGAGAAAGGAAACCTCTCAGCTACATGTTAGCCCAATATTCTCCCCCCCCCCATACACAATGGTTTGAGAAAGACAAACAGGGGGTAAATAGGTTTCATATCTTTTTTACTGTGATTTGTATCTTGCTGTGAGGAAAGATTTGGATTTGAATGGACAAAGCAACAATTTGCATATCTGAGTGGAAAAACAGTTTTCCCAAAGATGATAGCAGAGAGGACCATATGATATAAAGTGCTCCAGAAGTAACCAGGGAGATCAAGGCCTCCTTGTGGTTATATGTTTGTTTTTAAGAAATATAACTATACTTTATATGATATCATTAATCCTCATATGATGTCACTAGTTGCCTTTTATAAGAACAATGAGTAGAAAAAAATTTACAAGGCATGATGCTCAGAACCAGTTCTTAGTTGCAAAACGTGGGTTTCCAAAATCATATAAATACCTCTCCCTTCTAGGTTTCTGTAAGTGTGCGCCTATTCTCCTCCCTGAATACTGCATTTAGTGGTGGGAAGATGGTTAGCCATATATAAGGATGACTGTGATATTTTGGTTATTTATACTTTTACTTTATTTTGGTGTTTGGTCTTCTGCAATTATGGCTCAATGTTATATTTTGATCAGAATTTTTAAGTGTTTTAAAATTCTTTGGTTTTAAAAATGCTACTATTATATAAATTGTGCACATTTTTTTCATTTTACTCCAAATCAGTTTATACAAGACTTCCCAGGATTCAATGAAATTTTCTTTTGTCAATTCTTATAACAACATAGTATTTCCATTACATTCATTTGCCATAGAGTATTCAATCATTCTCCAATTTATGAGCACTCCTTTAGTTTCTAGTTCTTTGCCACTTCAGAAGGACTGTCGTTTGCTTTTCTTTGTAATCCCAACATTTACCATAATAGCTGGCACATAATAGGTGCTTAATAAATTCTTGTGGTCTAACCAAATTTTAAATATTTTATACATATGAGCCCTTTTTCTCTTTCTTTGATCACCCTATGGTATAAGCCTAATAATATTATCTCTTGTCACAACATTTAGTGATTTTGGGGCCACAGCTATAAAATACATTTTAGAATGACTAAATTAACAAATTATTTTATCAATAGTACATTAGGGTGTTTGTCTTTCCATGGCCCTTCCAACAACGAACATTTCCCATTTTTGTCATCTTTATCAATCCGGTAGGTAAAAGTGGAATCTCTGAGCTGCTTTAATTATATATTTCTCTTATTATTTCTCCCCAGTGCCTATTCTTTCTGACATTTGCCCCAGATATAGCTATCCTGACCCCATATTTTAATTTTGTCAGTATAATTTTGAAGTGGAGAAACTTATAATTAAAGTCTCAAGCCATTCTTTTGGGGCTCCCCTAAGAGGCAAGATTTGATTGTTCCTGAGCCAGGCTGTACATATATGACTGGACACAGGAAAAGAACATAGATCCAGTTTATCAAAATCATTTCCTTTTGGAATTTCACCATTCTTCTGCAAATTGGAAAGCCTATGCAATTCATTCTTATGTAGCTGGTTCTTAATAACATCTCATCCATTTAAAAAGTGACAAAGGGCAACTCTATCTGGAAACTAATTGACTAATTAACTCTTGAACTCAACTTCCTAGACCATGATAATAGGATCAATTGAATTTATGGCTCATTAGTTTTTTCTTTGAAGTTCACATGAAACCTACCCAGTCCCTTGGTTGTGAAGACTCTCTGACTTTCCTTTTTCACTGGAGGAAATCACCTCCTCCTCCCAAAAGTAGCAGTAAAGATATATAGTAATAATATCTTATTTTCTTTCATATTAGTGAGAGTTCCCAAGTTTTTTTCATTTTAAATCCCATTCTCTTTTATCATGACTTCAGCAGAACTGGAACATCTGGGTCAAGGACCAATATAATTAGTGTGTTCCTGAGTGTGACTTGTCAGTACCAAAACTCTTCAAGAGAGATCTTTTTACATGACCATCACTAATTCCAATAGTAGTTCATCAGTCTTCATTTAATAGCCTTACTTAAAAGCCAAAAGCTCAACTTCTAATTCCTGGCTAAATGGGCCATTTATTCTGAAAATCTAACTTCTTCAAGATGATCAACAACATCCAAGAAATGCTAGGCTTGGCTTTTTTTTTTTTTTAACCATTCCTGGCAGATTATTCTGGCACTTGCTGAATTAATTATTTAACACGAACAAGAGCCTGCTTCCCATTCAATTGATAGGCCTGCCTATACATGACCAGAAAGTCCAGAGCTCCTGGGTACCACTCAGTTATATTTGGCTGTCCTTTCATCACCTTGCACACCAGATTTTTAATGTACTTCTCCAAACTCTACCAGGATCTATGCCATGTGGGCATTTCATCTCATCCCAATTACTGACTGTACCAAATAATAACAGGCCAGATTCTGGTAATGTGTTACTTCAAGTTCAATATTGGGACAAAATAAAGCATTCATAGATCAATAACCAAGTAACAAAAATAAGTTTACTTATCTCTAATATAGCAAGAATATGCAGCAAAAATATAATACTTCTTAGCTTTCATAGTTGTGGTCTTCCTGGTCTCCACAGGGGTCACATATCGGGATCTTCATGGTCTTCAGCTATCCCCCAAGGAGCTATCCCAACTTCACATAAGTGGGAACCTTTATACTCTTTGGTAAGCTAGAAGTTTATGTAGCCCATTTGAGACCACTAGGGAGGCACAGTTTGAGCCTTATACCAACTGTAAGTTATTCAAGGCCTTTTTGGTCATATTTTTCTAATCAGCGTTGTATCCTAAGCAGAGAGGACTTTGGTAGATATTTGTCCTATCAAAGTTATGCTCTCAGTTTCTTTTGTTTTCATTTATTGTTATAGCTAGCGTTTCTAATACTTATAAAATAACAGTAGTAGAAAGAGCATTCTTGCTTTATCCCTAATGTAAAGATTGTATCCTAATTTTGTTATAAAGGCATTCATTTATTATTCTTGTAACATACTATGTTGATTCTTGATTTTTAGATAACATCATATTAAGGCATCATCCATTTATTTCTATTTTTTCTAGTAATTTTAATAAAAGTAGATATTGCATTTGATATTTTCCCTAATATTAAATTAACCCTGCATTTGTGATACAAAACTAACCTAGCCATAGTATTTTTGATCTTTATGATATATTGCTGTAGCCTCTTTTTAAATATTTGTTTAAGTTGTTTTTATGTAATTATTCATCAGGGTTATGAGTCTATGGTTTGCTTTCTGATGTGATTCTCCCTGGTTTATGTATCAAGAACATCTTTAAATCAGACAAGGATTTTAGTAGTATTCCTTCTTTTACTATTTTCAGAATTTATATAACATCAGAATTATGTTTTTAATTGATAGAGTCCACTTGTAAATACATCTTATGCTCTGTTTTTTTTTTTTAGGGGAGTTCATTTATACCTTGTTCAATTTCTTTTCAGAGATTAGGTTATTTAAATTCATTCTTTTTCTGTTATTCTAGATGTTTTTTATTTTATAAATATTCATGCATTTTATTTAAGAATTCAGTTTTAATGATGTTTAGTTTAAGCAAAATAGTTCTAATAATTTTCTTTATTTCTTTTTTAACTTGTAGATTCCTTTTTTTCCCCTATTAATTCAACATTAAAAGCTCACTATGTGATTTCTGAAATGTCCTTGTTGGGCTTGGGCAAGGAAAGTGAAGCAGAATACTAATAGATAAGGTTTGGGCCTATCCTCAGAAAACTTACAATCTAGTGTCCTCAGAGCAAAAGCAGACACCCCTCTTATTTGTACATTATTCTGACCTTAGAGGTGTAATTGGTCATTTTCTTTGGATGTTTTTAAAATTAGTTTTTATTAATTTTTTTATTTCTTATATTACCATAGTTAATCCAATTCTTCATCTCCTCCTCCCCCCCCCCCCGAACTATCCTATAAAACAAAGAACATTTTTTTAGAAAGGGGAACAAATCAATACAACTGGTAAATGCATTGAAAAAGTCTGAAAATATGTGCAGTGATTAACATTTATGGATTTTCTGTCTTTATAAATGAATAGGTTGGAAGTGTTTTCTTATGTCTCTTCATTGAAGTCTTGATTAATCTTTACAGTTTTGTTTTAATTGTTTTCAGTGTATTCTTTCCATTACATTGTTGTAGTTACTTTATATTTATTTTTGGCTCTGCTTGCTTCACTCTGCATATAGATCTTTTACCTACAGGGGAAAGTATAGATTGGATAACTTGAAAGTTTTGATTGCATGAGAAATAGAGAAACTAGATAACTATAGGGGTCATAAATAGGAGAATGTAAGTCTGGAGTAGACAGAGAGGATAAATAATAAAAAGAGTAACAAATTCTTTTTCAGAAAAGGGTTCAAAAATTAAAAATAATGAGCAAGACTAATTAAAAAGAAAGAAACAAAAGGGAGAAATCTAAAACTTTCAAGTTATCCATTCTATATTTCTATATGGGTAATTTCTACTACTGCTTTGTAGAGCTTATCCTGTGAATTCCCCTTTTTATTGTGTCTCACTGTTATAATTACTACAGGTATCAGCAAGGACACTGCCTCATGGTAAGTCCTTCACCCATCTCATCCCTTTTTATACATCACCAGTGATCTATACTCTGTTGTTTTTTCCCCCACACTCCATTTGCCTCAATCTTTCTGTGTCCTCATGTTCCCCTGATTTCTGTTGCTCCCAGGAATTCCATCTACACCCTCTCTCTGTCTATGCCATCCTTCATAGGAGAAATGAATGAATTTTTGAAGAAACAAATCCTACAGACCACATTGAATGATAGCTATCTCTCTTCATAAATTATCTCTATTTATTCACAGGTAATCACTTCCTATCACTTGAGCAAAAGTCCCCCTTTTCCCACATCCTTTTTCTTTTTTCCATCTTCTTCCTCATTTACTCACCAGTACCTTCTTTTTTATTGAGACCATAGCCATCACTTTTCCTTCATTACTTAACTCTTAATTTGATACAGGCTCTTTATACATTCCTCTTTTTCCCTCTCCCATCCCTTCTACTGCCCCTCTTTCCTGAATTCTCCCATATTGCAGTGCCATCAAAAAAACCCAAAACATTAACTTAGTTGCAGGTAATGATTGCCAGATCCTCTCCATAGTGCCTCAAGCCTATCTTCTCATTGTTAAATTCACCAAACTTTTGTCTTTGCCCCCTCTCCTCATCTATAGATAGAAAGAATGTCTCCCTGTGGTCACTCTATTTCTGTTGGTGTTCTTGACTGGTAAATGGTTCACCCCTTTTGCATCTTATAGGTTTGATGGATTAACTTTTATTTTGCAGATTTCAATATTTTTTTCCATTCTGCCCATAATTTTTGCTATATGAAGGCTATAAATTCTGCTGTCATAAATTGCATTCAAGCCAGGAACTTGCCAATTTCCAGCATGTTTTAAGTGATGGTGAAGTCTGATCATTAGGGAAATTGATCTATAATTTTCTTTCTCTGTTTTGACCCTTCCTGGTATAGTATCAACATCAATTCTGTATCATATAGGACTTTGGTAAAACTCCTTCTTTCCCTATTTTTCCAAATAGTTTGTATAGTATTGAAAATAATTGCTCTTTAAATGTTTGGTACAATTTGCTTGTAAATCCATCTGACCCTGAACATTTTTTCTTCAGTGACCCTATCCAGTGATGAAACTGCAGACTTTTCCCTGATTTGAGCTCTTTTGTTTTTGTTCAGTAATTTCAATTGTGTTTGACTCTGTGATCCTGTTTGGGATTTTCTTGGCTAAAATATTTGAATGGTTTACCATTTTCTTTTTCATTTTACTTATGAGAACTGAGGCTAGTAGTTAGGTGACTTTCCTGGGGTCGCACAGCTGGTAAGTGTCTAAGGCTGGATTTAAACTCAAGAAGTCTTCCTGATCCAAATCTGTCACTGTATTCACTGTCCCACTTAGCTGCCCATGATTTGAATTCTAGATAGGTTCCAAACAAGAAAATTGTGGGCTCCTCCTTGGACTCATCTTCTTGCAGTATTTATTACTAAGTTGCAGGCTTCAACTCTTGTTTGGGAAATCTAAAATGCTGAATTAAGATCAGAGCCACATCGTGGCTGCTTATTTCTTTCCCTGTTCCGTACGTAGGCTAGACCCTCTAACCTGGTTATCTTGCCCTGGTACACATCTGTTAGCTTTTTTGTGACCAGCTTCTGGTTCAGTGACACAGCCTAGCTCCTAGCTCTGCTCCTAGTTTGAAAACACTATCACAAGAAACACAATCCCATCCTCCTCTGAATGTATGTCTAAGTAAACCTCCTTTGGTTAATTGTTAGACTATAGGAATATTTTTTATTCAAATTTTAGACTACTAGTGAATTAGCATGAATCAGTCCCAGCTGCTCTGGCAGTTACAACTTGTATGTCAAAGTGACATGTGACATAAAGTGATATATATCTCTCTGGCCTTAATTTTTACAAATATAACATAAGGGAGTTGGACTGTGGAATGTAGGGTCCTATTTAGCTCAGTGTCTAATATCCTATAATTTTAAGGATTTTTTCAGAGACTGCAAAATTTCTTGCCCCAGGGAAAAATATAGCAAATATATAAAAAAAAAGTCTTCCTAATGCTAAAGATACGGGAGCTAGACAAACACAGGTCAGGCCCAGCTTCAAGTTTGAATAGTTTTGGCAGTGTGATAAAATTTCCTGATGAGAGACAAAAATGGAGACTACTGGCTTTGACCTTGAAGGAAGATGAAGATGGTAGTATTGTAAGATTGACTATGTACTTAGTGGAGCCCAGCCTGGATTCTTCAGCTGAAATTTTTCAGCTTGAACTGAGCCAGATAATTCTCATGAATAATGTGGAAATGAAAGAGTAGACATATGGGTGGTTCATTATTAATATCTCCTCTACCACCATTTTATATAGTAATAATGACCATGATTTTTCCTTATCCTGTAGAAAATTCCCTTCTTTTGCATATCTTAGAAATTGAATTGATTCCTCTATGCCATTAACATTATAGTGACTATACCAGGAACACCATCTGTTTATCAGTTTTTCTTCTCATTTTGGTTCTCTTAAGTACCATTTATTCTTACATATGTAGCACATTGTGAATATATTTTATGGTTCTGCTTACAATTGATGGATAATAGTTTTATAAAAATCTTGACAGAACTTTTTCATTTTTCACATTTTTATTGTCTTCTCTTCAGATTCATCCATAAATATTCTCAGGATGATCCAAGTTCTCAATAAGATATATTTAAACTCATTTTCCCTACCTTATCTTTTCATTTATTTATGAGGTGATATTGTTTATAATCTTCCCCCAGCTTCCTCCTTAAGATTTTATAGATTAGTTTGTATTCTGCACTGGTTTTGCCCTTGGACAACCATTTCTCTCTACTAGACAAACATATTAAATACTAGCAGTGTTGATTTCAAGAATCTTTTAATTTCTTTGTTGTGGTAATTACTTTCTATCAATTAAATATCCACGGGAAATGATGATTGTCTATGTCAATCATTTCCTTTAATTATTTCCCATTCTTCAACATCAGTAGCTTATTTAAGCAACATGGTAGGTTAAATATATTTGATCAATTTCATGTTATATATTTTTTTCTTATTACTCTTCTGATTAGTGCCTGATTTTCATCTGTATCCTAATAGTCCGTCCTGGGTTTGAATGCATGCAGAACTGATTCAAATTTCTTTAGTTTCTGTTGCTGTTGATCCCTTTCTTTTAATGTATATAATTTTAATGCATGTAGTCAATTTTTTGTAATATTCTTTGAATGCTCATCATATATAGTGGTGCTTGATTTTATTTTTTAAAGAATAAGAGATTTCTCTTAGAACTAAAGACAACAGCATGAAAATTTCATCTTATACCCTGCTCATTGGCAGATGTGGCAAGACATGAAAATTGCCAGTGTTCAGGGGGATTGACATGACCACAATAATTCCCTTTTGCTGTAACTGGGAATTTGTTCATCCATTCTGTGGATAATTAAAATTTATGTAAGCTGACAGAAATATCTTTGAACTTTGACTTGGAGATCCATTTTCCAAGCATATATGTTTATGTGTTTCAGACAGAAATAATTCCCACACCTACTAATTATTTATATATATAAAAGCATCTTTTTGTGGTAATAAATTGCCAGAAACACTGTGACTGCCCATCAATTAAAGAAAGTCTAAATAAATTAAGGCATGGGAATATAGTGGAACATTATTGTACTGAATGGTTTTATGGGAGAAGATTGTGAGAGGAAGAGAGAAGGAGGAAGATTTGTAAATGACAAGGCAATTATGTAGGAGATTAGGAGAAGTTTGGGACCAGTGAAGATCAAAGAATGTATTTGGAAAGTGATATTTAGGATAAAATTGAGGATAATACACAGAAAAAACCTCTCTGTCCAAATACTAGTCTAGATTTAAGAATTTTGCCTTTTCTAATTCTGGGTCCTATGACATAAAAAGGAATAGGATCAAGAAGGATTAGGAAGGTTATACAATGGACAGATTTTAAAATCTTAGGCTAGAGGCAGCTAAATAGTACACTACATGGAGCACTGGCCCCCAGAGTCAGGAGGACCTGAGTTCAAATGTGGCCTCAGACACTTAATACTTACTAGTTGTGTGACTCTGGGCAAGTCACTCAATCCCAACTCCCTTGGGGAAAAAAAATAAAATTTTAGGCTTAATACAAGGAAAAATTTCCTAACAATTAGAATTATCCAAAAGTGGAAATAGCTACTTCAAGAGATAAGCTCAATTTCCCATTTTTGGAAATCTTCAAGGAAAGACTAGGTCACTTGTCAAGTATATTGTAGTTGGAATTCTTTTTGCATATGAGCTAGGATAGGTGGCCACTAAGGTCCTTTCCAGTTCAAAATTCTGTGATTCTCAGAAATTTAAAAAAAAATCAAAGAAATTGGGAAGCATTAACTGATTCAAGTTGAAATAAGAGCAATGAGGGTTATAATATACACAAAGACAGCAGCAATATTAGAGGAAAGAACATTTTTTTAAGTACTTTTATATTTATTTAATGGAATGGTTTGGCCACAAAGATAGATAAGAAAATGTACCTCCCTTTTTGCATTGGAAAATTCGAGGGTTGGGCTTGCATAATTTTGCATGTGCCATCAGTGTTGGTGTATTGTTTGGTTGGTTTTGTTGAACTTAAAAAAAAAAAGTTTTTAGATTCTTAAAAGGGCAAACTGGGTAGAGGAGTGGGAGATATATTTTTAAAATGTGATAGAAGGGGATTATACGACAACACGATGGAGGACTTGACATTTTCTTCAATTCTCACTTAACTATCAAAAATACCTCAAAAGAGGAATTATATGTCAGAAGCATAATAACTGCAGCTGGCTCTACAAGCCAAAGCTTGAAAAGATACCAGTATCATGCATTAGCAGAAAATGCTTATCCTTAATGTATTCACTCTTCAACACTCTTCCTCCTCCAACAGCCCCCATACTCTGGGAAGGCTTAGAACCTGACTCACACCTTATGCTCTAAAAGCAACTCAGCAATTCCCCTGTTGCTGCTCTAGTTGCTACTGCCCACAATTCTGTGACAAGATGCATCACACATCAGCTCTGCTCAGATATTTATGGAGGAAGGGAAGACATAAGAAGAAAAGAGCACTCTGACTGGAGAGACTGTGGCCAACTGGAGGGAACTGAATTGGGTACCAACATGCCTATTGAGTTACATCAGTCCTGCTGGAGAAGAGAGGTATTCTGTCCAGGCTAGTCTGTCACCTCAGATGTAACTTGGAGTAAGGAATAAAGCCAGTGAAAAAGGAATTTCCTAATGTGTGAGGGGGTTGAGACAGTTCTGAGTTCCAGCTGCTAGGGTTATACTGCCATCAAAGGACTGAAAAAGTAAAAAGTGAGCAGTACTGGAATGTAAGTTAAAAAATAAAGTAAATAAGTAAGAAAAAGAAAACATAATCATCAAAGAACACAGGGAGACAAAACTTAGGGTACAAATAGATAAATCGGCAGGGAGATATTTAAACAAAAGGGAAGATGGCTACCAAGACATATAAAAGAATGCAACTATGTAAATAAACATTGTAAGAGAAAGGAAATAGAACAAATGTGGTGAAATAGCAAACCTTTTAGATTCCTTTTTAAAAAATTAACGTGTTGAATTTATTATCTCCTTTTTAACTTTCTTTTTACACTTCCAAATTTACTCCATTCCACCATCCCTTTCCCTGCCCATTGAGTAAGCAAGAAGTATTAATCTATTATACATGTAAAGTTGTCCAAAACAAATTTCTGTGTAAGCCATGTTAAAAAAAGAAGAAAAATAAAGTTAACTATAGTATGTTTCAATCTATATATACTCACATTTCCATCAGTTCCTTCTCTGGAATTGTTTACCATTTTTCATCATGAGGCCTTTGGAATTGTTATGGATCATTGCACTGATTACAATAGTTAAGTTTTTCACAATTGATTAATTACAATATTGTTGTAATCTTCAAAACAATCTGGTACTAGCTAAAAAACAGAGTAGTTGATCACTAAAACAGATTTTGTACACAATATACATAGGGAAGTCACCATAGTGGAGAACAATCTGGAACTATGCCCAAAAGGCTATAAATTTGTGCCCTTTGGCACAAAGTGTAAAAAGATTTAACCTTTGATTCAGCAGCGCCATTACTGGATCTGCATTCCAAAGAAATCATAAAGGAGAGAAAAGAACTCACCTGTACAAAAATGTTTGTAGCAGCTCTTTGTGGCAGCAAAGAATTGGAAAATGAGTAGATGCCCATCAGTTGGGGAAAGGCTGAACAAGTTGTGTTACATGAAGACAATGGAATATTATTGTTTTATAAAAAATGATGAGCAAGCTGATTATAGAAAGGAAAGATTTACATGAATTGATGTTGAGCAAAACAAACAGAATCAGGAATACATTGTACACAACAAAATATGCAATGATCAACTATGAAAGGCTAGGTTCTTTTCAGTGGTTCAGTGATCCAAAGCAATTCCAGCAGACTTTGGATAGAAAATGTCATCTGCATCCAGAAAAAGCACTAAAGAGAATGAATGCAAATCAACACATGCTATGTTCACTTCTTTTTTCTGTTTTTTTTTCCTCTCCCATGGTTCTTCCCTTTTGCTCTGATTTTTCTCTCCCAACATAATTCATAAAACAATGTGTATTAAACATTAATAAACTAAAAATAAAAAAGAAATGATCACAGCTAATGTTAGATAACCTCAAAGATCCCTGATATTGGGATAGGGATTCACTATTTGACACAAACTGCTGGGCAAACTAGAAAGCAATCCAACAGAAGCTAGACCTAGACCAACATGTCATATTGTATTCCAAAATAAGATAAAAATAGTTATGTGATTTAGACATAAAGGGGAATATCATAAACAATTTAAAGGAGCATGAGAAAAAATATTAATAGCTCATAGGTGGGCCTAACTAGTATAATAAAAATCATAAAACTACTTCATCTTGAGGAACAAAATGTCAAGAATATAAGGAAATCAATGAAAAAAAAGTGAGGGAAGGTAACTTAACAGTTCCACATTTTTGTTCCTCCAGATGAACTTTGGCTCTACTTTTTCTAACTCTATAAAATAATTTTTTGTTAGCCTGACTGATATGACATTAAATAAATTAATTAATTTAGGTAGTATTGTCATTTTTATTATATTGGTTAGGCCCACCCATGAGCTATTCTCCAATTGTTTAGATAAGTTTTTATTTGGGTGAAAAAGTGTTTTATGATTGTGTTTATATATATAGTTCCTGTGTGTTTTAGCAGGGCAATTTTCAAGTGTTATATATTATTCTGTTATTATTTTGCATTATCTGCAGTTCTTTTAAACTGAATTTCTCTTTTGATCTTTTTGTTAGTAACATATAAAAATGCTAATGATTTATGTAGGCTTATTTTGTACCTTGCAAAATTACTAAAGTTATTGATTTTTTGACTGATTTTTAAAGTTATTTTTAATTGATTCTCTAGGATTCTCTGAGTATAACATCATATCATCTGCAAAAAATGATTGTTTTGTTTCCACATTGTCTATTTTTATTCCTTCAATTTACTTTTCTTGTCTTATTGCTCTATAGTATTTCTAATCAATATTCAATAATAATAGTAATAATAGATAGCCTTTCTTCACCCTTGATTTTATTGTGAAGGCTTCAGATTATGTTTTCTCTTGATTTTAGATACATACTACTTAATCATTTCAAATTTTAATTAGTCTGTATGTACATATATGTAATATACACATATGTGTGAATATATATATGCACATATACGTGAGTATGTATGGTATATGTATGTTTGCTCTTTCTGGTTTAGGTATCAAAATGACATTTATGTCATAGAATAATTTGATAGGTCTCTTAAATTATTTTTAAGTAGTTAATATATTATTGAAATTTATTATTCTTTAAATGTTTTAGTAGAATTTCTTTACAAATCCAACTGGTCTTGGGATTTTTTTTTTCCAAGAGAGCTTATTTATAGTTTGTTTAATTTGTTTTTCTAAAATGGTTATTTAAGTATTTGATTTCCTCTTCTGTTTATCTGGGCAATTTATATCTCTGTAACCATTCATTTGTTAGATTGTCAGTTTTATTGGTTTATAACAGTTTTATTGGCTTATATATGTCCTAATTGCTTTAATTTCATGTTTATTGGTTGTATATATGTTCTTTTAATTTTTGATATTTATCATTTGGTTTTCTTTTTTAAATCAAATTAACTAATAATTTATCTGTTTTATTGTCATTATTGTTGTTGATATTGCTCATAAAACCAGATTTTTTATTAGTTTGATGAGTATTTTTATTTTCAATTTTATTAATCTTTAATTTTTAGTATTTCTATTTTCATATTTAATTAGAAATTTTTAATTTGTTCTTTTTCTAGTATTCTTTTTAGTTGCATGCCCTATTCACTGATCTTCTCTTTCTGCTTTTTATTGAATTAAGTATATATAAAATATTTGCCCCTAAATACAATATTGGCTGCATCCCACAAATTTAGATATATTTTAATAAAATTATTGATTTGTTTCTGTGATTTTTTTCATTTCTTACTCTTTTGGATTAAGTTAGTTACCACTTGATTTTTATTCTGTGCTTTCTAAAAGTAATTGTTCTTTCCTAATAATTTCTAAAAGGCACATATAATATTTTTGCTTTTCTGCATTTGTTTGTGAAGTTTTTATGTTCTAATAAATGGTCACTTTTGTGAAGGTGCCATATACAGTTGAGAACAAGTTATATTTCTCCCTATTCATATTCAGTATTCTCCAGAGGTCTGTCATATCTAAGTTTTTAAAAATTCTATTCATCTCCTTAATTTATTTTTAATGGTTTGATTTATCAAGATCTGAGAATATTAAATTGAGTTCCCTCCATAGTAGAGTTGTTCGTTTGTTTTTTTCTCTGAAGTAATTAACTTTTCCTCTAAGAATTTGGATGCTATGCCATTTAGTATTTATATGTTTTATATTGATATTATTTGTCTATGGTACTTTTGGCAAAACATAGTTTTCTTGGTTATTTCTTTTAATTAGGTCTATTTTTGCTTTTGCTTTGTCTGAAATTATATTTATGTAGCTATCTCTATGTAAGTGTGTATATATACACATATGCATATATAATACACATATAACACATACATATACATGTGTGTGCATATATACAATATAGACACGCTTCCTTCTTTGAAATAGTTCAGATAAGAGTCGATTTCGAGTATTGTCTGCTTCCTCCTCCCTTGCCCATTTTCCCCTCCAAAGTAAAAACTCCTCTTTGCATGTCACCTTTATGTGTAATAATTTTCTTCATTTTTCCTTTCTTTTACATTTTTTTTTTTGAAAGGCAGCTAGGTTGCTCAGTGGTTAGAGCACTGAGCCTAGCATCAGGAAGACTTATTACTCAGATACTTATTAGCTCTGCGACCCTGGATTCAGCCTCTTTTTGCCTTCATCTACTGGAGAAAGAAATGGCAATCCACTCCAGTGTATTTGCCAAGAAAACCCCATATATACAGTACAGTTCACAAGATCACAAAAACATGACTGAAAAAAAAATAATCACTGTTCTTTTGAGTTATCTCAATTCAGTGGACTCATCCCCAAGCCTTCTTTCTTGATAGACTCTTTCTCTCTAAATTATGGTAAAATTCTTAGGGGTTACATTTATCATTTTCTCATTTGGGAATGTAAACAGTTTAACCTTATTAAATTCCATGTGATTTCTCACTCATATTTATTTTTTATGCTTCACTTAGGTCCCATATTTGAATGTATGTTTTTTGGTCCAGCTCTATGCTTTTTGTATCAGATATGCTTTGCTTTGATGTTCTCTATTTCATTAAATATTTTCCCACTAATTGGATTAGACTCAGTTTTCTGGGTAGATTATTCTTGGTTATAATATGTTCAGAATGATTGTGGAGCATAATTGTTAAAGTGCTATTTAAATGTTAGCATTCCGTTGCTTTCCTTTTTGTTCTTTCTTGGATAGCCAAATTTCATTTTGATACCATTGTGATATATTTGAATTGTGATATATTAATATATAACTGATAAATTATATAGGTTTAGAAAGGTTATCTGCAAACACATAAAATCAAGGATCTAAGTTCTATAAAATTTGTATATTTCCTCCAAGAATGTGGATTAGAAGCCAATTAGGATTTCACTATCTTGGAGACAATCTGGAAGTTATCATCTTCCACAAGTTGTCCATATCCTTTAAGTTCATCATGGTCCACCTCATATGCTGGATGGTCTTTCCTTCTTTTCACCTGACATTATGAGGATACAATTGGAGCACTTTATTGTCTGTCATCTCTTGTCCTTTCCACTTGGACTGACCATTTCTTCCTATGGTACACTTCCCTGGAGTTTATTATTTTTTATCCTTGTTCTTCATTGGTTTTCTATTGATTATAAACTGTAATTTTCTCAAATGCACCCTCTCCATTGTTTTCTATTAATTATAAACTGTAACTTTATCAAATGCACCCTCTCCATTGTTGTGGACATTCATCATTAGTTCTTTTGCTTACTCTTCTATTATGTGTTTTTACTACCATTTACTATACCATAATAATGATAGAATATTGATATTTAAAAAGATGATCTTTGTTTTGGGAAGGAAACTGAGATCATTAAAGATGTTTTTCAGTTTCCTGAAGACTCTTCTATTGCTGCTCAATTCTAAGCCCTTTAATAATTGTATCCAGTACCCAGTGCAATGTTAGCACGCAAGTGAAGAGGCTACATTGTCGATGTACAAAGTGCATTATACAATTCTCTTTTCCACTTTCATTCATTTTTGTTCTCAAATTCTCTTGGGGTGACTTTACTTCATTAAATATTTTGCCAAGCTTCCTTTAAACTAGTTTTACCCGACACTGCAATTCCCCTCTTTATGATATGTTTAGCATTATTGGGGGATATTCAAGGAGGATTAGCATCTCTGGTGTGTTTTCAAGGTTATATATTCACCTTTGGTGTCTCCCTTTCACCCAGTTCCCACCTGTGGCTCCAAGAAACTGCAGCATGTACAGCAGCCATACCCTGATGAAACTGCTTTGGCAGATGAACTAAAGCATACAGAAAATACCCAATAGGCCTCAAACCCACTAATGAGTCAGGGGAATGTTTGCCCCAAGCATTTGAAGACTTCTCCTGACATAATGAGAATGATTTGTTCCATGAGCCATTAAGACTGCTGGAACTGGCTCTATGCAGCACTTATTCAGACATTTTAGATATCAAGGTCATCCACTTTATCCTTAACCATCACTAACTTCATCCTAACTTCTGTCTAGGACTCCAGAAACACAAATGAGACAGATGACTTTGTGCAAATTGGACTCATATAAATCCAATTCATGCACAAGTCAAAACATCACCCCATGAAGTCATTGGTCCTCTTTGAAAATGAAGGACAAAAAAAAAGGATATTTTAAAATCATCTTTCATTATGTAGTTCCATCAGCACTGGGTAGTTGAGATGCACCATAAGTCCTTCTTCTGCAAATAGCTGTCAGGGCTTTGAAGTGCTTTGGATAGTTACTATCAGTGTAAAACTGTCGGAGTCCAGCTCCAGTGAAATATTAAGAGTGTGAATGAGTATTCAAGGCCAGGCAGAAGATATGCTTTGCAGTCTCTATTTATTAATCTGAGTATCAGTGTCGATATATCTTTTAGATTAGTATTACAAAATTATAAGCATCCAGGGTATTTCTGTATCCACCTTAACTGTCAATACCAAGGTGCTTATTAACACAGAATTGTAAATAGCATGATTGTGAAACTATCAGCATCAACAGAATCGTTAACAGTTGGGATATTTATCAATACAGAGCAGAAATTATCATACTAATGTATTTACCTCAAGTATGTCTTTGATTCATTGTAGAGTAAAGAATGCTTTTTTCCTGTCAAACTTATCCTAAATTTACAAAGTATGTCTTTGATTTATTGTATAGTAAAAATGCCTTGTTCCTGTCAAGATTTACTAAGTATGTCTTTGTTTCATTGTGTAGTTAAAATGCTTTGTTGCTGTGCATGCATTCTCCATCAAGATCATCCTGAATTTACCAAGTATATCTTTACAATTGTAAGGGAGATGGTGAGCTGATATAGTTTGAATAGTGCCCTAATGGAGAGCAGGTTTAAAGTAATACCAGGACTTTCTGTTTATGAACTTGTTCAATACTGGCCTTCTACATAAAACTGAGATAAGAATCCTGACTCTATAACCTTTACTTACACTTTGTGAAAGAACCAAAAGATAGAGAGAGAGAGAGAGAGAGAGAGAGAGAGAGAGAGAGAGAGAGAGAGAGAGAGAGAGAGAGGGAGGAAGGATATATTGAGGATGAAGAATAGAATTAGGGTCATAAGGCATGAGAAAATGTGGAATGATAAAAGAGATATGGTCATATTAATGAATTAAGAGATTCATGACACTGCCTTCATAGAGATAGACAAACTATCCTGCTGGAAAATCCAATGGAGTTCTCATTTTTTGTTTAGTTCCTTTTGGACTGCCCCATCATTCCATCAAACTGATCTTGATATTTGCAAGTGTTCAGGCCCAGATGAGTAAAAACTGTGCTAAATACTAAAAGTCAGCTACCAAACTGACAGTCAATTGTTTAATTTGAAAAAGACTATAAATCAAAACTGAAGTGGAGGGAGAGTTGGTGTGTGATTTTTGTTCATAGATGATGCACATTCAGTGCAGCTTCTGAGACTGAGATGCAGCAGAATATGCATCGATTCTCTGCTACTTTTGCTAATAATATTGGCCTGATAATTAACAACACCACAAAAACAGATTCTCTACCAGTCAGTACCACACCATCGATACATGGAACCATCAGTTAAAGCAACTGGAGAGATTTTGAATCCTGTTGGATAAGTTCGCTTGCCTTGGCAGTATATTTTCCAGAGATGCATCACATAGATGATAAACTTGATGTACATATTTCTAGGGCTAGCTTGGTATGTGGGAAACTCTGAAAAAATCTGGGAAAATAAAGGTATTATAGGCTGCCTATCAAACTAAAGGTCTACAGAGCCATTGTGCTGACCCCATTGTGGTATGCCAGGAAACGAACCACTTCCTTTTGAATTATTTTGAGAAGATTTTGAAGATCATCTGACAAGATAAAGTACCACGCACTGAACTGGCACTGAATCAAGCAAGCATTCAAACTCATTACAGAGAGCTTAATTCTTAATAGGCTGGCCATGTTGTTCAAAAGCCAAATGTTTGCCTAAAAGACTATTTTACAGAAAATTCACACAAACTAGCACTCACATTGGGATAAGAAGTGATAAAAGGACACCCTCAAGGTCTCTCTGAAGAACTTTGGTATTAATTGTGAGACACAGGTGTGGGAAAGTGCTATTCTCTGAGTAAAGCAGAATCAAAGTAGTTCAAAAGAAACATGAGATGCACAAATTTAGAAATATCTATGGACTATTTCGTGAGGACTATTTGTACCTGACTTGTGGTAGAGGCTTCTGGGCTTGGATTATTCTTATCAGCCATAGCCAGACACACTCTGCCGTGACCCTGACATCATGATGTCATTTTGGCCCTCTTCAAGTATGAAGAAAAACAACAAACAAATGAGGCGATAGCTTTCATCACTCTTCATGACATTTCATAAATGACCTTATATTCTAAATTGCCATAACCTTTTGTTTTTATCTTTCTATAACTGAGAAGCCCATCAAATGTTTACTAAGGCAGTTCTAAGCTATTCAGACTTCCTTTTGTATAAAATTATCATAATTTTATGTCATTTTTTCTGTATCTTCCCCAGTTTTCATTATCAGTGGAGAACGAATTTTCAAGTTGTTTTAGTTTTATTTCATCTTTTTTATTATCATCATTCTTTTTTCTAATGATGCATTAATTCCTATCTTTGTTCTGACAAGTTAGTGATCTGACTGTACATGCAACTTATTCAGGAATGATTCCCATATCAATAAAGAATCATTTTCTAACTATTAAAATACAATCAGTGACATTTTAGGGTGTTACTTAACACTTCATTATCTACAAAGTGCTAGAGAATGTGAGAAGCATTTAAAACAAATGCAAGTAGAAATTTTTATTTTGAATTGGAAAGGAAAGGGGCCTCCATCTAAACCAGGAGTAAAGAAGCAGAGAATAAGGGAAGATGGCTGAAAGATGTGAGATGAGTTGATAAAAAAGAGCTTTCAGAAAGTGACCTCAATGAAGAAAAGTCCTAAAGTAAGAGGATGAATTATAGGGGTGCTTTGAACTTAAGGAAAGATCTGACTTCCTCCACCATTCAGAAATATGTAAATAGGAGCAAAAAAGGTAGAATGTGATAAAAATCCAGAGTTGGTACTTGACAAGATCCAAATAATTGGTCCAATAATTTTAACAATAGGAAAACAGGACTTATGAATCAAGAGTAGAGGACAGCATAGAACTAAGTTGATTCAATAAGAGATGGAATTAGGGAAAGGAAAATAGTGTGACCAGTGCACTGAGGATGGGAAAGAACCAAATGATAAAGGGAGAGAGGACATATTGAGGATGAAGACTAGAATTAGAGGTCATAAGGCCTGAGAAAATGTGAAATGATAAAAGATTAATAATTATATACATTATTATGAAATTCATAAACATGGCAAAATCAACCATCTTTGTGTAGAGATAGTCATGGGGATTGAATTGTGGTTTGTCCTTTGTTTTTGAAAAGGACCATGACATCTGAGAGGTGATACTCTGACGTGAAAATAAATTGGATTTAAGTGAAGGATGTTGGAAAAGGTCACCTGCCCTACTTTCTCCTTCAGAGAGAGGATTTAGTGTTCAGATACAGATCTAAAAGACCATAGATGGCCCTGGAAGCAGTGAGAGACCTTGGCCTTTTTAAGCTAAGGTCTTTGAAGAATTAGGAAATTAGGCTAATTGAAGGAACATCAGTATATATTTGGAGGTCTCTGAGTGCATAAAGTAGTCAAAGACTGAACTGGGTGTTGAGTTTACTAAAGAAAGAAGGAGAATGCCCTGGGGAATAGAAAGGTAGCTATTATCAGAATCTGGATTGGGTCATAAATTTAGGTAGCATTGACCCCACAAGATGACCATTTACCAAAAATGGTAAAAGGCATTTTGAAGTGGTACTGTGGAGCTAAGTGTTATGATTCTAACGTCCCAACTAGTGAGTCACCGTGTCTGAATAAAAGTGCATGCACTGAAGGTTGTGTTAAGAGGTGCAGCAATATCAGGAGAGAGATGGGTATTTAGGGAGATTTGAGAAAAGTTTAAAGGCCATCCAGAGATCACAGGCTAATCTGAAGTATAATACTGGGGGAGGGGGGGAGTAGAAGAGAAAGTGAGGTGGATACAAACAGGGAGCAACCAATTGGCAATAGGGATGGAATATGAACGTTGATAGTCAAGGATTCAGAATATGTATCATTTTAATGCCTCTGCTGGTATCTACGATAAGAGGTTTAATTGTTAAATAATTATATAAATTACATATTACACAGAACATTGAATAATTCTGATATATCAGTGGGGGGTACCTTGTTACAAAAGATTATTAGGTTTATTTTGTTCTAACAGCAAGTAATAAAGTATTAAAAAATGGTGAACACAATTTTCCTGCATTTTTCTTTCTTCAGTAATTGTAAAATGGTAAAGATTTGGTTCATTGTTGAGTTTCACCTGCTTTTTTTTTTTCTAATATCCTGTATTCTGGATCCATTCTTTAAATGGTTAGGCTTGATATTAGAACAAAATGAGATAGTTCTAGAGTGTTTAAATGGAGATTTATTTAATCAAAATAGGAGAATATTCAAAAAGTGTGGTCACTGAAGCAACACCTCATCTGAGAGAAGCTCCCTTTGCTTGAATTGGCCATCCATAGACAAGCATTCAAGAACTACTGAAGCTCCTTATGGCGATTTTGAATTCTGGTGATTAGGAAGTGATGTCTACAGCCAAGCCTTTAGTTGCCTGAGCCAACCAAGTCTTGTGTATTAACTTAATACATTTTAAGGAAAAACTAATATGATATTCATGGGGCACAGATTGGTTTCTATCATTTTCTAATTGATGATACCTTTGACTCTTGTATAAATTATGGAATGGCGAGAAGATAGTTTGACAACTATTGATGTTCTTTAGTGTTCTTTTTTCAGTTATATTAAAGTCCTGGATTTTTCCCATCCTTTTGAAAAGGGATATACTATTCCCCTCCTTCAAATATTTTGCATCATTGCTGGAGATTGTGGGGACATTCAGGTTCCAAAATACAAGGTATTAGGAGAGCTTGTGTATTTGAAGAAATTGTATCATAAACTTTTCTTTGGCTAGCATTTCATTATTGGCTATAAAAGATTATGTAATTCATGAATTATTAAGATGCAGGTTTACCTGCATAATATGGAAATATTATATATTCTTAATTACAATCTATATAATGTATTTTAGTGATATAGATATATATTAGACTAGAGCTAGCCAGCCTGGCAATTCAGAAATAGGACTAAAATGAGAAACTCATTCTGCTTAACAGTTAATAGGAGAAGGTTTACTTAGCTATAGTAAAAGGATATTCAGAAGCAGGAAAGGATATTCAAGTATGTAGTCTTGCTCTAGCTGAGTGCAGCTCTTCTATTCTGCTGTTATTGACCATACTGCTTTCCTGAGGGAGGAGCTTCAGCCCCTTATGAATTATCTGTTTTTGTAATTGTAGCTGGACAACCATGACATTATATCAACAATCTGAGTCTTAGTCCCTTGAGCCAGTTAATGACAAGGAAAATTTCAGTCTCTTTTAAGGAAAATCTAATATAACCCACATGAGTTGAGACCTTAGTATATTATGCCTACTACAAAGTCCCAAAAGGAAATTTAATAATGTAATCATATGTACTATTGTTGTGTAACTTAAAAATTATGGAGTTACTTAATTCTTTAGTATATGTAAATTTGTTACTTGGAATATTTTACAAAGAAAATTATTCAGCTCTTTTTCTAGTCCCAAAATACTTCTTAAAGGTAATCAAAACATTGATTCGTTTGGTTAGGATGATATATGTAGTCTCTATGTATTGTTATTCTGGATATGATTTTGGTATCTAGATATCAAAGTATAGGGCTGGTAAAAGGGAAAAGGATAATAGTCTTTCCATTTTATACAGAAAGAAAATATGTAATTCATTTTCAGAAAAAGGGGAGGGGCAATATTATTTGGAGCTTATTAAATTACTATTAAACTTTCAATTTTTTGTTGAAGAAAACTATAAAATGAGTCACATGTTAACTCTGTAATTTATAGCATATCAGACTCTACCTTCAATTATTGATGCCATTTCTTCTACTTTTGAACTTTACAGATCGATTTGCTATGTTAGCAAATAATAATCTCCAGATCCTTAATATCAACAAAAGTGATGAAGGGATATACAGATGTGAAGGAAGAGTGGAAGCCAGAGGAGAAATTGATTTTCGAGATATCATAGTTATTGTTAATGGTAAGCCATAAATCAATGTATATATTTAGAATTCATTTTTGTTTTAATTTTAGTTGCTGTTTATTTATCACTTAGAAACAATATGAGTTTTAAGTGATTAAAAGGATTGTACTACAGCTTTACAGGAAAAATAATTAGGCCATCATGGCAAATGAAATGAATCAAGAGATTCATCATGCATTGTTCATTCATAACATATGTTACCTCTCTGGGCCTTGTTCCCTAATTTTAAAATGAGAAAGTGATACTACATGGACTCATGGATCCTTTCCCAAGCTAAAATTCTATTAATATAATAGTTTTTAAAATGTTATATTTTATCATTGTTATCTAATTAGTTATCTCTCTGAAAAAATTAGCTGCATATAGAGATATTTTAAAGGTTAAGTAGATTTACATTTTAAATCTTATTAAGATTCAATTAGGTTATAAAATTTTCTCTGTCACTATTAATAAGTACATATTACAATATTGATGAAAACATAATGATGGAATATGTTGGTTTAAAAGAGACAAACACTATGTATTCACTCATAAAATAGTATTTTTGACTCCCCACTTTCCCACCTGCTCCTCATTTTGATAATAAAATCAAGGGGAGAAATGCATATAAATCTATAGCATTCTTTTCTACTCTTTCTGTACAAACTTGTTTGTTTGTTTGTTCTTGCACAAACTTGTTTGTTTGTTTCCTGCTTTTAACTGGCTATAAATGTTAGAGGATATAATGAGTATTCCATGACTGGCAGCCATATCATTTTATAGCAAACACAGATTAACACAATATATAATAAATTGTCTTGATATTCTAAAATCAGAGAATAAAATAGAAATGGAAAGAATTCACCAATCACTTACTGAAAAATATCCCAAAATTAAAACTCCAGAAATAGTATAGCCAAATTTCAGAACTTCCAGTTCAAGGAGAAAATATTCCAAGCAGCCAAAAAGAAACCATTCAAATAGCATGGAACCATTGTCAGGATAACATAAGATTTAGCAGCTTCTATGTTCAAAGATCAGAAGGCTTGATATATATTATTCTAGAAAGCAAAGGAGCTAGGATTACAACCAAGAATAACCTGTACAGCAAAATTTATTCTAATTCTTCAGAGGAAAAATTATCAAAGGATTTTCATAGCTACTTTCAATTTCTGAAAAATTTACTCTGAATATTCCACTTCTTAATAGTAGCTAAACTTCATAGATATTAAGAGAGGGGAATAATGAAACAGCTGAGAAAATGACCAAGCAAAGGAGAACTCTTACTGTAATGGAGAAATCTTGTGGAATTAGAGAATCCCAGCATAAAATTCCACAAGTAATGAATAATTCTTCAATAACTCCAAGAAAGAATATGAAATGACCAGAAGTCTTTCAAGAATAAATGGTAAAAGGAAGGCCCAGAGAAAAAGTTGAAGGAAAAATTAGAAAAGAGACTGGAAATCTTAAATGAAACAGTGGACACCCTTGTAAATAGAGGAAACATTTCAAAATTCAATAACATAGAACAATATAGAACACTGCAAAAAGAAAACAAAATTTGAATAACAGAAATGAAATGGAAAAGAATACACAGAGAAATAATCTCAGTATCATTGTCTTCCAGAGGGAATGATGAATAAAACAAAACAAAACAAAAAGCTTGAATAGTATATTCCAAGAAGCCATAAAAATTGCCAAGAAATACTATAAGCAGGAGAAGGTGCAAGTTGATAAAATTTACAGGTCACCCATGAGAAATAAGCCAGAATATGTAATGGACTTATATAATGGATTCAGAAATGTGAATTTTAGGGTCTCAAAACACTCAAGCCAAAACAAAAAAAAAATTGTAAATGATAAGACAGTCTATAAGCAACCAGAGCTACGTTCAGAATCGCATAATACTATGCATAAAGGAAAGAGATGATTAGAGTGTTATGCCGAAAACCAAAAGAAATTGCCATGCAACTCAGAATAATTTCACCTAGAAAGTTGATCATGAATCCTATAGGTAACAAAATAGGAATTGTAATAAAGTATGTTTTCCAAAAACTCTTGTTGACCAAACAAACCATAAAGGGTCAAAGATTTCAAAAGAAAAACATAGTAGAAAAAGGAGATTTAAGAAAGAACATGTTTGTATAACTCAAAAGGGCTGTGTTGGTTGTCAGTTGCTTACATTATATAGTGGATTGGAGGGTTGTCATTTAAAGGTTATAGTAAAATGAAAATATAAGTAATAAAACTTTTTAAAAGACAAATACATGTTGATTTTGTTTGGAGGATCTTATCAATGTTCTCCAAAGAATTCTCTCTACCATTTCATTCAGTGTAACAAATCTTGGTTCATAAGTTGCAGTTTTCTACATGATCATTTTTTAAATTATACTCATGAGCACTATAAATCAAGATTACCAAGTATTCCAAGAAATGAGATTTTTTTTTTTGCTGATCCTCCCATCACCTTTTCTCTCTCTTCAAGGAGAAACTTTGAGCCATTCTTTCATTTAGATGCAACTTTTAATTTAATTTATTGTGAAGATATCAGTATTGATTGATGTGGTTAATTTCTTTCAATAATGTTTCAGTGTATTGATCATCGAACAAAGACCTCATATTTAATATAATTGGAGTTAAGCTTATGATTATAGATGGTCTTAAAACTGATTATTCTGTTATTTTCTTCCACTTCTCTACCATCAGTACTGCAATAGCAGGCTGCTGCACAGACCTGAGAGCATTATTTTTGGGGGGGGTTTCCATGCTTAATTTATCACTAGTGGATTGGTGTCAAGTTTTTCTGTGCTTACCTGAGTTGGTCTTCCTCAACCAGGAGCTCAGTCTTACCAACACAATACACCATCAGAGAAACTAAAGGACCTTGTGTTTTGTTGGCATAGTCTTTAAGGACACAAGGTCATCTCCTTAATTACTCTGTCCCCTGCTCTCAAAATTCTTTTTCTTTTGTTCTATCACTGCTCATTGCCAAACCATCTGCTTCTTGAGTTCTAGTCATAAGTAGCTGAACACACTTGGAGCAAATCTCACAAGCTCCTGTCTATAAAAAAATCTACATTATCCAATCTTAACTGGATCTTCAGTGCAGCAAGGCAACTCTTGTATTTTTCCCAATTCCATATCTCAGTCACCCTAGAAGCTTTCTAATTTACACCCTTCTTAAACTTCTCACACTTCCTCTCCCTCCTCTTACTTTGCCAGTAAAATTAGGACCATCAGGAAGTAAATTCTCTCTTCTCCCTTTCTTTTCACCTCAGAATATCTTAACATCTTCTCAAATTTTTTCCCCTTTATCTGTTGCCAAGACCAATCAGTTGACAAATACTCTTGATTTCATCCTTTCATGTCTTTACCACCAAATTGTACCAGCAGTCATCCCTTCTCTTTTGAAATGTCCTCCACTTCCTATTATTTTCTTTCAGATTGTTTTTTAAAAAGCCTTCTTCAGACCCCACTATTCTCCTAAATTATCATTTTGTATCTTTCCTCCTTCCTTAGCCAAACATTTCAAAAAAGCAGTCTACTTCCTTTTTTCTCACTGCTCAGTTTTTACCATGTGGCTTCTGATCATATCATTCAACTGAACTTGCACTATTCAAAGTTACCAATCATCTTGTAAATACCAAACCTTAGAATCTTTTTTCAATCTTCATATTCTTGAACAGTCTCCTGCATTTGACATTGTTGACCACTTCTCTGGAATATTCTTGCCTTTTTTAAGTTTTTGTGACACTGTTCTCTTTCTCATTAGTTCTGCCCATTTACTATTGGTTCTTATTCTCTTTCAGCGGCTCCCTATTAAAGTTCACCAGGTTGTTTTTTTCTTTGCTTTCTACGCTCTCTTTAGTAACTTTATCAATTACTATGAGTTTTAAGTATCATCTCTATCGAGTTGATCAGGTCTCTCCACTTATCTTCAGTCCAATAAATTTTGGATCTAATTGGCAGCTGTTGGACATTTTAGACATCAGAGACATCAGATTAATCATATATCCAAAAGATAATCATATATTATCTTTCCTCCCAAATCCTTCTCTTTTAAATTACCCCTTTTCATCCTTCTATTCTCCAATTTATTTATTGTCTCCAATGTATTTATTATTTATTAGATTCCTCACTCTCCATTGTTCTCTATAACCATTAAGTTGCCAGTTGTAAATGCTTCTGTTTTCACCATTTCCCTTCCATCTGATCTCTTCTCTTCATTCACACAGTTACTACTTCATTTCAAGCTTTTATAACTTCTACATCTAAATTATTAGAATAACCTTTTATTTGGTCTTCCAACCCCAAGTCTCTCCCCACTTACACATTGGTGCCAAAGTATTTTTCTGAAAGTGCAAAGTTTACAATATGATTCCCCAGAGATTCATTCAATACCAGTGGTTTACTATTGTCTCAAAAACAAACCATAAACTACTCTGTTTAACTTTTAAAGCTCTATGCCATCTACCTCCAAAGTATCTTTCTAGCCTCATTGAACCAGTCACTACCTTCCCATGAGTCTTTTCACCACACTCTGTGAGATCCCTCACATATGACTCTTTTCCCATTTCCTTGTCTTTACACCGACACCCCATGCTTAAAATAATCTCTCCTTGTCTTTACCTTATAAAGTCTCTTTCTTCAAGTTGCAGTCAAGAAATTTTATGTGAAGCCTTTCCTAAATTCCCCCAACTGCTAATGTCCTTCCTCCAATGTATTATATTACTTTTTATTTTTATTTAACTTTTTGTTTTGTGTTTGATTTGCTTACATTTGATTTTGTCTTCCTTGTTAGAATATGAGCTCTTTTTTAATAAGGATTGATTCATTCTTTGTGTTATTATCACAATATTAAAGCCTGGCACTTAGTGGGAACTTAATAAATTGCTGATTACTTTCAATTGACTTATTGAAGGTGGTTTTACTATGGGGAGATTAAGCTAATTATATTTTAGGTGGTGAGTATTTATTAAATACCTACTACATCTCTGTGCTGAACACTAGGCTATTGTAATAAACCAGGGATGAAGAGGTGAGGGCCTTGGTAGTGCTATATAGAGATGGAGGCTTATTTGAAAGATGTTGAAAAGATGAAATCTACGAGTCTTGGTAACCAATGAATGAGAGGAGAATGAAATATGGTGAGGAATCAAGGATAATGTAAACCAATGATTTTGGGGATGTTTGGAATAGGGAAAGACTTAAAGGAAGATAATGAGTTCATTTTGGACTATGTTGAGTTTAAGATGTCTACAGTATATCTAGTCTGAGATGTTTAATAATAAGTTGAATAGGGCTGGATAAGTAGATTGAGAATCATAAATATTAAGATTATTAAATTCATGGGAAATCAAGTGAAATAGTTTAAAGGGAAAAGAAAAAAGAGGCTCTGGGACAGAGCACTATGGGACCCCCATGGTTAGTAGGAATGACCTAGATGAAGATCCAGCAAAAGAGCCTGAGAGAAGTGGTAATATTTGTAAGAAAGGAAACAAAGGATAAAGGTCTTGTGAAAACTGAGAGAAAAGAGGTTGGTTGATAGTCTCAAAGGCTGCATAGAGCTAAAGAAGAATAATGGGAACTTTGGAATCAGCAACTTAAGTTGAATAATGAGGTTGGTTGGAAACCAGATTGTATATTTATAAAGAGAATGAGAGGAGAGGAAGTGAAAATACCTATTAAAGTTGTTCTTCCCAAGGAGTTTAGTCACAAAGGAGAGTAGAGATAAGAAATAATAGTTAGCAGAGATGGGTGAACCAAGTGAGGGTTTTTTTTTAAGGATGTGGGAGACATGGGTGTGTTTGTAAACAGTAGGGAAGCAGAAAGATTGAAGATAAATGAGAGGCTATAGATGAATAGAGGGGGCAATCTGCTGGAGAAGACAGGATGAAATGGAATCACTATTTTAAAAGAAAGACAAAGGCAATTTTTTTCATTTGAGACAAGGATAAAAAACATAGTGGCAAAATGCATCAGAATAACAAAGTGAGGAGAAGGGGAGAAAGAGGTTTCAGAAAATGGCCTCACTTTTTAAAAGTAAAATATCAGGCAAGCTCAGAGGGTAAGTGAGAGAAGAAGCCATGGGAAGTTTCAGGAGTGATGAAAGGGTTTTAAAGAATTGCTGTGGTGATTGGGGTAATGAAATAAGTTAGGAAGTTTGTAAAATAATTGCCTAACAGTAGTAAGAGTCCACATATAATATGTATATATATATTTGTGTGTATATATACACATGTGTCTACCTACATTATATAGACATACACAGTATATTTATATTATATACATATATGGAAAAAGAATTAGTCTTGTGTATATATAGAGAAAGCACTTGATATTTATACAAATAATAATCAAAAGTAATTATTTGTAAATGATCTTTGGCAATGTTGGTTTAAAATAATATTTACTCCAGATATAATTTTATTTTCTTTCTTAGTTCCACCAGCAATTACAATGCCACTTATATTCTTCAATGCTACTGCAGATCGACAAGAAGAAATGGTATTATCTTGTAGGGCTACTGGCTCGCCTGAGCCAAATATCAGCTGGTATAGGTAAGTTTTATTTTAAATAGTACATCAGAAAACAAGCATTAAATTGAAACTGTCACCTTTCACTAATGAAACTTATGAAGTCAAAGATTTGGATGTTGTCTTTGAAGTAACTTTTTCTGCTTTACTTAGGTTAATTGGCTAGGCTATTTTTTCTTCAATTTGATTAAGTAATGTCATGCATGAAAAATAATTATATCTGTAATAACCATCAATATAATATAAACACTTGCTTTTGCTAAAGTATACCTTTTCAAGACATTATGGATGGTGATGCAGTTCAAGGAATATGGAGATTTACTAGCCAGAGGTCAACAAAGCGCTTTACATAATCTGTGGAACAGGAATAAAAAATGAGTGTTATGATTTAGTAATATAGCCAAAGATGTACTCCTTCCATTTGGTCCTACGGATTTGTGTGATATCTTTTTCATATGTGACAACCATTATGTCCAAAGGCAATAAATAATCAACTCATTTAAAAATAGCAAATAAACTGGTTAGAACCAGACATTTTTATTGCTGTACCACAAAGTATGAGACTAAATTTTTCAAAAATACTCAGTCATTCAAATACTTTTTAATGAGAATAAAATTTTCTATATTATTAAGAGATAAAATTATTTTAAATATTTTGCTTTTCTTTTTAATGCATGTTTCTCTGTTTTATAATGCATATATTAACATATTATTAAATGTATATAACATAAATAAGTTTGCATATAGTGGCATGCTACTTAAAAATGCTTTTTTATTGATGGGATGTGAATAAAAAGGTTAGATAAAAATGAGTTAGAAAATCTTAGAGAATTATTAAAGAATAGTACTTCTATAGAGAATAGGGATGCAGACCCTGTGATTTCACTGGCATAGAAAATTCCCAGGTGAAGAAACTCAATCAATGCAGGTTATCATCTCTGTGACTTATAGTCTTAAAAAGTTGGTATAGCATTGTCTAGAGTCAGAGAGCTCATGTGTTCTCAGAGAAGAGATTAAAACCCATTTTTTTTTTACCTTTTGATGTTACTTTAAATTTATCCTATTTGCTGATGTATATGTGACTAGCTACACAGATGCTTTTTTCTGAGGAAGACATCATTGATTTCCTTAATTTCTTCTGCATGATTTTTGACTGATAGTGGAAAATGTGAAGAATGTAGGAGTGGAAAAGTGGAAATGGCCCAGTTTTCTATATATTTTTTCTCAGTAAATAAAATAAAATTTACCTTAAAAAATAAGATTCATTTCATTATGTTTGCAAGGACAGCTTATGAATCCTATGCCATACTACTTTTAAACATTTCCATACTATTATATAAATCAGTTCATTAAAGCTATTTAGTAATGGTTTTTTAAAAGAAAGAAAAGATCAGTGGAATAGACTAGGTAAACAAGAATCATAAATAATTCTTTCTCCCAGTAATTATCATCCTTGAGTTAACTGAACACTATACAACATTGTTGGTTAATTCCAGTTCCACTCTTTTCCACTGATAAAGCTTTGTATTTTTAAAACAGAATATACATTATATGGTTTCTATAATTATAGTTTTGCAGATTTTGAAAATTAATATTACCCAGCCCTCTTCCTATTTTTCATTATTTCCCTTTAATTTTGTGACCTTTGATTCTTCCAAATGAATTTTGATTTTTTAATTTATTTTTTCTCTTTTTTTGACATTATTTTTTAAATTTTAAGTTCCAAGTTGTCTCCCTTCGTAAAGTCCCTCTCTATCCACTGAGAAAACAAACAATATGATACCCATTATAGGTGTGAAGTCATGCCAGATATATTTCTGTATTAACCATGCTGCAAAAAAAAAAAAAAAAGACAAGAAAACATTAAATAACATTATACTTTAGTCTGCATCTAGAGTTCATCATTTGAAGGTAGATAGCACTTTTCATCACAAGTCATTTGGAATTAGCCTGAATCCTTTTTACAGTCTATCCTTCTTATAATATTACGATTTGTGTATTGTCTTCTGGTTCTGCACACTTCACTTTGAAACTTGGCAGTTTTCCCAACAATTTTTTGTCAAATAGTGAGTTTTTGTCACAAAAATTTAGCTTCTTGAGTTTATCAGACATTTAGGTACCATGGTCATTTACTTTTATATATTGAGTATTACTTATTACACTGATCAGCCCATTCTGTTTCTTAACCAGTACCAAAATGTTTTCATGATTACTATTTTGCAATGTAGTTTGAAATCCAGTACTGCTAGGTCACCTTTCTTTACCTTTTTTTTTTAATCGAGTCTTTTAATATTTTTGGCCCTTTGATATCCTCCCTATGAATTTTATTATTTTTCTAGCTTTAAAAATAAGCCTTCATGGTTTGATTGGCATGATATTGAATAAATAAGTTAATTTAGGCAGAATTTTTGTTACATTAGCTTTGCCTCTCCCTGAGCAATTAATATTTCTCTGTTTAGATCTTTATTTTCATGAAAACTTTTTAAATTGTGTTCATATAGTGCTTATGGGAATCTTGTCAAAGAGACTCAAATATTTTATATTATCTGCAGTTATTTTAGATGGAATTTCTCCTCTCTTACCAAGTTTTGTTGGTGCCATATAGAAATGCTAATGATTTATAAGGTTTTCTTTAAACCCTGGAACTTTGCTAAAGTTGTTAATTTTTTAATTGATTTTCTTGGTTTCTCGAAGTATACTATCATATCATCTGAAAAGAGTGATAGTTTTGTTTACTTATTGCTTATTTTTATTCTTTCATTTTCTTTTTCTCGTTGGAGTACAATGGTAATTACATAATTTATGTTGTGTTTAATTATTAGTAGGGTCAAATATGCTTTTAGTTTTCCTGATATTGAATCAGTCTTGAATTCCTGATTATAGCATATAATCTTTGTGATATATTACAGTAATCTCCTTGCTAGTGTTTTATTTCTAAAATTTGCATTGATATTCATTATTTAAATTGATCCATTGTATTGTTTCTCTGTTTTTGCTCTTCCTAGGTTAGGTATCAAAACTATATTTGTATCATAAAAGATATTTGATGAGACTTCTTACCTGTTTTTAAAAATCATTATATAATACTAGAATTAATTATTTCTGAAATATTTGGTAGAATTCACTTGTAAGTCCATGTATACCTGGGAATTTTTGCTTAGGATGCTAGTTATAGTTTTTTTTTTCCAAATTGTTTTTCTAATTATTTAAGCATTCTATTTCCTCTTATGTTAATCTTGGCCGTTTATATTTTTATGAATATTCATCTATTTCTCTTAGAGTGTCAGTTTTATTGCCATATAATTGGACACAATATTTTTCTAATAATTGCTTTAGTTTCATCTTCATCTTCTTTCAAAGTTTTCACCCTTTTCATTTTTGATGTTGGTAATTTGGTTTTCCTCTTTTTTGAAATCAAATTAACTAATGGTTTATCTATTTTATTGTGTTTTTTCCATAAAACCCAACTCCTTGATCTATTTATTAATTAGTGCTCTTTTTTTTTTTTACTATTTTCAATTCTATTAATATTGCCTTTGATTTTAAGAATTTCTATTTTAATTTTTAAGTGGGGATTTGTTCATTTGTCTTTTTTCTAGTTTTTTCTTTTTTATTATATATCCAATTCATTGATCTGTCTCTCTCTATTGCTGATGCATTTAGAGATATAGTTTCTTTCTATAAAATAACCTCTTAGTAGCTTGATTAGCATGACTATGCATCTCTATATAAATTCAGATAATATTATTATTATTATTATTATTTTATCTTATCATGGCCTAAAAATAAGTCTAAATAATTCTTCAGTTACTTAAGCCTTCCTTTATTCCTACGAAGTTTTGTAATTGTATTCTCAAATATCTTGAGTGTGTCTTTCAAGGTAGACTTTCACGTAGGTATTTGTTAAATTCAATTGTTATTTGGAATCCTATTTTAATTCTGTTTGTTCCTTTTGGATTTGGTTACTAATATATATTATATTTTATACCATATACTGTACTTTGTTAGTAAAATATGTTGGTGGTGATTTATTTTATTTCTTATATCTTTAATGAAGTTATTATTGGTTTCATTTTTTTTTACTTAGGTCTTTAAGTAAACGATTGTATCTTGCATAAATGACAATGAGATTGCTTCTTTTTTGCCCATTCTTTCAACTTCTTTATATTGTGTAACTATAATAAATAGTATTTCTAGTATTATATTAAATAATAATGCTGACAACACATATCCTAATTTTTTTTTGATGTTACTGGAAAAAAATCTGGCATTTCTTCTGTTTCTTGGATTTAGATTTACTCTTTAATACTTTAATTACTATTATTAAGGAATGATATATGCATTGCTGTTTTTGTAATTTTTGAATATAAATTAAGGTTATTTTATTTAAACCCTTTTCTGTATCTGTTGGTGTAAGCATATGATTTTTTATTCTAATGTGGACCCAAACCTAGACTAAATTCAGCCTAATAGTGTAACAGTCTTTTGAATGTGCTTCTATAGCTTTATTGCTAATATCTTATTTTGGTATTTTGGTTAGTATTCATTAGAGTTTTTATGGTTTTCTTTGCCTTTTTTTAAATCTCCTGTTGTTTGGATCCAGGTATGTTTCAGGGAAAGAAATGCATAAGATTTTTTCATTCCCTATTTTTGGAAATAGATTATGGAATTTTGAAATTAATTTTCTTTCACTGCTTTATAGAATTCACTTGTAAGTCCATCTGGGTCTTTAATCCCTACTTTGGGAATTTCTTGATAACTTTTTTCTGAGATCAGATTATTGAAACTTTTGTTTCTTGTTCCATTAATTTATAAATTTTATATACTTTTTAAAATATTCATTCAAGTAATTTTGGGGGGGGCAAACAAAGTTTCTAGTAATTTCCTTTTTCATTTTTGTAATTAGTTTTTCCTCTTTTACCAAATTATATAGTAGTTTGTTTTATTAGCATTTTAAAGTACTATTTATATTTAACAATTTAGTAACTTTTTTCATATCTTCATTAATATTCAGAATTTCTATTTTGTGTTAATTTGTGCCTTATCATCATTATCTCTTTGATTTTGGGGGAAAGAAAGGCTCTTAATTACATGTCCAATTAATTAAACCTTTTATATGTTACAGAAACATATTTTCCAAAAAGTACTATTTTGGTTGCATCCCAAAAGGTGTGTAATGATGTGTCATTATTACCATCTTTTTAAATATTTTTACAACTTGTTCTTTGAGTTCTATATTGTCAAGGATTATATCACTTAGTCTTCACTTAAAAATTGTTTTTTGCTAATTATAATTTTAATTGCCTTTGGTTGTTTAAAATTGTATTTACCAAAATGGCAGAAAAAAATCAGGAAATTCCCTTAGCTCTCCCCAGTTTCCCTAGGAAACAACATTAAATTGAGCTTCTAAATGGATTCTGGAATAATTAGAACCCACAAAAAGACAGAGTGAAACAATTTTCCAGCTGTAATATAACTTAGAAGAACTTAGGGAAAGTCTGTTTAATTAGGATAAAAGAGGGGAACAGCCCAGTGCAGGTGATGTTCAGGTAAATCACAAGGAGGCACTTAGCCACAGCATAGATCAGGCAACCAAGATCATGGCTTACAAGACTAGTGGTACAGCAGACCAGCTGTAAGGCCTCCAACCTCCATGCAACAAATTGCCAATCCCAGAACACAAGGTACAGCAGGAGCAACTAGGCCAGGCCACCCTAGCACAGTGGGCAAGCCAAGAAATTCTGGACCTAGAAAAAACAATAACAAAATTCATCTGGAAGAAGAGAAGGTCAAGAATGTCAAGGGAATTAATTTTTAAAAATGCAAAGGAAGGTGACCTACCTGAGCCAAACTTAAAACTGTATTATAAAGCAGCAGTCATCAAAACCATTTGTCTAAGAAGTAGAATAGTAGATCAGTGGAATAGGTTAAGTTACTATAGTAATTAATTACTATAATTAACATTAATAACCAATATTAATATAATAGTAAGTAATTACTATAGTAATCTATTGTTGGATAAACCCAAAGACTCTAGCTTCTGTAATAAGAATAAGACAAAAAATGCTGGAGAAATTAGAAAATAGTATAATAGACAATAAACATTGACCAGTATCTCACATTCTGTACCAAGATAAAGTCTAAATGGGTTCATGATTTAGACATAAGCAAATTAGTAAAACAAGGGATAGTCTACTGGTCAGATCTATGGAGAAGGAAGAAATTTATGGCCAAAGAATTATAGAACATTATGAAATGCATTTGCACAAACAAGATCAGTGTAGCCAAGATTAGATTGAAAGCAGCAAGTTGGGAAACAATTTTTACAGCCATTGTTTCTGCAAAAGGTCTCAATTCTGAAATATATAGAAAACTAACTCAAATAAGAATATGAGTCATTCCCCAATTGATAAATAGCCAAAGGATATGAACCGACAATATTCAGATGAAGAAATTAAAGTCATTATACTCATATGAAAAAATGCTCTAAATCGCTATTAATTAGAAAAATGCAAATTAAGACAATTCTGTGATACCACTTCACGCTTCTCAGATTAGCTAAATGACAGGAAAAGACAATAATAAATGTTGGAGGGGATGCAGGGAAATTGGGATACTAATGCATTGTGGATAAAATTATGAAGTGATCCAACCATTCTAGAGAACAATTTGGAACTATGCCCAAAGGGGTATAAAACTGCATACTCTTTGATCCAGCAGTGTTTCTACCGGGTTTATATCCCAAAGAGATCTTTAAAAAGGGAAAACGACTAACTTGTGCAAAAATGTTTGTAGCAGCCCTTTTTGTACTGACAAGGAACTGGAAATTGAGTGGATGCCCATGAGTTGGGGAGTTAGAAATATTATTTTTTTTAAATGATGAACAGATTGATTCTTAAATCAAAAAGCATGGAAAGACTTACATGAACCTATGCTGAGTAAAGTGAGTAAAACCAGAACATTCTACACAGTTAACAGCAAGATTATGTGATGATCAACTATGATAGACTTAGCTCTTCTCAACAATGCAATGATCCACAACAATTCCAATAGACTTAAGATAGAAAATGCCTTTATGTGGCTCTTTTTCACAATGGAGTAACTCAGGTCAGTTCCAATGGTCTTGTGATGAAGGGAATCATCTACACCCAGAGAGAGGACTGTGGAAACGGAGGATGGATTGATCACAACATAGTATTTCCACTTTTTTGTTATTGTTTGCATTTTGTTTCCTTTCTCATTTTTTCCCTTTTTGATCTTATTTTTCTTGTGCAACATAATAATTGAAGAAATATGTATAGAAGAATTGCACATATTTAACATAGATTACTTGCCATCGAGGGGAGAGAGTGAGGGGAAGGGAAGGAGAAAAAATTTTGGAACACAATGTTTTGCAAAGATGAATGTTGAAAACTATCTATGCATATGTTTTGAAAATAAAAAGCTTTTAAAAAGTAAAAAGAAAAAAAAGAAAATGCCATCCACATCCAGAGAGAGAAGTGTGACCATCAATAGTGTTTTCACCTTTTGTTTGTTTGCTTGCTATTTCTTTTTTTGTTGTTTTTTGGTCTGATTTTTCCTGAACAACATGACAAATATGCAAATATATTTATAAGGATTATACATGTTTAATATATATTGGATTGCTTGCTATCTTGAGAAGGAGGAAGATGGAAGAAGCAGCTAAGTGGTGCAGTGGATAGAGTACCAGCCCTGAAGTCAGGAGGACCCAAGTTCAAATCTGACCTCAGATACTTAACACTTCCTAGCTGTGTGACCTTGGGCAAGTCACTTAACCCCAATTCCCTCAGCAAAAAAAAAGGGGGGGTATGAGAAAGGAAGAAAAGGAGGGGAGAAAAGTTTGGAACACAAAATCTTACATAAATGAATTTTGAAGGGCAGCTATGTGGCACAGTGGATAGAGTATCAGGCCAGAATACAGGAGAAGTTGAGTTCAAAGCCAGTCTCTGACACTTAACACTTCTTAGCTGTGTGAACTTGGGCAAGTCATTTAACCCCAATTGCCTCAAAACAAAAACAAAAAAATGAATATTGAAAATTATCTTTACATGTATTTGGAAAAGTAAAATGCTGTTCAGGAAAAAAAAAAAGGATTGGCTAAATGGAAAAGGAGTTACAAAAGCTAACTGAAGAAAATAATTCCTTAAAAGTTAGAATTAAGCAAGTTGAAGCTATTGACTCTATAAGGCACCAATAATCAGTCAAACAAAATTAAAAGAATGGAAAAAAATTTTAAATGTAAAATATCTCATTGGAAAAACAGTTGAAGAGTTATTGGGCTACCTTAAAGCCATGAGTGAAAAAAGAGACTAGATAGCATCTTTCAAAAAATTATCAAGGAAAAATTTCCTGATATCCTAGAATCAGAAAGGAAAATGGAAATTGGAAGAAAAATTGATTGTTTTTAAATTTGAAATTAAAAATTGAAATCTATCGATTATTTTCTGAAGGAGATCCCAAAATGAAAACTCTGAGGAATGTTGTGGCCAAATTCCAGAATTATCAGGCCAAAGAGAAAATGCTGTAATCAGCCAGAAAGAAACAATTTGAATATCAAGGAGCCACAGTCAGGGTTATACAGGATTTAACAGCTTCCATGTTAAAGGACCTGAGGGATTGGAATATGATATTCTGGGAGGCAAAAAAACTTGGATTATAACCAAGAAACAACTACTCAGCAAAATTAAACATAAACTTTCAGGAAAAAAATGGATATTCAATGAAACAGGGAACTTTAAATCTTTCCTGATGAAAGGACCATAACTTAACAGAATATTCCATTTTCAAGTATATGTGCATATCTTGCATATATAAATGTATATACATTATATGTATATGTATTATATAACTAATGTGTAAATATTGAAATTATTTTAATGTCTATGATCTATTTAAATATAATGTAGGATCTCTGCTTATTCCTTTTAACCATGTATATTGTTATTGTTGCCCTGTCTAGGATCATGATTGCTGAACTTGCTTTTTTGAATTCAGTGTAATAAATTTTATCATACAGATTCCTCTCATTTTAATTCTGTGAAAATCTTTATGTTTTGAGGATATTTCTTAAAAACAACCTACAATTGGAATTCCAGTCCATTGTGCTACCCTTTTCTGTTTGGGAAGTCAGTTCATCTAATTTATAGATGATTGTTCACGTTCATGATTGTTAATTATGTTTTCCTTTCATCATATACTCTTGGAATTTTACCTTTTTTGACCTTTCATGCCCTTTTTACAATTTAAAAAAGATATATGTGTGTGTCTGTGTCTGTGTGTGTATACATATGTGATTTGGGGGCAATTAAATGGCACAATTGATTGAGAACTGGCTCTGAAAACAGGAAAACCTGAGTTCAAATCTACCTCAGACACTTAACACTTTCTAACCCTGTGACTCTGGGCAAATCATTTACCCCAATACTGTCACCAAAAATAAAAAAATATAAAGTTTGAAACAAAGGTAATAGGATCAGCAATAGTACTTTATTATTGAAGTGATCTTATTCTACCTCTCTGCCAGTCCTCTCTTCATCAGATCCAGACTCTGACTAGTTCTTATAATTTCTTTCTTTTAGTATATATGTCTTTTAAAAACTTCTGCTGATCTATGAATAAACTGTGTACTTATTTAATCTCTTTAGTTCCTTTTTGAGAGGGTCTCACCTTTTTAAAGTGTCTCGGTGGATTTATTTCTATTTGACTCTTCAAAATTTCACTCTTGAGAAACCATCTCTCCTTAAACTTTGCTGATGAATTTTTAAGCCATAGGATTCTACTCATCTTTTCTCTCAGCTTTTTGAAAATCTGTTTTCTACAAAACTGTAGACTTTCTTTTCCCCTTTTACAATGTCTAAGAAGGAGTGATTGCTTTCTCCTAAAATAGTCAATATTTCTGCCTAAAACCAAGTTAATTTCCATTAATCAGGATTAGGTTCAGAATATCATCTATTATCATTATTTATATAACACCATATTATCTCATTTTATCATTCACAAAACCTCTACTTTACAAATGATGAAATGAAGGCAAAAAAATATTAAGTGACTTGTTCAGAGTTACAGAAGTGACTTGCTCAATCATATAGCTAGTTAAGTCACTGAGACAAAATTTGAACTCTGGTCTCTACCATAAAATGAGCACTTTGTTATGCCAACCAGCTACTTATATAATAGCATTTTATAGTAACATAAATATAAAATTTACAAAAGTATTAAAAATTTCAAAGCATTTAACAGCTATTATTTTATCTGATTATCATTCAAGAAAACCAATAATTCATTAGCTGTTTTTTTCTTAACATGGTAAAAGTTTCATCTGCTTTACCAGATGTCCAAATAATTTGTGAAGCACCCTATATTTATTATTTCCTTCTTCTGCCAGGGTTGTTATGTATTGCTTCAACTCTTCCTCTTTATCTGAAGTCTTATAAAAATTTTCTCACTTTTATATTTATATCACCAGCACCTGGCACAGAACTTGGAATTTAGGAAATAATTAATTATTCTTATTTTTTTCCATCGATTTCCTCCTTTTGTCCAACTTCAGCAAAAAATGGAGCCAAAATGTCCCTTTACTAAAGGAAAATAAATAAATACAAATAAAGTTTAATGTTTGAATTTTTTAGAGAATTATTAGTAATGTAATATTTTCTGGTTATTAAAATATGATTCTGTATTTTAAAGAACATCTTCAAGTATAATCCCTTATCCCAAATGAGCTTGAATTGGACATTTAAGATTAATTTTTGATGGCAGTATGACCATAACTATCAATACTAGTAACTGCAGAATGATAAACATTTATTTCTAGTTCAGAAATTTTTGTGAAGTTTAATAAAATTGTGAAGTAAACTATAAAAAGTTAAATAACCTCTCTCTCTCTCTCTCTCTTTCTCTCTCTCTCTCTCTCTCTCTCTCTCTCTCTCTCTCTCTCTCTCTCTCTCTCTCTCTCTCTCTCTCTCAGAAATGGCAAACTTATTGAAGATACTGAAAAATACACATTGAAAAAAAATAACTCTGAACTAACTGTCAGGAATATTGTAAATAGTGATGGGGGTCCTTATGTCTGTAGAGCCACAAACATAGCAGGAAAAGATGAAAAGCAGTCATTCCTACAAGTCTTTGGTAAGTATTAACTGATTGCCCTATATAACCTGCCTAAATTTAGATGACAATATAACAAATTAATAATGATTTCCAAAAATACATGGAAATGAATTTTATTTCTATAGGTAGATATTAATAGATATTAATCAAAAATGCTATAGTTGGTAGACATTGGTTTTTGATTTATAACTGTAATACCCCTTTCCTAAAGGTAAAAACAATGACCAATTGAGAGTAATTGTGTATATGGATTAATCATAGGAATGGTGGCTTTAAAGAATTTTTTATATGAATAGAACCATCCTGGAATGTCACAAAGTTTTAAAAAATTTTGTCTACTGAAGGATATTTAATTTTCACATTATAATCTTATTGTTTCTTTTCAATACACTAAAATACTACATATGTTGATTTAAATTTGTAGGTGTTATCTATCTGTTTTGTTAAAATATTGCTTAACTAAGCAGAGAGAAGAGAATAAGTAGGCAAGAAGTAGAAGTTTCCTTGGGATTGCTTTGCTAAAACATTTTTTTCAAATAAACTTTAATATTTTTTAAAAATACTTTTTTTGGTAATTAAGTTTGAAATGAGGCAGTATTGCCTCAGAAGTAGAAAATACTGGATTCCAGGCTTGCTTCAAGTGGTCAAACATGCAGTATGGACAAATCATTCAATTTCTCAATGTTCTCAAGCAACTCTCTGCCACTCCGAATTGAAGGAAAGTTACAACTGCATTGGTAGAGGAAACTTCCTTGCCACTGATGAAGTCACAGATCCTAATTTTTTAGAGAGAGTTTAAAATAATACATCTATATATTTGATGATAATCCCTGGGAAATAAGATCCAAGCTACTTGGCTACTTTCAAACTTAGAACTCACTGATTCCTTAGAAACTTTGGAATGATTAGATTCTTGCTTCTTGGGGTGAGTAACCAGATAATTTCCTTGTACCCTAAGTCCCTCTGGAATTCTATTTATTCTTCTATAGAAATAATTCTTTTCATGGTTAAAAAATTTTTTCCACTTCACCATTCCTTATAGTTTAACCAAAATACTACTATTCCTCATAACTATTATTTCTTCTTTAAAGAACTATAAACGGGAAAAGGACTTCTATGCCTATAGTGATATTTATTTAAAAAATAAAAATAAAAATAAAAAACACCATTCACCCCAGCACCACATATGTCTTTAATGGAACATTAAACCAATTCATGTTTATAATAAATAAATATTAATGATGCAGCCACAACTAATACTAAAGCTATTAGAACTAGAAGTAAAAAGAAAAGATGGTTTTGCCAAGTCTTTACATTTGAAATGAATTTTACAAATGTAACAAACATTTCAAAATAATGATGAAATAGGCCTTACTACTGAGAAATAAAGTTTTCCAATAATGATAGATATCTTAATAAACAGTTCTCCTAAATTACATTTTAACACTAAACCTCAAACACCTTTCATGCCTACCCTTCTTCTCTAGTTAAGAAGAAAATACAGAAGATGATTTAATTTTTTTCACCTTTTTCACTAGCCAATTCTCTTTTAGAGGTACTAAAAAGTAGCAAAATGGCTGATTAGAATTTTATGGCTTATTGAAATTGGAATTGCCAAACTCTGAGCAGGAGTTTGGCGGTGAGCAAAATGAACTACGAGCTACATGAACAGGGGAATTGTGCTGCTACTACTATCTAAAGTCTTCAGTCTGCATGATAGACTGAATTATAGTCATCTATCAATTATATTACCGGTTGTATAACTGACACCCCTATTTATAGTGCTTTAAGGACTGGAAAGCACTTTAGAGAAGAGAAAATTCCAAAGGAAAAGACCTCCAAATCATTTATAATTGTCTTTGGAAGACAGTTTTATACCTCTTTTTGAATATGGGAGAGGTTTTTTTTTTTTTTTTTTTTTATTAAGGTACCATTTAATAGTCCTTTTGGAGACATGAATTTTTGACTGCAGAGCTTTGAAACTTCTATTCTAATATGACAAAAATACATCCAGCTTTTCCATTTCACTTACAAAAGCAAGAATGACCTAAGAGTAATCTTATTTGAAGCCTCAAAATCTAAGACATCATATAAATGCAAATCATTAACAGTGTCCTCTAGTTATGACAGTAACAAATTTACTTTAAAATAATGTCAAACTCAAATAGAGATCATACATAAGGATTCCTGAAGCCACATACTGACTTATTTTTAAAATATAATATCTATGCTTTATTATATTTCAATTTTGTTAAATATTTCCCAAGTACTTTATAATCTGGCAATACTAGGGAGATTATAATTGATATCTCCATTTAAAATAGCAAGAAGAACCAAAACATTTTAGACTGCTACTTTCTCTATTGCACATTTACCTGCTATCTTTCCCTTAATGTTTCTGAATTTCCATGAGGCCTTAGAAACAAAAAACTATGGAGATGGCTTTGTCTATATGGCAGAATTTTTATAGTGGTTAAAATAGCATCCGAGTGGTCCCTTTGTTCCACCCTTTAGTCAAAGCAATTAGACCTAGGGAAGTTAGCCAAACTGAGGAGTACTAATGATAAGGGGCAATAGGACTCAGGTGTTGATATGCAAGTTATAGAGCCCTGAGGTGTTTGTGAAAGATCTTAATAGTAAAGGGACTAAGCCATTTGACCACTACAAAGTGAAAGGGAAAAAAAGCAGATTGCAGTTAACCAACTCATTAGGAACTCCCTGTAGTTAATTCTTTCCTGACCTACAAAAAAGAAGTTTGGGTAAATTAGGGAACAACTAAAAAGTAAGTAAAATTTAAAATGGAAAAAATTCTTTGTATTACTTTTGCGAACAATTTAATTGATGTTTGAATAGACTAGGAAGTGAAAGCTGTTAACCAAGGCTGGGAGAACTTAGATTCTTTTCTGGGTCTCATTAGAAAGCATAACCTACTGCAAACTTCCTCCCTGTGTTCTGTATTTCAGACGTATTTGACCTCTGGGTGCCATCGCTTTTGTCACCCTTGCTGACTGTACTCAATTTAAGAGGAAAAAATTGTGAGATGTATTAGAAATTGAAATTTGCACCTAAACTCTAGTATTTTTATGGAAAACTTTATTATGATTTAAAGGTTTTTTTTAATACCTGCTAAAAATATCTTAACAGATTTTTTAGAGGTTTGCTACACTGATTAAGAACAACATCTAGCTCTTTCTTTGTGGAGGTGATAAATGTATCAATGTAGTTTAAAAGGTGATTTTTTTGCCTACTAGAGAATAAACAGAATTGAACTTACTTTGAAATAATATTTGAGTAAATTAGTAGCTAAGTTGCTAAGTTGTAATAAGACTATGAAATTCAAGATGTAAAAGTTTAAGCAATTAGGTGAGTGAGTTTTTTCGGAGATCTTGAAATAAAAAGAGAAACATTATGTTAAAAGGGAACTTATTAGTCATATCCAGAGGCTGGCATTACAAGGAAAAATGGGAAATATAGCATTTTACTAGTGAGAACATTTTGTGATTATTCTTTAGGATATAGAAACTGTAGTAATTGTTTCTATTTGCATGATGTAAATTGCAGCATGAAATTCCCAAGATCCAAAGCAGAAGGCATCTATGTGGAGCCTTTCCTTATTTCTTTTACATGGTTAAAACTTGAGGACAGATGAAAGAATGGGAACTGAGTTATGAAAAAAGGAATTTGATCCTGCTCTTTGGGTGATTTAAAAGGAAAAAGATAAAAGGTTATAGGGACCTGAGAATGTCATCCATATATCTTTGAAAATGAGCTAATTGATAAGAGTGGCCTTTCAGTTTTGAAGTGCTACTAGAAATTTTTGAGATTTTAAATGTTACATTAGTGGTTATACAATCTAGATTTTATTTGGTTGAAATCTGTCCTAAAATTAAATCACAATATGTTCTAAATGTGTTCTATCAGGAAAATTGTGGCAAATCAGAAATTAATGCAAGTTACATTTGTTATTTGGCATTAAGGTAATATGCTAAAATATGTATAAATTGGAAAAAACCTGATTCAGAATCTGGTCTCAGAAATTTATTGGCTGTTTGATCTTAAGCAAGTTACCTTTCATCTGTTTACTTCAGTTTGGTAATCTGTAAAATGGATGAAAATAGGATATGATGTAAAATAGGAATGATGTAATGTTTGTAAAATACTTAACATGGTGCCTAACATAAATTTTGTAAATCATTGTATTAGAAATATTGTTAGAAAATTAAATTCTCTTTTAATCTAGATTCTCTTGGCTTACAGATTTAATTGCTAATATGCATTCTCTTAATACTTTCAAACATGATGTGATTATAATATACACATTAAATGTAATTAAATCAACATATACAAATGAAAGTACATAAAAAACTATTGAATACTACAAGATATTACTTATGAAAATTAGTAAAATGCTAGAATATATTTCCCATTTTTCCTCGTAATGTCAGCCTTTGGACATTACATGAATAATAAGTGCCCTTTTAAAAAATTACTTAATACATCTAAATCATCCAAACTTTTTTTTTTCATTTCAGGACTGAAAGTTTTTGAAGAATTTAGAGCATAAGTAATCCCTTATAAAGATATTGCCAACTGATTTTTAAGATGTGTAAGCCTGGGGCTAATCAAAATGTTAGTGTTTATCTAGATAATAACTATTTGAGATAAGGAAAAATCACTCAATATTTTCCTCTTATGTGAAGTTGTTTTAAAGTTCTAACATTTATTTGACTGTTTTATGTAGAACACAGCTTTTAAATCTATTACTTGACCTTTACAATAGAAAATATGCAGAGAAGAAAAAGTAAAATCACTGAAAAGTAGGCTTCATGGTATAAAATCAGATTAATTTTAAATTATTAAACCTTTTGATGAATCATAAAATAAGTATTGGTACCATTTTGCTAAGAAATATTAAATGTGGTAGACATTTTATCTAAGGCAACAATATCTTTTAAATATAAGACCATCATTATCTTCATAAAATAAATTAAATCTATTAATATTTTATGTTTTCTTGTATTAGGTGAATAAATAACTTCAGGGATTATGTTGAATGTGTTTTAAGTAAAAATGTTTTTGTTAAGTCTAGGATGATTTTACTAAAGTTCATATATATATTTTGTTTTTACAGTACAGCCTCACATAATACAACTTAAAAACGAAACAACATTTGAGAATAGTCAAATAACACTTGTATGTGAGGCAGAAGGAGAACCCATTCCTGAAATCACATGGAAAAGAGCTCAGGATGGAATAACTTTTTCTGAAGGAGACAAGGTAAAAAAAAAATCCTAATTATTTTGTTATAAAATCATGTTTTAATATTTAGAAATTTTATTGAATTTTTTATATTACTACAAAATACTAAAATTGATCACTAAAAGGCACAAATAACTTCCACCCAAAGTACAATAAATTAGCCTTACCATTATTTCAGAGAAATACTAATAACATATTTGCCTTCTCTCTCTTGCTCATTTAAAGGCTTTCACATCTGTTTCTAAACTACCCCTTAAGCCCATTTTACATTGTTCCCGCTAATGCATTTGATGTTCCAACCAAACTGATCTACTTTTTCTTCCCCAAACACATTGCCTTCCAAATCAGGGGTTCTTAATCTGAGATCTGTGAATTTGAATGTTTTAAAGATATTTTTATAATTATATTTCATTATAATACTTTTTTTGTAATTTTATGCACTTTTTTGTCTTTTAAATACATGTAAAGAAGAGATTCATAGGCTTCTCAGACTGCCTAAAATATTCATGGCAAAAATAAAAATATAAATAAAGGTTTAAGAACCCACTGGCTCTGCATTCAGCCTGTGTATAGGTCTCATACCACATAATTAGAATATACTTCTTCCTGACCTTTACCTTTTATAAATCCAAGCTTCCTTCACATCTCAACTAAAGTGCAATCTCTTATACAAGGGCTTTATGTTCTTCAGATTAAGCATTCCTAGTTCTACTTCTCCTATTATGACAAAGTTCAACTAACCTCTCTAGATTTCAGTTTCTTCTTATGTAAAATAAAATGTTGGATTATGTGACACAAATATCCTTTCTATTTCTCCATGTTTGTGAGACTTCAGTAGTCGTAAAACAGGAAAAAAAATTTTAATCTTAATTCAGTAATCTAATATGTTTTTTTCCTAGCTTTGACTTTTAAATAAATTTGCAGTCAAGAAGAGGTACAAGACTGATAGCCAAACTCAGTCTAACGGTTTCTCAACTTTTTTTTTCTAATAGACCCATAACCTAGAGTTATTAGAATGATAGTACTTTTCCCTTTATCAGTGTCACTCCTTCTTACTAGGTTTCAAAAGTACTCCAATACAACTTTCTTGACCAAGTTCTTTAGCAGTCACTTTTCCATAATTTACCTGAGACAAAAAGATGCTACTGTCAACCAAAAAAAAAAAAAATAGCTTGCAAAGTATGCAGTTAAGGAATTATAAAACAAATGTGTCTTATCTTGGGATTGTCCTAATGAAACAAAAGATTAGCATCGGGAAGCTGTGTCAGCTTCTCTCTCCTATCTAATTAGTATTTTGAATTAGCCCCTTGAAATATCCTGCCAGAATAATTTCTTAGGAAAAAGAAGATTCTTTTTATAAGATTTATATGATTCTTCCTATAAATCCACCTCTTATTTTGTCCTGAAATTTCCATGAAGTTTCAGTTTAAAAGTGCACATTCTCTCTCATATTATTAGACTGGTAATATAATTAGTCTGATTAAAAAATTCATACCTGTTTTAGCTTGGCTGCTCACTCCTTTCACTTCTCTATTTTTTCACTTCCAGGATAGTAATCCCAAATCCATGTTAACATATTTTACTTGTAACTAATACCCTCGGAGTTCCCTCATGCTACTCAGGCTTCCACTGGCAAGTTGAATTCCCCTAGGGACAGCTGTTACTACTTTAAGAGTTCTAAGAATAAAATTTTACTTTTAATCATTACTTCACAAGTTCCATCAGGTACTTTCCCTTAATAATTAGCCAACAAACAATTCTTTAGCAAGGCATTTACTGCTCAGATGGCATAGCAAAAGCAGTTTACAAAACACCAGATGAACATTCTTTCACAAATATATCCAAAGTAGAGGAGAAGAGAAAAATGGGTATGAAGTATAGAAAACTCATAGCTCCTGAACTATAAGACCTAAGTAGTTCTTTTTCTCTTTCTGAAAGATACTGATGACATTCATTAAGAAAGTAGCCTCAGCATTAGTCATCCACAAGGCACTGTACAGCTAGCTATCTCTATTCAAATAAGTAGCTCTCCTGGGCTTGCTCTTGTTATTTTGACTCAGTAGGCCAGCATACTTTTGGATTCGGTCTGGCAAGTCATTTGATGTGTTAGTACCTCATCACATTGGTCCAAGTTAGGGACTTGCCTAAAGGTACTGCAAGTAGTAGGAATGCCAGTGTGTAACTTGGTAGGGAGCAAAAGGACCAGTTTTTTAAATAGTATTTTTTTTCAATTACATGTAAAAAATATTTAACATTTGTTCTTAAAAAAATTGTTAACTTCCAAATATTCTTCCTTTTTCCCTAAAATGGTAAGGAATTTGATATAGGTTATATATGTACAATCATTTAAACATTTCCAAATTAATCATGTTGTGAGAGAAGAAAAAGACCAAAAAGTAAAAAAATCATAAAAAATATGCTTAGATACATATTCAGAATCCATCATTTCTTTCCTTGGATATGGATAGCTTTTTTCATCATAAGTCCTTTGGAATAAGTCTTGGATCATTGTATTGCTGAGGAGAGCTGTTATTCATAGTTGATCATCATATGGTCTCCTGGTTCTGCTCACTTCACTTTGCATCAGTTCATGTAAGTCTCATTTCTTAGAGCACAAGAGTATATCCATTTCTTTGAATTCATATACCACAACTTGTTTAGCCATTCTCTAATTGATGTACATATCCTCAATTTTTACCACCACAAAAAAAAGAGTTGCTATAAATATTTGTGTGCACGTAAGTCCTTTTCTCTTTTTATGATCTCTTTGGAATACAGACCTAGTAGTGGTATTGCTGGATCAAAGGGTATGCACAATTTAACTGACCTTTGGTCATAGTTTCAAATTGCTTTCTGGAATGGTTAGATCAATTCATAACTCCAATAGTATGTTAGTATCCCAGTTTTCCCACATCCCCCTCCAACATTTTATTTTCCTTTTCTGTCATATTCTGCCAATCTGATAGGTATAATGTGGTACCTCTGAGTTATTTTGATTTTTCTAATCAGTAGTGGTATGGTGCATTTTTTCATATGACTATAGATAGTTTTGATTTCTTAGTATGAAAATTCCCTGTTCATATTATTTGACCATTTATCAATTAGGGAATGGCTTGTATTCTCATAAATTGGACTCAGTTATATATAAATTTGAAAAATTAGATCTTTATCAGAGATACATGTGATAAAAATTGTTTCCCAGTTTTCTGTTTTCCTTCTAATCTTGATTATATTGGTTTTGTTTGTGCAAAAATTTTCTAATTTAATATAATCAAAATTCTCCATTTTACTTCCTGTAATGATTGCTGTCTCTTGTTTGGTCAAAAAGTCTTCCCTTCTCCAAAGATCTGTTAGGTAAACTATTCCTTGCTCTCCTAATTTGCTTATGGTATCATTCTGCTATTTCTAAATCATGTATCTGTTTTGAGCTTATCTTGGTATATGGTGTAAGATGTTAGTTTCTGTCACACTGTTTAGCAATTTTCTCAGCAGTTTTTGTCAAATAGTGAGTTCTTATCCAGAAACTGGGATCTTTGATGGGTCCATCAAACACTAGATTATTATAGTCATTTATTACTTACAGTGTCTATTTCACGATCTGCACTCATTTCTTTGCCAATATCAAATAGTTCTGATGATTCCTATTTTAAAGAGGTTTGTTATAGCTAGACAACCTTTCTTTACATTTTTTCATTAATTCCCAAGAAATTTTTGACTCTTTTGTTCTTTCAGATGAATTTTGTTATTATTTTTGCTAGTTCTACAAAATATTTTTGGTAGTTTGGTATGGCACTGAATAAGAAAATTAATATAGGTGGAATTGTCATTTTTATTTTATGACTCATGACTACTCATGAGCAATTGGTAATTTCCCCGTTGTTTAGATCTACCTTTGTTTTTGTGAAAAGTATTTTGTAATTGTGTTTATATAGTTCCTGTATTTGTCTTGGTAAGTAGACATCTCAAATATTTTATATTGTCTACAATTATTTTAAATAGAAATTCTCTTTCTATATTTTTCTGCTGGGCTTTATTGGTAATATATAGAAATGCTGATGATTGATGTGGGTTTATTTTGTATTCTGAAATTTTATTAAAATTGTTAATAATTTCAGATAATTTTTAGTTGATTTTCTAGGATTCTTAAAATATACCACCTTTAAAGTGATGATTTTGCTTCCTCATTGCCTTATTCCAATTCTTTTAATTTCCTTTTCTTCTCTTATTATAAAGCTAACATCTTTAGAACAATATTAAACAAGGATGGAGAAAATAAATGTACTTGCTTCACCCCTGATCTTATAGGGAAGTCTTCTGACTTATTTCTATTATAGATAATGCATGAAGATGATTTTAGATAGATAATTTATATCATTTTAAGGAAAGCTTCTTTTATTCCTATGTTCTCTGGTGTTTTTTTTCCCCCTCTGGTGTTTTTAAAAGGAATGGGTGCTATATTTTGTCAAAAGTTATTTTTCTGCATTATTTGAGATAGTCATATGGTTTTTTGTTGTTCTTGTTATTGATATGGTCAATTATGCTGTTTTCCTAATTGTTTTCCTAATATTGAACTAGTCTTGAATTCCTGGTATAAATCCCACTTGATTATAATTACCTTTCTAATAATTTATTTACAATTTTTACATATGTATTTAGTAGGGAAATTGGCTTGTTCTTTTCTTTTTCTATTTGAGTTCTTCCTACTTTAGGCATCAACACTTTCTCTGTAAAAGGAATTTGGTAGGACTCTATTTTACCAAATAGTTTCATTTAGTATTAGAATTGTTCTTCAAATACGTAGTAGAATTTTCTTGTGAAGCCATCTGAATTTTTTTCTTAGGGAATTCATTTTTCGTTTGTTCAATTTCTTTTTCTAAAATTGGATTATTTAAATATTCTGTTTACTCATGTTAATCTAGGCAGTTTATATTTTCAACAATTTCCTTAGGCAGTCAAATTTATTGGCATGTAATGGAGCAAAATATTTCCTAATGATTGCTTTAATTTCCTCTTCATTGATGGTGAATTCTCTTTTTCCTTTTTGATAACAAATAGTTGGTTTTCTTTATATTTTTAAAAAATCAAATTAGCTGATATTTTATCTGTTTTATTTATTATTTCATAAGTTTTCTTTCAATTTTATTAATCTCACTTTTGGTTTTTGAGTTTGGTACTATTTTAATAAGGGATTTTTAATTAGTTCTTTGTGAGGGGTAGCCTGTTCAATATGCTCTTTCTTTCTCTTACATTTTATTGACATAAGAATTTAGATAAATAAATTTTCCCCTAAGTACTTCTTTGGCTGCATTTCATAAATTTTGGTATGTTGTTTCATTGTTGTCATTCTCTTTAATGAAATTGATTGTTTCTATGATTTGTTCTTTGACTTACTTATTCTTTAGGATGAAATTATTTGGTTCTCAATTAATTTTCAATCTATCTTTCCAAAGCTCTTTATTGAATGTAATTTTTATTGTATTATGATCTGAAAAGCATGCATTCAACATGTCTGCCTTTCAGTGTTTGATTTTGAAGTTTTTTGCCCTAATACATGGCCAGCTTTTGGGGGGGTACCATGTGCTGCTAAGAAAAAAGTTATATTCTTTCCTAACCCCCTTTAGTTTTCTCTGGAGATCTATCATATCTAACCTTTCTAAAATTCTGTTATCCTCCTTAATTTTTTTCTTATTTATTTTATGATTAGATTTATCTAGTCCTGAGAGGGGGAAGGTTCTGTCCTACCCCCCCCCCCACTAGTATAGCTTTGTTTCTATTTCCTCCTGTAGCTCACTTTACTTTTCTACTTGGTGCATATATGTTTAGTACTGATATTACTTCAGTGTCTGTGTTACCTTTGAGTAAGATAATTTCCTTCCTTACTCTTTTAATTAGATCTACCTTTGCTTTTGTTTTGTCTGAGATCATGATTGCTACCCTTGTTTTTTTTTTTTAACTAATAGTGAAACAAAATAAATTCTGTTACAGAACCTTAATTTTACTCTGTGTCTCTGTGCTTCACATATGTTTCTTGTAAACAATATATTGTAGGATTCTGGTTTTTAATGCATTATGCTTTGTACTTCTGCTATTTAGGAGAGTTCTGCTTTATAGTAAGTAATTTTCTTAACCATTGTGCTCTTCTAAGAGTGTGGAAAACACTCTTAGAAGCTAGATAAACTAGATAAGTCAGTCTCTTGGAATCTCCTAGATTCTCCTAAGTGGCCCCCATGGTCTTTTTTTTTCACCATCAATCATTGGCTTGGCTGTATGATACTTTAATCTTTTCATCTTCAGTACTGTAGAATAGGGAACGGAATCGTAGCTAAGTATAGGGAGAAACTTCTTCCCTTTGACTTGTGAAGAGCTGCAATCTTAAGACTTTTTGTCACCCAGCAAGGAATGGAAGAATTCTTATTTTGCTTGATGAATTCTTGCTGGTTCAAAAATCTCTTCACTCAGTAAGCCATTTCATACTGTCAGTGGTCATTATTCTCCAGCAACTCTGTCATTTCAAGCAAAGTACAGCAGAGTCTATATGGGATGAATTAGAGAAAATCTCAAAGGAACATCACTAACACTAGGGAAGATCTAGAAAGGCTTCTTGTAGAAAAAAATAATACTCTAGCTGAAACTTGAAAGAATCCACAAAAGCCAAAAAGCAGAAATTGAAGAAGGGTAGAGTATCAGACATAAAGCTCAGCCACTGAAAATGCCCATAGCTGAGCATTGCATATAAGGAACAGCAACATATGTTGCAGTTCATAGCCTATTTATTCCTGACTCACATCTAGCATAAATAAAATCATCACGCAACATCTTGGGGACTTTCCCTATATTCTCTTCATAATGTAAAGATACCAATGGAACATGCATGTTATCCATTAGTTATTCCCCCATCCTAGCCAAATTTTTTATTCACACGTGTTTTGAGGATATACTTTGTCATGTTTCCTGAATAAATTTTCATTTGTCATGTGATAGTCATTTCAAGTCTACCATGTGCCCTCTAATATTTTTTGTATGACCCTAAATTTCAATTTTTTAATTTATTATTTTATTTTCCCCAATTACATACAAAAACAATTTTTAATATTTGCTTTTAATACTGAGTTCCAAATTTTCTCCCTCTTCTCTCCCTCCCATTGAGAAAACAAGCAATTTTTAATAGATTCTACATGTATAGTCATGTAAAACATATTTCCATATTAATAATGATGTGAAATAAAACAGACCAAAAAAACTCAAGAAAAATAAAGTAAGTTTTTTAAAAGTATGTTTCAATCTGTATTCAGAGACCAATAGTTCTTTCTCTGGGTATGGATGGCATTTTTCATCATAAGTCCTTCAGAGTTGCTTTGATCATTATATTGCCAAGAATAGTTAAGTCCCACAGCTGATCATCTTATAGCATTGCTGTTACTTTGTTCACAGGATATTTCACTTTGTATCTGCTCATATCTTAGCATGTTTTTTGAGAGCATCCTGCTCAGCATCTCTTATAGCACAGTAATATTGCATTGAAATAGGAGAGTGCAGTTTGTTCATTCATTTCCCAATTGATGAGCATCCTCCAAATTTCCAACTCCCTTCCACCAGAAAAGAATTGCTATAAATAGTTTTATACATATATGTCCTTTTACCCTTTTTTAAAATCTCTCTTTGGATACAGAGCTAGTAATGGCAACTGCTAGGTCAAAGGGTTTACATGTTTTTATAGCCCTTTGGGCATACTTCCAAATAGCTCTAAAAATGATTGAATCAGTTTACAACTTTACCAATAGTACATTAATGTTTCATTTTATCATGTCCTTTCCACCATTTGTCATTCTCTTTTTCTGTCCTATTAGCCAGTCTAATAAGCAAGAGGTAGTATCTCAGAATTGTTTCAATTTGTATTCCTCCAATCAATAGCAATTTAGAGCACCTTCTCAGATGGCTTTGTATGGCTTTGATTACTTCATTATTCATCAATTGAGGAATGTCTCTTATTTTTATAAATTTGGCTCCATTTTTTATGTATTTGAGATATGAGGCCTTTATCAGAGAAATTTGCTTCTAAGGTTTTTCAGAGTTATAATTACTAAATGTGTTTCCCTCCATTCAGTTACCACCCCCTCCCATTTATTTTGTTCTTTCTTTCCTTTCACACCTTATCCCTCCTCAAGAGTGTTTTACTTCTATCACCTCCCCCAATTTTCCCTCCCTTCTATCAGACCTCCCCCTTCTCTTGTCATCTTCTGTTCCTACTTTTATATAAGGAAAAATAGATTTCTATACCCACCTCAATTTCAATTCTTTGAAGAATTTTATGTTCAATAATTTGCAGCCATACAAAATCACTGGAAGAAAATCAGAATTTAAAAAGATCAGCCTTTGTTTCAGAAAGAAGCATTGGGGTCATTAGAATAAGTTTGCCATTTCCCGAAGGAAATTTAACCTACTCTCAATTCTATGCCCCATTTATTTTCCATTTGTAGTGATAGATGAACTATCTAGGTTGTCCATCCATTTACATATAATAGTTTATAAAATAGACATTCTTTTCTATTTTATTTTTCCCTCGTAAGGCTATAGGTTGTAGTCCAAACTCTTTTGGCAACAGGATGGGATGACACAGTGGAAAAAGGACTGAGCCTAGAGTCAGGAAGACTAATTTTACTCAATTTAAATCTTGCCACAGATATCTGTTAGCTGGATAAGTCATATTATCCTGTTTGCCTCATTTTCTTATCTATAAAATGTGCTAGAGAAAGAAGTATCAAACTACCCCCGCGTCTTTGCCAAGAACACCCCACATAGGTTCACAAAGAGTTAGATATAACTAAAAAATGACTGAACAACAACAAAAACTCTTTTGACGGATTTTTTTAGGGTTTCCAAGGCTTGAATAACCAGAATAATGTCATCCATTAGTAGGGAGCATCTGGAATATTTGACCATCCTATAAGAAATCTTTCTTTAAATTGGACCTTGAAACTAATGCATTGTTGGTGGAGGTGTGAAATGATCCAACCATTCTGGAAAGCAATTTGAAACTATGCCCAAAGGGCTATCGAACTGTGAACACATATTTGACCCAGCAGTGCCACTATTGGGTCCATATCCCAAGGAAATCATAAAAGAGGGAAAAGAATTCACATGTGCAAAAATGTTTGCAGCAATTCTTTTTGTGGTAGCAAAGAATTTGAAAATGAGAAGATACCCATCAATTGGGAAAAGTCTGAATAAGTTATAATATATGAAAGTAATGAAATATTATTCTATTAAAAAATGAGGAACAAGCTAATTTTAGAAAGTCCGGGAAAGATTTAAGTGAACTAATGCTGAGTGAAACAACCAGAACTAGGAATACATTATACACAAGTAACAGCAAGATTGGATGATTATCAACTATGAAAAAGTTGGTTCTTCTCAATGGTTCAGTGATCCAAGGCAATCCCAATAAACTTTGGATAGAAAAATGCCATCTACATCCAGAAGAAAATTTTTTTTTCTCTCTCATGGTTTTGTTCTTTTTTTCTCTCCCAACATGATTCATAAAGAAATGTGTACTTAAAATGTTAATATACATGTATGACCAAGAAAAAAATAAAACAATGAATTTAAAAGAAAAAAAGAAAAAAGAAATAATTTGGACTTTGTACTGTATCTCCTCCATGAACAATTTTGACATACTTCCCTTTGCATTGTACTTCATCTGGTATTATTAGTCAGAAGGCTAATGAAGATAGTTTATTTTCATTGTCATATTTTCCAGTAACTTTTAAATTTTGGTTTATGCATGGAACTTAAAAAGGTGGGTTAAACAACAACATTCAACATAGTTTATGTTGTAATGAAATGAAGCACTTGCAAATCATTTTACAATTAAGGAAAGGAAAGGGACTGGCTAAGAACTGATGCTTTTCCTTCTGACCAACTCTGCCGTATCTGCCATGAAGAACAAGGCCCTCTCCACCAAAAAGAGAGAATCCAATACCAACTGGCTTTGGGACAGAAGTTACACGTATACACACACAGAGAGATGCATATGTAAATGGAAGGTGTTGAAATATGTAAGCAATATGCCAATGGGCTTGAATTTGATTTTGAAAAATTCTAGTAGCACAAGTTGAGGATCAACTGAATCAATTCACTCTGCCCCACTTTAAGTAAAAAATACTCTGCCAGGTGAGAACACCTCTACTGAATTAATCAGTAAATCAGAAGCATCATATTGACTTCTTTTATTTTTGCAAGGCAATTGGAGTTAAGTGACTTGCCCAGGTCACACAGCTAGTGAGTATTAAGTGTCTGCACTGGATTTGAACTCAGGTCCTCCCTCCTCTAGGCCTGTTGCTCTGTCCATTGTGCCATCTAGCTGCTCCCAATCCTGTTGTGTTCAAATAACCTAATTTATCAATATGGCAGGATTGAAGGCCATCAAATGAACTGAAGTTATATAGCATAGGAGTTGCTTGTGTGTTTGCTAAGACTGTCATACTCTCTTGCGTGGTGGTGGTAATCCATTTCAGTTGTGTCCCACTCTTTTTAACCCCATGTGTAGTTTTCTTGTCAGAGATGTTGAAGTAATTTCCCATTTCCTTCTCTGACTCATTTTACAAAAATGAGGATATTAAGGCAAATAGAGTTAAGATCCAGAATCACACAATTAGTAAATGTCCGAGGCCAGATCTGAACTCAAGAAGATGAATGCTTCCAACTTCACACCAGGCGTTCTATTGTACCACCTAGCTTCCCCATGTATCTATTGTTGTTTGGTTGTGTTCAGCCTGTGACCACATGGAGTATAGCATCCCAGGTCCTTCTGTCTTTCACTCTCTCAAGGTTTGTTCAAGTTCATGTTCATTGTTTCCATGATACCATCCATCTCAATCTCGCCATCCCCTTTTCATTTTGCCTTCAATCTTTCCCAACATCAGTGTCTTTTCCCATTTTCTCAACATGTGGCCAAATATTTAAGCGTTTGGCTTAGTATTTGACCTTTCAGTGAAAAATTAATTTCTTTAGTTACTGACTGATTTGATCTCTTTACTATTCAGGGGACTCTCAAAAGTCTTCTCCAGCACCACAATTTGAAACCATTGATTCTGTGGCACTCAGCTTTCCTTATAGTCCAACTCTCATAGCCGTACATTGCAACTAGAAAAATCCTAACTTGGACTATATGGATCTTTGGTGGTAATGTGCTATCTCTGCTTTTTATTTAGGATGCTATCCAGACTTGCCGTATCTTTCCTTCCAAGAAGCAAGCATGTTTTAATTTCATGGCTGCAGTTGTCACAATGCAGTGATCTTTGAGCACAAGAATAATATTTGACACTGCTTCCATTTTTTTTCCTTCTGTTTATCAGGATGCAATGGGAGCAGTTGCCAAGATCTTAGTGGGTTGTTTGTAGAGGGTTGTTTGGATTTGGGGTTTTTTTTTTTGATGTTCACAGCTTTTACATCTTTCTCTTTCACTCTCATCAAGAAGTTTCTTAATTCCTCTTCAGTTTCTGCCATCAGAGTGGGATGAACTGCTTATCTGAGACTGTTGATGTTTCTTATTCTGGCAGCCTTAATTCTGATTTTTGATTCATCCAGTCTATCATTTTGCATGATGTGCTCTGCATATAAGTTAATTAAGGTAATAATATACAGCTTTGTCTTACTTCTTTTCCAACTTTAAACCAATCAATTACTCCATGTTCTGTTCAAACTGTTTCTTGGCTGACATACAGGTTCCTCAGGAGAAAAGATGATCTGGTAATCCTATCTTTTTGAGGATTTCTCACATTTTGTTGTTATCCATCCAATAAAACTTAGTGTAGTCAATGAAGCAAAAGTAGTTTCCTGAAACTTCCTTGCTTTCTCTGGAGTATAGCGAATGTTGGCAATTTGGTCTCTAATTCCTCTACCTCTTCAAAAGCCAGACTATTCTTCCAATAATTCTCAGTTCATATATTTCTGAAGTCTCTCTTACAGAAGCTTAGAATATGAAATAAGTGCAGCTGTTCAGTAATTTGAACATTTTTTGCCATTGCCCATCTTTAGGATTGGAACATAAATTGATTTTTTTCTAATCCAATGACTGCTCTTGAATTTTCCAAACTTGCTAGATTACTGAGTACCACACTTTAATAATATCGTCTTCTGGAATTCCATCACCTCCAGTAACCTTATTGTTAGCAATACTTCCTATGGTCCACTCAACTTCATTCTCCAGAATGTAGTCTTCCATAAAATAGCAAGCCAGTTTGGAACTAGGATTCAAGTGGAAAACCAAGAGACTGTAGTTCCAGCCAAGCCCCTGACAACAATGTGGAAAAGTAACTAAGAAAGACAGGGACAGAGAAAGAGGCACAGAGAGAGGCAGAGAGATGCAAGTAGAGAGATAGAGACAGAGACAGGAGCTGAGCAGGAAAGAATCTATAGCAGAGAAAGAAAAAGTAGGATTGAGCTACAGCAGATTCAGGGACCAAGGAAGGCCATTCACAATAGAAGTAACTCAGACTAAGAAGACATGGGCTGAAGCCGCAATTTGTGCCAAATTTTCAAAAATTTAGGAATGTTTCAAAAATAGCGCTCTGCCCCAGCTCCCTTCTCAATCATTTGTCCTGTATATTTCTATCTAAATTGAAATCCAAAATATTTGTGTGCATTCATATATCTACCAATGATACCTTTTTATTATACACCTCCTCCAAAATTGGCTGTTCCCATTTCTGGAAACTTTGTTTCTTCATATATTGTGATATTTCAAGATTTGCAACCATTCAGCATCATTGGGAGAATATATATTCAAAAAATGGGTTTCATAACCAAAAAAACCACCTTGGATAATTAAAAACACTTTCCATTTTGCCAGATCAATTATAACTTAATGGCTTCTTTTATACAATTTCAAGTGAAACTCACTATTGATTTGAAATAATTGTTCTAGATACTGATATTGATATAATAATTCAGGGAGTTGCCAATTAATATATATGGCATAGTCTAGAAAATTTTCATCCATTTGACTTCATGTATTATGAATTTTATTAATAGATCCTGTATGTTTTGATCTAGAACTAATATGATTAAATTTGGAAAATGACTAAGTTATACACTTGGATTTAAAAAAAATCAATGTGTAGTGTTATGGGAGAAATGTCTTTTCTATGAGTTTTTATAGTGGATAACTGCTGCCAAAATATATTTACTGCAGCATGGAAATTATAACAATAAAAACATAGGTTTTATTATTATGCTCAAAAAAAAAGCATAAGTTCCTACCTTAGAGAAAATAGTATCCCTGAACTATCATTAGGATTCTAACAAAACTTCTTTGTTATAAGCAAAATTTCATCAGCGTGACAGAGAAATAATTCTTTTACACATAGCAGTCTTGTATATTCCTCTTAGGCAATAAAAGTTAAAGAAAAGGAAGATTCATAATAGTTTATTTAAGTTTTATGACATTGGAGGGCATACTAAGAGTTACAATCTCATATAGCCGATAAGGAAACAAACTTCATCGAACAAATTCTATAGGTAAACTAAGTCAGATTATATTTTTAAATGTATTTAGAGAGTTCACAAATACAGTAATTGAGAAGGAAGATTTATATGTTGCCAAATATTCAGGGATAAGTGGAATATTTCATCAGATTTCTTATCTAATGAATTTTTAAGACCTTAAGTAAATTTTCACATCCTGTGGAATTGGTTTCAGCCAGCCCAACAGCCTCTCTCAACTAAGGAACAAAGAGACCTGACTTTCCCTTAACATTAATATTCCATGAGTAACCAAAAATTTCAGGCAACTTTCAGATATGTCATTTGGATAAAAATTTTTTCCCATAAAAAGATGGTTATAAAATAAAAGCAGTTTATATAGAATTCACGAGCAACCTCAGCATTATTAAAATAAGAAAAGAACTTACTGAATGGAGAAACAATTTCACATCAAATAGTTGATACATGTCTAATATTGAAGCTATATAGACAATTGATATGCTAAAGAAGACAAAGTATCCTTTTCCCTGAATAGTCAAAGATTAAAAAGAGGTGTTTTTTATGTAGAAAATTAAAAACCCATATGAAAATGTCAAAAATCCGCTAATAATGAGATTAATGAAAAGTTAAACAATTTTGAATTTTACCTCACATATTAAATTGGCAAATATGTGTTTAAAAGGAATTTTTTTCAGTTAACCCTGATTAAAGAAGCAAATTTAGCAAGTTAAAAGGAGGTGAAATCTCTCTCTTTCTTTCTCTGTGTGTATGTTTATTTTTATTAATTATATCATATGTAGAGAATCATGTTAGGTTAGGAATAGAAAGATAAAAAGTAAAAATCTGTCCTCAAGGATCTTCTGTTTTGGGAAAACAAAACATTGAAGATAGGTAACTATTTACTTCTTTGAGACCATTCCCTTTTCTGTATGATTCAGATACTACTACCTATAATACCATTTCGGAAGGTTTTTCCAAGGATAAATGTGTATGAAATGAAATTTATAAACCCTAAAGCACTTTATAAATGTCAGCTATTATCATCATGGTATATTCTAAAAGTACTGACAGCTCAGGTATCTAAAAATCCCACACTCTTGATTCAGCTGTTCTATTGACAAGTTTATTTGGCTAAGTCCTTCAGTCATCACTGAATTAGTGTTATCAAGGTTATTAGCTCATCCATTCCCTTCCAGAGTTATTAAATGAAAAATCTGTTTGTTCCACCTTAAAGTTCCATTTGGTCAAATTGCGCAATGCAATCTATTTATTTGTAGGACTATAATCCCAAAAGGCAAGAGTTCTAGACACTATCCACTGTACTCAATGGTGACAAATTGAGGGACTATTCAACTATCTTTGGTAGGACACAACTAGTAACTCAGTAGATAAATCCCTAGACCACGAATTACATAAAAACTTGATTTCAAGTCCAATCTCAGATACTTGCTAGCTGTGCAACCTTAGAAAAGTTACTTAATTTCTACTTGTCTCAGTTTCCTCAACTGTAAAATAGAGATAATATTCAGTGAGTCAGTAAACATTTATTAAGTTCCTACTGTGTGCTGGCATTGTGCTAAGTATGGGAGAGAAAAATAAAGGCAAAAGCAGTCTCTGCTCATGAAGAATTTACAATCTAATGAGGGAGACAACAAGCAAATATGTACAGAGAAGGCATATACATGATAAATAGCAAATAATTAACAGTGGGAAGGCACTAAAATTAAGAGGAATTGGAAAAGATAATAGTTGTAAGGCACGTAGCACTATGCCTGACAACATAATAAGCACTTTATGCATGTTAACTCTTATTATTGTTGTAAAAGTTAGTGTTTTAGTTACTACTCAAAGGAAGCCAGGGAAATCAGAAGGAAATAGGAAGCAGCCGGAGAATATGTATTTCATAATAAATAAATGAATAAATGAATGAATATCTTGTTCTTACAGCATTGAAAAGGCCAGTATGACTGAAGAGAAAATAACTTGGAAAGTGTAAAGTATAAGAAGATTAAGAAAGTGCTAAGGTGAAGTGGAAAGGGAGGGCAGGTTATAAGGTATTGGAATTTTGTATTTGATTCTGGAGATGATAGGGAACCACTAGAATTTACTAGGGATGAAGAAGTTATTATCACTTTAGAAAAATCCCTTTGATTACTGAATAGAAGATAGATTGACATGGACAGAGACTTGTGATAGTCAGATTAATCATCATCCTGTTGCAATAATTCTAGCCTTAGGTGATGAGGGCCTGCACAAGAGTAGTAGGAAAATTAGAGGAGTAAGGGGAATTATTCAAGAAATGTTACAAAGGTAAAAATCAATAGGCTTTGAGAATAAATTGGGTATTGGGAATAAGAGATACTGAGGAGCCAAGAATGACACCCAGGTTGCCAGCCCTGGGGGACTGGGAGAACAGTGGTATCTTCAATAGCCATTTGTGGCTTATGGCAAAATTAAAAGGTAGAACTATCTTTGTATGTGGTGGAGTAGCTAGGGGATGCACTGGATAGAGTGCTGGAAGACTCATCTTGCTGAGTTCAAATCTGGCTTCAGACACTTGCTGGGTAACCCTAAGAAAATCACTTAATTCTGTTTGCATCAGTTTCCTCCTCTGTAAAGAGAACTGGAAAAGGAAATGACAAACCACTCCAGTATCTTTGCCAAGAAAACCCCAAATGAGGTCACAAAAAGTTGGATACAGCTGGAAAAGATTGAAAAGAGGTGAGCTGGAGTAAGTCATGGGGAGTAAATTGGAGAACTAGTAAAAATCAGTATGTGTGCTGGAGTCTCTTAGAATGAACATAAGGGGATAGCTGGTTGGTGCAGTGGATAGAGCACCAGCCCTGAAGTCAGGAGGACCTGAGTTTAAATATGACCTCAGACACTTAACACTTACTAGCTGTGTGACCCTGGGCAAGTCACTTAACCACAAGTGTTTCAGTAAAATAAATAAATAAATGCTTAGAATGAAGGCAGGGATTAAGGAGGAGAGAAAGGTTGTCAGTGAGGAAGAAAGAAAAAGGGGGAGCATCCTATCTCCCTGATGAAATACCAAGATTGGGAGCAGAAAAGATTGAAGATGAAGGCAAATCTGTTGCCTGTAGAACAGGAATTTTTTTGATGAGACTCTAGGGAGTCAGAATCTTTGGGATTTGTCAGACAGTGATGTGAGCTGCAAATTGAGTGGGGGTCATTAATCCATATATAAAAATCCCTGCAGGGAACATATTGACTTAGTTTTAAAATGTAATGTTACCTCGTTTTTTCTATATTTTTATGCATTGTGCTAAATATTTCCCAATTGCATTTTAATCTGGTTAAGGCTACATTTATAGGACCATGGGTAATGTGTTTGACACCTCAGGTATCCAGATATATTCAGGTATGAAAATGTTAATCATTAGGAGAAATTTTACCTTTCTCCTCCCTCCCATCATTCATCTCCTTCCTTTTTTTTCCTCCTTCATCTCTTTTCCTCATTTTCTTCCTCCCTTTTTTCCTTCCTGAAAACAAATTGATCCTTGTCTTCCTCTCTTAGAGGCATATATGGTGAAATGTGTTTAGTAGTATGATGGCAAACATTTAACAATAAGCTCTCTGGGGGGAAAAGTGGGTATAGATGGGTATGTGTGTACTCATAATGAATTATTAAGAATTTCTCCATCACTTTTTTAAGTCTAGACAATCAGCAAAACAATGTCAAGCCCTGATTTTTTGCATTTCCTAATTTCTAAGATATATATGCTCACACTGAAAAATAAAGAGTAGATTCAAGATGACTCCTGTGCATCACTGGATCTATACCCTGATTAATAGCTCAGGATTCTGGGCCTCTGTCTTATATCTGATTGCTCTTGCTAGGCAGAATCACAGGGGACAAGTGGAAAATAGACTTTAGCCGCAGTAAATCAGTGAATGGCAGAGACTGTGACCCCACTTATCAATCACAAGAGCATTAGGATTAAAAAACAATTTGCCAAACTGATTATGACCAGGAGAACCTTGCTTAAGGGGAACTTTATAATCATTGTCTTTCAATTGGTGATTTTAAATTTTTTCCCTAGTTTTTTTTAGTTGCATGCCCACTTCATTGAGCTCTTCTTTCTCTATTTTATTCATTTGAGCATTTAGAGATATAAAATTTCCCCTAAAAATTGCTTTTGCTGCACCCTATGTTTTGGTATATTGTCTCATTATTATCATTCTCTTAGATGAAATTATTGTTTCTGTGATTTGTTGACTGGCTCATTTTTTTAAAAATTGGATTATTTTGTTTCCAATTAGTTTTTAGTCTATTTTTCCATGGCCCTTTATTGCGCATAATTTTTATTGCATCATGATCTGAAAAGACTGCATTTAATATTTCTAGCTTTCTACATTTGATTTTGAGGGTTTTATGACCTAATATGTGGTCAATTTTTTTTTGCATAGGTGTCATGTACTGCTTTAAAAAAAATGTATTTCTTTTATCCCCATTCAGTTTGTTCCAAAGGTTTAGCTTTTCTAAAATTTAATTTATCTCCTTAACTTCTTTCTTGTTTATTTTATGGTTAGATTTACCACAAATGTTGAAGTAAGTTGAGGTCCCTCACTAGTATTTTGTATTTCTTCATGTGATATAATTTACTCTCTTCTGCCTCCCTCTTTCTTCTTTTCCCAGTATAATCCTTTTTCCACCTCTTAATTTTCTTATTGATATAAGAAAATATCACAGTCAATTTATATTCATATCCTCTATGTATTTTCTTTCTACGTGCCCTAAAAATTTAATCTTATTGAAAAATATGTTCTTGTTTTTTCTTTCCTTTTTGCCTTTTTATGATTCTCTTGAAGGTTATATTTTTTATTTTAAATTTTATTTTTTATTATAGTTTTTTATATACAAAACATATGCATGGGTATCCTTGCAAAGCCTTCTGTTCCAACTTTTCCCCTCTTTCCCCCCCACCCCTTTCCCTAGATGACAGATAGTCCCATATATGTTAAATACATTAAAGTATATGTTAAATACAATATATGTGTGTGTGTATATATATATATACATATATATATACACACACACATACACACAGTTATCTTGTTGCACAGGAAAGATCAGATTTAGAAAGAAGGTAAAAATAATCTGAGAAGAAAAAAACAAAAATGCAAGCAAACAATCACAAAGAGTAGAAATGTTATGTTGTAGTCCATACTCATTTCTCAGTGTTCTTTCTTTGGGTGTAGCTGGTTCTGTTCATTACAGATCAATTAGATTTGATTTGGATCCTCTCATTGTTGAAGAAAGCCACATCCATCAGAATTGATCATCATGTTGTATTATTGTTGAAGTATATAATGATTTCCTGGTTCTGCTCATTTCACTTAGCATCAGTTCATGTAAGTCTCTCTAAGCCTCTCTGTATTCATCTTGCTAGTCATTTCTTATAGAATAATAATATTCCATAACATTCATATACCACAATTTATTCAGTCATTCTCTTTCAATTTCCAGTTTCTAGCCATTACAAAAAGGGCTGCCACAAACATTCTTGCACATACAGGTCCCTTTCCCTTCTTTAGTATCTCTTTGGGATATAAGCCCAGTAGTAGCATTGCTGGATCAAAGGGTATGCACAGTTTGATAACTTTTTGAGTATAGTTCCAAATTGTTCTCCAGAATGATTGGATCCATTCACAGTTCCATCAACAATGTATCAGTGTCCCAGTTTAGACACATTCTCTCCAACATTCATCATTATCTTTTCCTGTCATTTTAGCCAATCTGAGAGGTATGTAGTGGTATCTCAGAGTTGTCTTAATTTGCATTTCTCTGATCAACAATGATTTGGAACACCTTTTCATACGACTAGAAATAGTTTTAAATTCTTCATCTGAAAATTGTCTGTTCATATTCTTTGAAAGATTATGCTCATTTTTGGTGGATAGTTGATTCTTGGTTGTAATGTAAGCACCTTTTCCTTCTGGAATATATAGAAGCTGCTAAATTCTTTGTAATCTAACAGTGGCTCCTTAATATTTTAATTATTTCCTTCTGGCTGCCTGTAGCAATTTCTCCTTGACCTGATAATTCTGGAATTTGGCTACAATATTACTTTGAATTTTCATTTTGGTATCTCTTTTAGGGAGTTATTATCAGATTCTTTCAGTCACTATTTTACCCTCTGGTTCTAGAATACCAGGATAATTTTCCTTGTTAATTTCTTGAAAGATAATTGTCCACACTTTTTTTGATGATGGCTTTCAGGTAGTCCAATAATTCTTAAACTATATCTCCTGGTTCCATTTTTCCAGGTTAATTCTTTTTCCAGTAAGGTATTTTACATTTTTTTCTATTTTTTCCATTCTTTTAATTTTGTTTTGCTGATTCTTGATGTTGTTAGATGTCATTAGCTTCTGCTTGCCCAGTCCTCATTTTGAAAGATTATTTTCTTCAGTTAGCTTTTTTACCTCCTTTTCCATTTGGCCAATTCTGCTTGTAAAGGAACTTTTTTTTTTGTTCAGTGGATTTTTTTCCCAATTTGGCCATTTTTTTTTTTTCTGAGACAATTTTAGTTAAGTGACTTGCCCAGGGTCACACAGCTAGGAAGTGTTAAGTGTCTGAGGCAGATTTGAACTCAGGTCCTCCTGACTTGAGTGCTCTATCCACTGCGCCACCTAGCTGCTGCAATCATTGTCTCTTCTGATGTAAAGGTGAGGGACTTTGATTTGATGAACTTATCTCCACCCCACATAAAGTGTCAAAAATGCCATATTCTTATACCTTTGTCAAGTGAGAACAAGCAGTCATAAAAGGTTGTAGAAAAAGTCTTAGACTTCATAGAGTCAGCCTTAAGCATAATAATGTCACATAACAAAGCTGTGTGGATTGGTTGAAAGATTTCCAATGTAACCTGTGAGATTTGAATAAAACCAGAATGAATCACATATTATCCCCATTGTCTACTACTGAAGAGTTCCTGATCTTTTCAATATGTTTATCTTATATTCCACTACCCATTCTTTCCAAATGAGCAATAGTCCAAGGAACTATAAGTAAGCAAACATGACTTTCCTCAGTCCTTTTTCTATCTGAACCTCAGCAAAAACAAAAACAAGAAAATAGTGATAATGATAAAAAGGATAATATTTGTTGATATTTATATAGTGTTTTTATGTTTCCGAAGTATTTTATATACCTTAGATCTTTGAAACTTGACAATCAGTCAGTTAATATTTTATTGCCTACAAGTAAAGAATTTGATGAGACAGGTTAAGGAACTGATGGATGAGATTATGGCAGTATGACATGAAGCTAAAATAAAAATGTAGAAAACTATAATTTTAGTTGACAACTTTACTTAGGAATTTATTATGAGTTTTTGAGTATAACAATTATAAAATAGCCAATTTCTCTGAACCAGTGGGGATAAAGGTGCCTATAATATTTATCCACATTGCTATTATGAGAATCCTTTGAAAAATGGATATGAAAGTAGTTTGAAAACTTTTGAAAAGCAATGCCTATATATAAATTATTACTACTTCTTTTAAGAGTCCAAATCTTTTTATGAACCATTTACTTTGAACACTTCATATCAAGAAAGAATATTATGCTCAATTTTTGAAATGCTACCTCAACTCTATAATGGAAAAAAATCTCAATATACTATGGAAGAGTATAAATTCTCAAACTGCTTTTTCTTTATGAACTGACAGAAGATGGTTAAATAAAGTGCTTCAAGGACATAGAAAATATATGCTTAATACAGTCATCCAGAGCTATAGGAATCATGACTGTGGCTTATATCAGTAAATAGTTGGTAATTCAGATCAATAGTTTGTAATGATCAATCAATAAGCACAAGCATTTAAATGCCAGCTTTGTGCATGTCCTGCTGTAGGCACTGGAGATTCAAATAAAAAGAATGAAATAATTCCTCCTTCCCAGGAGTTTACATTCCATTAGATTGTGAACTCCTTAAGAACAGGGACTGTTTTTTGCTTTTGTGGCCAGCATTTAGCACAGTACCTGGCACATGATAGGCACCTAAGAAAAGTCTGCCAACTGGCTAAAGAAAGAGACAATAAGTACATTTATAAGTATAAGCAGAATAAATATAAAGCAAAGAAATATAAAGTAGTTAAATACAATGTAACATAGAGAACAAGCAATTGCAAGATCATGAAAAACGTCAGTCAGAAAAGAATGCTTAAATTGAACTGGGAGAGATTTCTGTAATGAAGAGGTCAGAAAGTAATGCATTCCAGGAAAAATAGAACGGGCAGTGCCAAAAGTACAGGAATGGGAGATTTAAGCCATATGTGAACAACAGAGAAAAAGATACTGTTAGACATCACAGCAGCGTGTGGGAGGGGGGCAGTGTTACAATAAGGCTGGAAAGATAGGTTGTGTTCCTGTTATTAAAGGTTTTAAAAACTAAATAAAGAAGTTTATATTTTATCTTAAAAGCACTGGGAAAGTACTGGAGTTTATTACATAGAAGAACCAAATGATCAGATCTACATTTAAGTAAATCAACATGCTGAAAAGCTTGAGGCAAGAACAATTAGGAGGATGTTTGAAGTAATATAGGCTAGAATTGAGAGTCTGAGCTCTTTGCTTTATATTTATTCTGTTTATACACATAAATGTATTTATTGTCTCTTTCGAGCGCCAGTTGAATGGTTTGCAAGTCATGTTCGCAAAACACAAGGTAATTACATCACTCACCTAATCATTAAATCACAGTTCCCTTTTGCCTCTAGGATTAAATTTAAATGATATTTTTGACTTTTAAAGTCCTTCATAATTTTTGCCTTTCCTACCTCCCTACACTTTTCACTGTGTTCCTTCTCCACAATCCTTAAATCCACTGAACTACTTGTTCCTCATAGCCATTTTCCTCCTCAGGCCATTTTCACTGGTGATCTCCCATGTTTGAAATTCTCTTTCTCTTCAGCTTCATCTTGGTTTCCTGCTTTCTTCCAAATCTCTGCTAACATCTCACTAGAAGTCCTTCCCAGTCCAACCCTTCCCCCCGACTTGTGCTTACGTCTTTCTTTTAAGATTATCTTCACTTTACTTGTATATATCTTGTTTGTACCTTTTGATTGTGAACTCCTTGAGATCAGAGACTGTATTTATTTTTCTTTCTTCACCTAGCAAGCTATCTGATCCATATTAGGAGTTTAATAAATGCTTTTTGACTTGACTTGGTAGCAATTTGAGTAAAAGAAGGGAAGGGAAGCTTTGATGGCTTCTAAAACAAAGACAAGGAAGTTTTGAAGGAGGATAGATTTTGAAGAAAGATAATGAGCTCTGCTTTTGGACATATCATGTTTGAGAATTCTCAAGGACGTCCAGTTTGGAATATAGAAAAAGCAGATGATGATGGGAGAATAAATCTTGAGAAGGACTAGATATATAAATTTGTAGTCATATATGTAGCAGTGGTAATCAAATCCATTGAAGCTAATGAAGAGAAAAAATAAATACTGAACCTTGGGGAAACACCCACAATTAAGGAGTGATATAAAGAATTATCTATGAAAAGAGATTGAAAAGGTATTTCAGGTAAGTAGAAAGAGAACCAGGAGAGAATAACATGAAAAGTGAGAGAAGAGAAAGTACCTAGATAGTAGTGAGCGCAACATAAATGAATTCTGAGAAAAGACTATCAAATTTGTCAATTAGAAAGTCAATGATAATATTGGAGAAGTTTCAGTGAAGTGAGAAGTCCATGAGAGTCCATGAAGATAGTTAATGGTGACAGATTTTTCTAAGAATTTTGCTGAGAAAAGGAGAAGAAATGTTAGGCGGGCAATTGAGAGAATGGTAGCATATGGTAAAAGTTTTTAAAAGATCAGAGAAACAACAACAACAACAAAGATTGGAGAAATCCAAGTATTTTTTAGGATAGCAAGGAGATAAAAAGGAGATAGGCAAGAGTTGAAGATTAGAGAGATGGGCAGTGAGATTTAGGGTGAATCTTCTGGAGAAACTAGGAACCAGAATTCTGCATTAGCAAGGATAAAAGTCTGTTGTTTGTTTTCCCTCTGATGAATGGGAGTTAGAGAAACTTGACATAAGTCATGTTTCTCAAGTAAAAGTCATTTTTACTACAATATTGTAGTAAATTATGTAAGTTACATCAAGATACAATTATGTAAGTTACATAAAGATACAATTATCATTTTGAACAAATCCAAACAAAAAAAATCTAGATTCAGTTAAGAAACATTTATCAATTATTTGTTTCCACCCTGAAACACCCATCAAAATTTCTCTCTGATTTGTGATATTCTTCAATTTCTTCTTCAGATCATGAGCCAATTAAGCAATTCTTTGGTTAGTATTTCTGATACTATTTCTTCTGAGCTATAGAGCATCAACATAAATCATTTTCTCAATTAGCTATATTAGAAACAAAGGAAAACACCATTTCTAAGCAGCGTGGTCAGCCTGAGATTTTTAAGATGACTGCTCTGGGCAATTCTTTCTTTCCCTGGAAATTTTGACCTGTGATTTTTTTCTAATTCCTTAATCAATAAAAAAATCTTTAAGTAAATGTATTTTTAAATATATTTCTAACTACCCTAATGCTTCTATTTCTCTCTCTCTCTCTCTCTCTCTCTCTCTTTCTCTTGTTTCCCCTCTCCTCTATGGTTCAGGACTTCCTTATTTAGTTATTTATAGAACTAGTGAAAATAATTTTCAACATAGTACAAAAATTTTAATCATTCTTTTCTTTTGAATGATCCTTCATGCAAAGGAATGAGAAATTTTCATTGCCAGGCAAACTATTTTATATTGGAAGTACTTTTATTAATCATCCATGTTCTCTAAATTGTTTCATCACAGAATAAGAAAATTAGTTAAAAAAAACAGAATGAACTATGACTCATTATGTAACCATTTCAGAAACAGTAATAAATGAGTCTAGAGAAGTAAAAGAACAATTTGATAAAGAGAGAGAAAATAAATTACCCGTAAGGTAAATCCTGTAAAGTGAAGATAGGATGGGGAAATAGTAGGAGAGAAGATGTTGAGGTTAGAGGTGGGAAGAACAAATAAAACAAACGAATAAAAAAATTGCATACTCATTCAAGATAATCCCTTCCTCCTTTTCTTGCCCCCAAAAAAGCTTTGAGCCAGCAGCCAGGGAAATAGACAATAAGGGGCCTTCAGCAGCCACAATATAACTATGTCTGGCCTATCCTCTGTCCTTTCTTTCACTATGTATTGTCTATTTGCTAGTGAAATAGTGAAGTTTATGAAAGTGTGAACTTGGAAGAAGCCCTTCAATAGCCACCTCAAAATCATTGCAGCTTTCATCTGCCTCCCTTCTTTCCAAACCACACCAGGTCCTCAATAGCTGCAATTGAGTGGATAGAAAAATGAAGTTTAAAGCTAATAACTCCAGGAAGAGGCCTCATGAAGCCAAAGTTTCCTCTAGTTCACTTTGTCACATAGTGGAGGATGACATTCTTCATTCCAGAAAGGATTTAGACATGCTTCTTTTTTATGATCAAATATCAGAATTGTATTTTTACCTTTGGTAAAAAGTTTAAAAAAAAAAGACTATGTCTGATAAATGAACATATTCAGAATATTTTATTTAACATTCTTCTTTTCTGTTTTTTAATGAAGTTTTTTTTTATTTTCAAAACATATGCAAGGATAATTTTTTCAACATTGACCCTTGAAAAACCCTGTGTTCTAATTTTTCTCCCCCTTCTCCCCACTCCCTCCCCTAGATGGCATGTAATCTAATATATGTTAAACATGGTAAAAAATATATGTTAAATCCAAAATAGCCATACCTATTTATATAATTATTTTGCTGCACAAAAAAAGGTCAGATCAAAAAATAAAAAAAATGACAAAGAAAATAAAATGCAAGCAAACTACAACAAAAAGAGTGAAATGCTATGTTGTGATCTACATCCAATTCCCACAGTCCTCTCTCTGGGATGAGTCTGAATCACAGTATGGCTATTTATTCCTGCTGGGCACTGTATGTGTCCTCTTGGATATGACACTAATTGGAAAAGATCTAGGAGTATATTGAGGGCAACTAGGTGGCTCAGTGTATGGAACACTAAGCCTTGAGTCAGGAAGGCTTTCATTCAAATCCAGGCATATATAGGTGATAGTCATCTGATCCTGGGCAAGTCACTTAACCCTTGTTTACCTCAGTTTCCTCATCTGTAAAATGGGTATAATAATGACTCCTATTTCCAGTGCATGTTTTGAGGCTCAAAAAGTTTTTATCTAAGTAGATTATTATCTAACTAATTAGATTTGTAAAGTACTTAGCTATATCAATGTTTTTTTTTATTTTAATGAATTTTTGCACTTTCTGTGTAATCTATAACTCTAAATAAAGTTTGTTCTGTATCCAATAACCTTGAGTATTCATATGAATCCTGGAGGTTCTTTCAACCATATCTGTGAAACATAAACATTAGGGATCTCCTGAGATTATCCATAGTAAAGTCTAGGCATGAGCATAGTGGGCAAAAAAAAGTGATTTTTTAAAAAAATCTATTCATATCATTCCAGAGTATGAAGTGTTATCTTTTGAATTATATTTGTGGCTTTTTCTTTATGTTTTTGTTTTATGTTACCGTGTGTGTGTGTGTGTGTGTGTGTGTGTGTGTGTGTTTATGTTTTCTAGAGGTTCTTACTGACTAATGACCTTTAGACACAGAATTCAGCATTTAATTATATCTCAAAGTCACTGACAAGCATATTTTTGCCAATGCCTTCTGAGTCCTTCTCTGTTCTCTGAATTGTGTCTCCATCAGAAATCACAGAACCGTGGCACCCTGACAGCTGTGACAACTCAAACATTTCAGCATATCTTTAAAATATCATTATTACTCTATACTATATTCTCAAACTCTTGTCCTAAGAGTTATAGCCTATATTTCTTTTTTGGATTTTCAATCTACTGTATGTATAGGTATTTTTTTTTCTTTCCTGAATTCTTAACTCCATCTTCCTTCTCTGTACTTGCTTTTTCTCTTTGAACAATTAAGACATATTAGAGTAAATTCTCTATGCAAATTATTGTTAATGAATAAGGAGTTTTATGTTTATCCTTGAATTCAAATTTCCCCAAATTAATTAAAGTAACTTTTTTAATGCAGTGTGTTCAATACATTTTAAGGAAAGACCTCTTTCTTTGAAAGATAGTTATTGAGAAAAGTATTCCCTAACAAGTTATAGGCAAGGTTAAAGGATCATAGAATTTAGAAATAGAATGGACCTTGGAAGTGAATGTAGTTCAACCCTAGTCTCATTTTGTAGAAGATAAAATATAAAACCTAGACAGGTTTTTATACATGTCTACATGTATAAATTCATGTTTATACTCATACAAGAAACTGTAAGTATCAAAAAGTAGAACCAAGATTAACTTGGATCCTCTTCAAAATGTACAGAGTGGGCCATGTTAAGGAATGCAAAAACTAGTTATGAGATCTAATAAATGATCTGAAACCTACAGACATTTTTGAATAGAAATAAGTTTCAATAAATTGAAACTGGCATTCTCATAGGAAAGAAAGTCTTTGAGTATGCTTAGGAAGGATGAAACCAGCATAGAATTCTCTGAGTGAGGAAACTCTAGGGAGAGTAAATGACAGAATGATTTTCGATAATCAGAATCTGAAAACAACTGGTCTTTCAGAACAACAATGGGAACAGAGGGATCATAGCTACAGCCTAATTATCTTGGGTCTTCAAAAAGATCTGAGATGGATATTGTCTATTTTATTCAGTTAATAAATTGTGCCATCTCTGGATAGATTGTGAAAAAAAGGAGACAGAAGTATAGAACTTACAAAGTTTCAAAGGGTAAACGTCAGTGTATAATCTAGATTTCAAATAGGACAGAAATCAAACCAAGTCAGTACAATCCATCCAAAAGTGAGTAGGAGCAGAGAATAATCTAGCATAGAGTACCAATCCAGAAACTGAAGTTGAAGATGTAGCTAACCAGAGGAAAACATGAGACACAATGAAGAAATACTATAAAGTAAGACAAATCCAAAAGGTAAAGAGTAATTTAACAACATGTACAGATAAGATCTTAAAGAAAGAAAATGGCATTAATTACAAGAATTGATGAGGGTAAAATGAAAAAAAAAGCTGAAAAAAATGAATTTAGATGCCTGAAGAAAAAAATGGAAGCTTAATAAATACTTTAAAATAGAATGTGAAAATCTTTTGTAATGAACTACCTGAAAATTTAATATAGCAAATAAAATTTAACAATTCCATGAACCAACAAAAAATAGTAGAACAAAGTCAAACTATTGAATAAATAGAAAAATAACTGACCTGAAAAACTGATTCAGAAAAGTAAATTTAAGAATCATCAGACTTCTTGAAAACCATGATTATACAAAAAAAAACTGATTACCCTATATTGATGAAATCATAAGAATATATTACTTAGAATGATTGGAATCAGAGAGTAATTTGAGAATAGAAAGAATGTACTAATTATCTTCTGAAAGAAACCCCAAATTAGAACTATTTAATCATGTATTAGCTAAAATTCACAGCTTTCAGGTCAAAGTAAAAGTATTGCAAGCGGGCAGGAAGAAAGAATTAGATTTTCTTTAAAAACCATATATACATAAGACAATGCTACAATTACCATAGATGAAAGGAAATTTTAGAATATGATATTCTTAAAAGACAAAAGAGCAAGCAAAAATAGCTTGCCCTGAAAAACTAACTATGACCCAAAAGGGAAAAATTGGCTTTTAATAAATATTAAAATATTCTAGTCAAAAGGCAAAGAGCTAAGTAGAATTTTGAAACTCCAACTTAGAAAATAAGAGAAATAAATTACATTGGAGCAATTACAAGTTGTTACATAATGATGAAATATTTAACTTGCTAATAGGAAGAAAAGAAACATTACATTTAGTATCCTACTATCTTTAAAGATCACAAATGGAATTAAAAAGTCAAACACAGAATTTAGATATTGTTTAACTATATTTTCATGATATAAAAGAGAGGAAAAAGGAAAAGAAATACACTAAGGAAAAAGTGAGAACTTACTATTACTCATACTTAGGATGAGTGAATAGCAAATAGCCATATAAATAGGGTTAGGAAGAGCTCTGTATCACATAATCCTCACCATTAATCTGAATTAGACAAAAGAAAGTTGAACACATATTAACACACACACACATGTAAAAAGAGAGAGAGAGACAGTTTGCTGTATGAATACATTAAAACTCAACAGAAAAATTGATAGAGACAAAGAAAAGATGGGATTAAGAGGGAGAGCAAAACTGAGGAGAGAATCATCACCAAAAAGATCAAACTTCAACTCCAAAGAGTAAATTATAAAAACAAGATTAAAATAAGAGAAAAAAGGGTAAAAAAAATAGTGATCTGAATTAGGTGAAGAAAAATAGGGAATAAATATGACTTTTAGTTTCAGTTAAGTTGTCATTCTGCATCAGTAGGGAAAGTTATTGTACTAGAATTCCCTCATACTGATGAAATAAAATTTTAGTAACTTCTATGTTACAACCATGGAGCTCAAATTATTGTTAAATTGCTTTTACCTTTTCACAGAGGTAAAACTAAATAGATAATAATTCGTTCTACATTTGAATATTTTAAAAGTTATATCAATTCTCAAGAGTTAAGATAGAGAAATAATAGCTATTCATGTTATTTGTTGCAAATGTTTATTGTAATGATGTTATAAAAATGCATTGGTCAAATTTTATTTTCTTTAAATTCATTAGATTATTAAATGATTTTGTGCTGAATGCCATAAGTTCATTCATAATTAAATATAGCAAGCATAATACCTTTTTTTTTCCTGAACTTATGTAAACAGAGCCCAGATGGCCATATTGAAGTCAAAGGGCAACATGGAAGATCGTTACTGCACATTAAAGATGTGAAGTTGTCAGATTCAGGGAGATATGACTGTGAAGCTGCAAGTAGAATTGGTGGGCACCAAAAAAGCATGTACCTTGATATTGAATGTAAGTTATTCATATTTTGTATCTTTTTTAAAAATACAGATTATATTTAGAAATAGACAAAGTTTGAGTGAAAAGTCAAAATAATAATTTAATAGTGTAGCATAGTAAAGGAAAAATATTCTTTCAGATTTAATAAGCAGATATATAATGGACACATTTTGATATTTAAAATGTTACATATTTTAGAAACTTTTCCCTTTCCCTAGGTTTTTTCATTGACAAATGGTTTGAAAATACTGTGTAACTTTAATTGTAGATCTTGAATTGAATTGGAATCGGTTTACATTTTAGTTTTTACTATTTAACAATTCCTCTATTTTAAAATTTGAGGTTTTTTCCCTAATCCTCTTAATCATACATTCTAATTGATTGGAACCCTTTTCAATAATACTATTACTTGTGTTAAATATTTTAAATTTATTTGGGAAATATGATGGAAATGTTAATACAAAGAAAAAAGCCACTTATTTTTATTTATCAACTATATTTTGAGATTTTAATACTCAGTTTGCTTAAGTACTAAGTAATGTTACCCAAAAAAATATAATGAAATAGATATCTGTAATCTGGAAAAGGAGTAACTGGGAAGTATTCTGAACATTTATAGCATATGTAAAGGAACTTAAACATAATGTGAGATTTTAGAAATAGCTAAGAGGGAGTAAAAAGTTTGGCAGACATAAGAATGATTATCAATCTTTATTTGATAGAAAGATAAATGAATATGTAATAATAGTAAATGTTAAAATATGTGATTCTAGACTTTTAAGCCTGTGTAGTCTGCTCAGAATTTTCGGCATTATTTTGTTATTTAGAAGAACCCAATTTTGTTGATGACAAGGCATAAAAGTTTTTTATTCAATAGTTTTAAATTAGGTTTCCTCTTGTGATATATTCAAACACTGTTAAACACGTTAAAGCACTGGTGGAAGTAGGACAAAAGAATTTAATTTGCTTGGTATGTTTGTATCTTAACATTATTTTTTCAGATTTTTTTTTTTACTCTAAGGGGAAATGGATTGGCACTCCCCACATGGTACATGCTTAGTGATAGACTTGCAAAGAACAAATCCATGTAGCACACACTGAGTTGAACCTGTACAATGAGCACTTCTGATGACTGATGTACTCTAGCCTCTCGCTTTCAGAAGTGGCCATAACTCAATTTCTGCTCTATGGGCAAATTCCATCAGAAGATGAGTCATTGGAAGTGGCTTGGGTATAAGTTCAGCTTATTATTCCAAACCATTGCCCCTCCTCACCTTTTACACTGACTTAAAAGGTGCTTTCTATTCATTTCAGAAAATATAGCTATATAAATATGAAACTGAAACAAGCTTAACCTAATTTTAAATGTTCAATTTTCCATTTATTTTTATACTTTCACATCCCAAATTGGAATATATTAATGGTATTATAATATGTAATAATTAACAAAAGTCAAGAATAGTTATTAACATAAAATTAGTGCTTAATTCATTAACATAGTTTAAAAAGTTTGATAAAGATAACAATATATATAATATATACGTCTTGATTTAATGTGTTGTTTGGAATTGGGATTGTAAATTTCAAAAATATTGGAAAATTGCTCATTATTTTATAAAATGAATTATGTGATGATGAGATTTGTAAAACTTATGGGGAGAATATGGACTGAAACAGAAGAAAGAAAAAAATGTAGAATTTTGGCACATTTTAAATTTCCTTCTATTAATTTGACAGTGAAATAGTAGATTTGATTTAAATCACATTTAAAATATTGATTTAAATTACACAAATAATTTAGAAGGAAATAAGGTCTTTCTAAACTCTTTATTCATTAAAAAAAAATGTGAAAAATACATATTTTCCCTTAAATCTTTCAGTGTCCAGTACTATAATGGAAGGATGAAGGCCAATCTTGTGACAGATTAGGTCATAATATTTATTATCATAACCATATAAACCACAAGGCCATAACAACTGGAAGAAGATAGACCAAGAAAGGATACAGTTATAATAGTCCTAGTTGTGCCATGAACCAGATGTAATGCTTAATCTCTTTGGACCTCAGTGAACCTGAGGCCCTGCTGCTGGGGCCCATAGGGGCTAAGGTTCTGTTCTACTTTTTTTTCTACTACAGTAGCACAAACATGCAATCTAATTCAGTCCTAGAGGAACCTGAATGTAATAAGTTAGACTCCCTATTCTCAAAATTATTAGAGTATTAAATCTTCTACCTCATAATTCCTGAGACAAATTCAATTATAATAAATTAGATGATGGCTCATACCAAGAAAATCCCCCAAAGGGGAAGAGTAGTGGGAAAAAAATACACAGTATAAAATATTAATCAGGTAGAAGCCAAGTAATTTGTTCTTACACACAAAAGGAATGCTTTTCCTTTCCTTCATTAATAGAAGAGGATGCAGTAAACTTTAACTAGGATTATTGGGAGGATGATAGTAAACTTTATCAGAACATAAAGTCAGATCAACAAGCATTTATTAAGTCTCTGTGTTCCAGGCTTATTAGTTAAACACTGATGATACAAAGAAAAACCAAAACAGTTCCTACCTTAAAGGACTCCCGTTCTTATTAATGAGAGATAACATGCAAACAACTATGTGTAAACAAGATAGATGGGTAAACATAATTTATATGTGCTTCATATCTATTCATATCCATCTCTTCATGACCCATTTGGTGTTTTCTTGGCAAAAATACTAGAGTGGTTTGCCTTTTTCATCTTCAATTAATTTTTTTAAATAGATGAATATACTGAAGCAAATAGGGTTAAGTCACTCGCCCAGAGTCATACAATTAGTAAGTGTCTGGGGCTGGGTTTGAGCTCATCTCCCTGACTCTAGGTCTACTGTACCAGCTACCTGCCTACATGTGTGCATATACACATACAGATACAGAAACCAATATCTACACACACATAAATATATAATATATATACACAAACATGTTTACATATATACACTATATACACCCCCACATACATACATATATATATATATATACACCCTCATATATTTTAGTTCTTAGGATCTAATCTTGTTCCTTTGGCAAAATTAAATTTACTACTCTACTACAATTCAAAACATTTACATCTTTATCATATTGTGTTTTTGTCCTAATTGTCCTATATGCTATCTTTAGATCATCTAGAAAGAATGAAATACTTTGCCTAATTCTATACATAAATATATAGCTATTATAGATATGATTTAATATGATATATAATATTACATAATATAAAACGTTATGTATAATTTAGTAGACACAAATTTAGAATAGTAAAATTTAAAACAGTAAAATTTTTCATACTTGCATCCTATTAGAGTAACTCAGAGAGCTTGAATATTACAACAGAATTCATCATATAAAAACTTCTACACTTCCCCTACCCTTGTTATAGAAGTTTGCTACATGGACATGGTTACCAAAACTGACCTGACATATAACAGGATAAAGCTTCTTTAAATCTATTTGATTCCAGGTAAGAGTCATAGTTAACCTTTATTTTGGAATGACCAATCATATAAAAAAGTTCCACATTGTGCACAGAGAAAAATCAATCAGAAGGAAAATATTCTGTTGAGAAAGGAGACAGCACAATGGGGAAACTGAACTGAATCATAACACTTACAATATCATCCTCTCAACTTTTCCAGGCATAGATCTATACCAGTGCTCAGATTGTACTCCCTTCAAACAGCACCTGGTATTTACCTTAAATGATGGGTTACTGACTCACTGACAATTCAGTCATATTTGAAATCAAAACTCAGAATACTATCAAATTAGGGCCACACGTGATTTTACTTCAGATGATTGAATTAGGTATAATTATATTTTTTATGTTCTATAATAAAACAGTTAACAATAAAAACATAAAAGCTTTTTATTACTCATCCTTTCTAATATGTCTATGTTAGTGCAGAAATCTGTCATTAGAAAACAAGAAAAATGAAAATCATAAATCTGGGATGTGTTGATATTAAGTTGGCTCAAAGATGTAACTTCAATATATACTATTCCAGGTATACAAATATTTTTCATACACAATGATGATGTATCAAGCAAAAAAATCACTTTTTATAAAATAAATTTGTAAACCCTCTATTTCAGCTGTAGATCTTCATTTCTTATTAATCTCATAATTTTAGAACTCTATAATATTCTCCCAGCAACTTCTCACAGAATTTATAATATTTATAACCTCAAACAAGACTAAAGATCTAGGAGAATAAAAATCTGGCAAGTCCACAAAGAACTTCTCAAATATTTACCAAATATGTAGTATTTTCCCAAACTCTAAGTAATTGCATAATCATTAGCATTCATTTTATATAAATTATACACTATTAATTACATGATATTTTTAAAAACCATGATAGCAAGTCTCTACCACAAAAGGAGTTGATTTTCCAACAATAGAATTGTAAGACTCTCTGGATATCAATTTCCAATTAACACATTTCTTATAAAATTCCCATGGATTCCACTATAATCTCCATGAAGATACATCTCAGCTTTATTTGTCCAGCTCTGAAATTTCTCTTAATCTCATGTTTCATCTTCAGATGTCTATTAGACATTTCCAGTTGTTATGTTTCAGGATATTTTCACCTTAACATGTCCAAAACTAAAATCATTTTTCCTCCCCTCTTCCTTATTGCTCTACTATCATGGAGTCATCTCTTCTTTAGGTTTTCTTATATATCCCTTTCTCTCTTCTGAAACTTTCACTACTCCTTTACAGACCCTCATTATCTCATACCTGGACTATTTCAGTAGCCAGATTGATCTCTGCCTCCAATCCATCCTCTACTCAGCTATCAAGTTACTCTTTGTACAATGCAATTCTGACCATGTCCTTCAATTTAATCACCTCCAGTATCTCTATACTGCCTCCAGGACTGAATATAAAATCCTGTGTTTGGCTTTTAAAGCCCTCTCTCTAACCTTATGTCTTTCTATAGTTCTTAGAGCTTTTTTTTCCTCTTCCAGATATATATGTCTCCTTAATGTCCTTCACACAAAATTCTCCATATCCTTACTACTCCAGGCACTTTCATTAGCTGTCACCTATACCTGGAACTCTCTTCTCTCCCTTTTCATCTTTGCTTACTAACTTTGAAAATAAAGGCACAAGAAGTGATAGAAATAGATTTTTGAAATAGATTTGGGAGAGTATAGTGGTTGACAACATGGAACAACCATGAGATAAACATCCATCACAGGTTACAAAGGTTTGCCATTTATTTCCTGAAATAGCCTCATAGACTTAATTAACCATAACTAAAGTGCAAGGCAGAGTCAGGTAAGTAAGCAACTTGCTTTTAGAGGGACATGATCTTTTATAGCTCAGAGGAAGGAGGAGGAAATAAAGGCAGGATTTAGGGAGTGACAAATGTGTATAATGAGATGTTGAGACAGATGCTTACAAGGCAGTCTGGGAAAACAGAGTTCCCATCATGGTTCATAAGAGGAGCAGGATAGGCTCATTTTTAGTAATTCCTGATAATAAGCTGGTTTAGAATTCCCATCAGCTTTAAATCAATCATTTAAAATCCTGTCTTCTTCAAGAAGCCATTCTCAGTCTGCCCTAATACTTGTGCTATCCCTCTCTTTGTTTACCTCCAGTTTGGCATGTATATTTATTTGTACTTAGCTGTTTGCATGTTGTCTCCATTATTAAGCTACCAGCTCCCTGAGAGCTTTCTTTGTGTTCCTAGATCTTAGTCAGTGACTGTGACATAATGGGAACTTAATAAATGCTAGATTTTCCCACAATTGTACAACTTTCACAATTCCTAATCTTAGTCATCTTTTCAAATTCTCTGCATGAAGCAAAAACTCAAGAGTTGTTTTTGATTAGTATTCTAACTCTTATAGGTTTGCAATAATTTCAAATGTGTGTTAATCTTTTTAAATTCTTCTTTTGAGAACTATTTGTTTCATATCTTATGACCATTTATTCATTGGGGAATTGTTCTTGGACTTGTGTTAAGTCTCCATATAACTTGAGTATTAGACACTATATGAGATGCAAGTTCCGCTCCCCCCCCGGGGCATTTTCTTTTCCTATCCTATCACTGATGTGTTTATCACAAAAGATTTTCAGTGTCATATAATGAAGATCATTTTATCTTTTTTGATTTTCTCTTTTCTGAGTTTAGTTAGAAACTTACTACATCTTTAAAATTCATGATATGCAGGCAGACATTATTTTTGTATGCTATAAGCTGTTGGTCTAAACTTAATACCTGGAAACTGCTTTCTAGTTTTCCCAAATTCTTGTCTAGCAGAAAGTTCTTCCTTTTAAGTAATTTATCTTCTCAGGTTGATGGGGTTCTTAGCAGCTAGGTGGTATTGTAAACAATCTGGCAGCTAAACTATTCCCTGAAGCAAGAGGAAGAAGTGCTGTTACCGTTATCTCTTTAAGTGGATTTTGATTAGGCCTTTTGTTATCCTAAGTAGGCCTATATTGCAGTAGACCCTGATTGAATTCCTTGCTCAATTCCTAGCATTGACAAACCCTATAGTTTCTGTATCCAAATTATGTTATGATGTCAATGTCTGAAGTTATTTCTCTCATAAAAGAATCTATCTGTACCTTCCTTCATTGCTAACCAGTCAATGCGTAATCTCCCATTTCTTCGCGGGGTCATTAGGGACTGCCTGGTTTATAGTCCCACTTAACATTGCTTGCCTTATGGTATCTTTCCCCAGTTAACTGTGAGTTAATTATTCTCATCTCTCTCCTTGTTAATTTTTAAAACTCTCTTTTGGAACTTAGCATCAATAGCATGATAATAAAACCTCTCCCCAACATTTGCTGGACCATACAGGAGAGCCTGAAACCCAGTATATTTTTAGGGTTCATATTCTTATCAAGATTTATCAGTGAGTTATCAAGTATATTTCCTATTCTTACTTAGTTGAGCTGTTCTCCTGATTTTTTAATTTTTTTTTTACTTTTTAACAAGTATTAGATACTTTTGAAGATACTGATTTATAATACAATTTTGTTGTGGAAATGTTATTCCATCTTTAATTTTATCTCTCTTATTCTTTCCTTTGATATTCTTTTTTTTTTTTTTACTTTTTTTTTTAATACTTTATCTAACCCTATAAGGTATCCTCTTTGTAGGTTAAATGGCACTGTACTAAATCTGTGAATTAATTTAAGTAGCATCATCAGTTTTTAATGCATTAATGTGATCAAATTATGAGCAATGAATATGCATCTATTATTTAATTCAATCTTTACTTCTTTAAACAGTTTAGATATTTAGATAAATCTTGAATGTGCTTTATTACTCATTAGGTTTACTCCCAGATATTTTATGCATTTTTATAGTTTATTTTCCCTTCTTATTGCTTTTTCCTGGAGTTTGTTAAACATACATACATATATACATGCATGCATGCATACATACAGTCAATTTGTCTTGCATACTGCTACTTTACTGAAGCTATTAATTATATGAATGTCTCTGCTGGTACTTCTTGTTTTTTTATGAATAATCAAATAGGGATAATTTTGTCTCTTCTTTGTCTATGTTTATGCCTTTAATTTCTTTCTTTGTATTATTGCTCTCATTAGCATTTCTAGAAACCAAATAGCTATGAGGAGAGGGAGAGATATTATATTATGTTATGTCAGTATGAAATAGATTTCCCAAACAGCAAAAACTATATTCTTCTACCAAGGCAAGGAAATAGTAATCCAGAGCCACCCCTTAGCATAAGGATGCTAGAGCATCCAAAAGGAGAATACAGGGAAAACAAGGTTAAATACATTTCAAGCTGGGGCTAGTCTCAGGTGTGATACAGCCTGGAGACATAATTAAGTAAACTATTTTGCATAACAACTAAAAGTCCATAAAGCAGGTTAGTGTAGGCTTCCCAGTAATGACTTCTGGTCCTAAAGGTGCTCTTTTCTTTTTTAAATTTTTTTCAGTCTTAAAGATGCTCTTTTCTTTTTTTAATTGGTTCTTAAAAAGTCTCTTTGAAGTGGTTTTTGATCACTTTCAAGATATTTGCAGACCTGAGATACAGCAAGGTCAGTTTCTATGTAGCAAGGTAAAAGCTTCTATCATTTGTCAATTGCAAATAATTCTGGATTTTTTATCAAAATGAAGACTTAATGACAATATTTGGAATAACAAGTTAGTCAAAGAACTCTTAAAAATACCTAGAAATAGTTTAACAATTAAATGAAAAAGAATGAGAGTGATGAAAAAATATTCCAAGACTTCTATGATGAAGCTAAAACATTTTCAGAGGAAAATATTGTATTTTTGAATATATAGATAAATAAAATAGAAAAAAAGAAAATATCATGAACTGTTTTCAATTAAAATATAAAATTATAATGCTGGAGAAACTGAGGCAAGATAGAAATTAGAGTTTTTAATATTTTATTTGGGTTTCTGAGATGGAGAAATAGTCTGGAGGCAGAACAGAATCCATTCTGCCTCCAGGGCTGAATTGGATTTTCATCTCAAAGAATCCAGCATTAAATTTGAGATTCCAGTGATTTTTATATGTGGCTCTAAGATCAGGAGACAAAGGCAAAGGGTGGAGTCCAAGCATTGATGAGCCAGGGAATCATCCATTTGGTTTTGACAGGTTGGGGGTAGGACCATAAATTCTGATAAACTGAGAGTGAAAAGGGTAGTCACTAGACATAGAAAGTCTGAAATCTAGAGATGTGTAAGCATATCTCTTAGTAACTCATCTGCAATTTATGGCTTTATGGAATGCTGATGGTCAGGGCTTCTAGCCCTAATTTCTCAGTCCTTATGGTCAGGAAGGGGAGGGTTGAGGCAGAACAGTTCAGGGAAACTGAGGCAGGACAATAAAAGGAAACTATGGCACAACAAAATAAACATTCTAAATAAACATAAATGAGATCATCTTAACTTTTCTTTTAAATAGTATTTTTTTCCTTACATATAAAGACAATTTTAACAATTTTTTGTATAAAATTTTTGAGGTCCAAATTTTTTCCCTTCCTTTTCCTTCCTCCTTCCCTAAAATGAAATATATTATATGTGTGTAAATATGGAAAACATATTCCCATATTAGATTTGTAAAATAAAAACAAAATGAAAGAAAAAAAATTATTTTAAATAAAGTGAAAATAGTTTGATTCAATCTCCATCTAGATTAAAATTAGTTCTCTCTCTGGATATGAATAGTATTTTCCATCATGGATCTTTGAAATTGTCTTAGATCATTGTATTGCTGAGAAGAGCCAAATCAGTTATGGTTGATCAATCAGTATTGCTAATACTGTGTACAATATTCTCCTGTTCCACTCATTTCACTTTTTATCTGTACCTGTAAGTCTTTCCAGGTTTTTCTGAAGACCTCCTGTTCATCATACTCTATATAGCACAATAGTATTCTTTTGTATTTACATTTTACATGTGTTTACATGTACTTACATGTAATACATTTATAACATGTAAATACATTTACATGTATTTACAACTTGTTTGGCCATTTCCCAATTAAAGGTCATCTCCTCAATTTCCAATTCTTTGACATCACAAAAAAAAAAAAAAGAGCTGCTATAAATATTTTTATGCTGTAAGTCCTTTCCCCTTTTTATGATCTTTTTGAGATGTGGACCCTGTAGTGCTATTGTTAGAACGAAGGGTATGCAACTTTGATTGCCCTTTGGGCATAGTTCTAAATTGCTCTCCAGAATGGTTGATTTAGTTCACAACTTCATCAACAATAACTTAGTGTACCAATCTTCCCACATTCTCATTAGTATTCATTAAATGTCTTTTCTACATGTATTAGCCAATCTGATAAGTGATAGTAATTCAGTTATTTCATTCAATTTATTTGATAATTCTCCAATTGATTAATGACTTCTTCTATTTTTTTGATTTACTTCTCCATATATTTAAGAAATAAAACCTTTATCAGAGAATGTGTTGTAAAGATTGTTTTGCAGCTTTCTGTTTTTCTTCTAATGTTGGTTGCATTGATTTTGTTGGTACAAATCCTTTTTAATTTAGTATAATCAAAATTATCCATTTTACATACTATAATGCTTTTTTCTTGTTTGGTTGTAAATTCTTCCCTTGTCCATAGATCTAACAGGTATACTATTCCTTATTACCCTGATTTGCTTAGATATCATCTTTTATATCTAAGTCATGTACGCATTTTGACCTTATCTTGGTATACAGTATAAAATGTTAATCTATACCCAGTTTCTGCCATACTGTTTCCGTTTTTTCCCAGGAATGAAATAGTTGGTTATTATCCCAAAACTGGAATCTTTGGATTTATCAAATACTAGATTACTGTAGTCATTTATTACTGTGCCTTATATGTCTAATCTATTCCACTGATCCACTATTGTATATGTCTTAGCCAGTATCAGATAGTTTTGATGATTACCATTTTATACAGTTTAGAGTGAGATTTGGTATCACTAAGCTATCTTTCTTTGAAGTTTTTGTTTTTCTTATCTCTATAAACTAATCTTGTTGGCTTGATTGTTATGGCACCGAATAAGTAAATTAATTTAGGTAGAATTGTCATTTTTCTTATATTAACTTGATCTACCCATGAGCAACTGATATTTTTCCAGTTGTTTTATCTGAAATTTTATTTGTGTGTTAAGTGTATTATAATTGTGTTCATATAATTCTTGGGTTTGTCCTGGCAAGTAGATTCCCAAATATTTTACATTGTCTACAGTTATTTTAAGTCAGTTTTTTCATTCAGTCTTTTGCTTTGTTGTTGATGATTTATGTGACTTTATTTTGTACTCTGAAACTTTGCCTAAGTGGTTAATTATTTCAAGTAGTTTTTTTTTTTTAAGTTAATTCTCTAGTAATCTCTAAAGTATAATTCTCATATCATCTGGAAAGCATCATAGTTTTGTTTCCTCATTGCCTAGTCTGAATCTTTTAATTTCTTTTTCTTATTGCTAAAGCTAACGTTTCTAGTAAAACTTTGAATAATAGTGGTAATAATGGACATCTTTTTTCCACCTCTAATTTTATTGGGAAGGCTTCTAGCTTATCCTCTTTACACATAAGCTTGCTGATGGCATTAGATAGATACTACTTATCATTTTAGGGAAAGTTCCATTTATTCCTATGATCTCTAATAGGAATTTTTTTATTGTAAGTTGTATTTTATTTTTCATGTGTAAAGATAGTTTTCAACATTCATTTTTTACAAGATTTTGAGTTCCAAATTTTTCTCCCTCCTTTTTTCCTCTTCCCTCCAGCTGTCTAATATAAATTATACATATGCAAGCATGTAAACATATTTCTACATTATCATGTTGTGAAAGAAGAAACAGAAAAAGGAAAAAAGTCACACATTTTAAAAAGTGTAAATAGTTATGTTTCAGTCTGTTTTCAAACTACATAATGTCTTTTCCTGCATGTACATAGCATTTTCCATCATGAGTCTTTTGGAATTGTCTTAGATTATTGTATTGCTGAGAAGAGATAAGTCTATCATAGTTGATTATCACATAATATTTCTGTTATTATGAATGTAGAATCCTGATATGTTCACTTCACTCAGCATCAATTTTTATGTCTTTCCATGTTTTTCTTTTTTTTTTAAATTTTTATTTAATAATTACTTTATATTGACAGAATCCATGCCAGGATAATTTTTTTACAACATTATCCCTTGCACTCATTTCTGTTCCGATTTTTCCCCTTCCTCCCTCCACCCCCTCCCCTAGATGGCAAGCAGTCCTATATATGTTGGATATGTTGCAGTATATCCTAGATACAATATATGTTTGCAGAACCGAACAGTTCTCTTGTTGCACAGGGAGAATTTTTCCATGTTTTTCTAAAAGCTTCCTATTTGTCAAATTTTTTGATTTCTTTTATTTTCAAAATACAAAGACTGTTTTTAACATTCACCCTACAAAAACTTGTGTTCCAAATTTTTCTCCCTCCCTTCCCTCTCTCTTCCCTAGACAGTAAGTAATCCAATATAGGTTAAACATGTGCAATTCTTATAAACATTTTCACAATTATCATGCTGCGTAAGAAAAAATCAGATCAAAAAGGAAAAAAATGAAAGAAAAAAAAGCAAACAAACAACAAAAAAAGGTGAAAATATCATGTTGTGATCCACACTCAGTTCCCACAATATCCTCTCTTTGGGTGTAGATGGCTCTTTCTACCACAAGATCATTGGAACTGGCCTGAATCACCTCACTGTTGAAAAGAGTCACATGCTTCAGAATTGATTATCATATAATCTTGTTATTACCATATACAATGATCTCCTGGTTCTGCTCATTTCACTCAGCATCAGTTCATATAAGTCTCTCCAGGCCTCTCTGAAATCATCCTGATTGTTTTTTATATAACAGTAATATTTCATTACATTCATATACCACAACTTGTTTAGCCATTCCCCAATTGAAGTAAATTCCTTCAGTTTCCAATACTTTGCCACCTTAAAAAAAAGAGCTGCTATAAATATTTTTGTATATGTAAGTGCTTTTCCCTTTTTTGTGATTTCTTGAGGATACAGACTTAGTAGTAATACTAGGTTAGGGGGTATTTAGAGTTTGATTACCCTTTGAGCAGAATTCCAAATTGCTCTCCAGAGTGGCTGGATCAGTTCAGAACTCCACTTACAATGCATTAGAGTCCCACTTTTCCTACTTCCTTCCAGCATCCATCATTTTCTTTTTTTGTCATATTAGCCAATCTGATAGGTGGGAGGTGGCACCTCAGAGTTGTTTTAATTTGCATTTCTCCAGTCAATAATGATTTAGAGCATTTTTTCTTATGACTATAAATAGCTTTGATTTCTTCATCTAAATACTGCCTATTAATATCCTTTGATCATTTATCAATTGGGAAATGACTTATATTCTTATAAATTGAAATAGATTATCTTTATACTTGAGAAGTGAGTCCTTTATCAAAGATACTTGCTGTAAAGATTGTTTCCCAGCTTTCTGCTTTCCTTCTAATGTTGCTTGTATTGGTGGTGTTTATGCAAAACATTTTTAACTTAAAGTAATCAAAAATATCCATTTTACATTTCATAATGTTCTCTAGCTTTTGTTTTGTCACAAATTCTTCCATTCTCCCTAGATCTGATGGATAAACTATTCCCGCTTGAACAAATGTGCTTATATCTAAATCATATGCCCATTTTAAGCTTATCCTGTCTCCTAAGACATCCAGATCCATCTTCCATTGCTCTGATCTTAGGTCCCATAAGGTTCTGGAGGAAGAGTGATACTTGTGTCTTTGTCCAGCCTTGTGTTACTTAAAAATCCAAATCAAGACAACATTTTCATGATGTCATTGGACCGCTTTCAGAATAAAGGGCAAAAAATAACAATAATATGTATGTGGTATGAGATGTTGGAATCTACCTAGTTTCTGCCATGCTGTTTTCCAATTTTCCCAGCAGTTTTTGTAGAATATGAGTTCTTATTTCAGAACCAGCCAGTCTTTGGGTTTATCAAACAGTAGATTACTATCATCACTTTCTACCATATCTTGTGTACCTAATCAATTTCACTGATCAACTCTTCTTGTTTTAGCCAGTTCCAAATAGTTTTAATGATATTATGATTTTAGATTTGCTATTGCTAAGCCAGGTGAATGCTATAAATCATTAAAGTACAATTAATTTATACACCACAAAAATTCTTATAATTTGAAATAGAAAAGTCAACCAAGTTGTAGGCTCCATATCTCATAACCAGATATGTTTTTAAAAATAAATATAATCCTAATTCTTATACTGGGGAAGATAAAGCAAAAAAAAATGTTGTAGGCCATTTGGGTTAGGGACTGGATTTGTGACTTCATTTGTCTAGGGAATTCTCAGATAAGGGAAATGTGATTGGTTCCTTCTACATATAGTCTTTGAGATTTGCTCAAGATACTGAAAAATTAACTGATATACCCATGACCCAGCCAGACTTGAACTGGCATCTTCCTGGCTGTAATTCTCTATCTCCTGTGCCACATTCTTCTCATATGTCAATATTACTAATAAATCTTAATGCAGGATTTTAAAACAAAATTCTAGTTTTCTAAAAATGTTACAATAATTCCAAAGATTTATTCGGTATGAACAAGCACAGTTTATTCAGGGATGTAAGTATAGTTCAACGTTAGGAAAATGTTTGGCATAATTATAGTTTTTTTTAGATTAGGCCTTGGATGGTGTGGAGGCAACTAGATGGCTAAGTGGGTAGGGGTCTGGGCCAGGAATCAAGAAGATCTAAATTTAAATCTGACCTTTTCTATATCCTTACTGTGTGACTCTAAGTAAACAGTTTAAACTCAGTTTATCTTAATCCACTGGAGAAGGAAATGGCATATTTTTGCCAAGAAAACCCAGTGGACAGTATGGTTCATGGGTCATGGGTCCGTGAAAAGTGGGATACAACTAAACAAATGAAGAATAACAAAACAAATCTGATGCTAGGAAACCTCCTTTTACAATGCCAATCAGTGATTATTCTATAGTAGTTTATATTCTTAAAAAGCTAACTTGACACACTGAGAGATTAAATTACTTAACCCAACTCTTAACCAAATAAGGGATAGAGATATTCACTAAGAAAAAAAAAGAAAAAAGAAAACAAATAATATCATTTATGTAGAATTGAAAAGCTTTTGTGTGTGCATAAATACACACACAAAAAAATCGCTGCAAGTAGGATAAAAATCACTGCAAGTAGGAGGGGGGGAAATCTTTTTACCCAATATCTCTAACAGGAACCTGATACGCAAGTTATATGGAGAATTATCACAAAATTTTAGGACTAAGGATCACTCTATAATGGATAAGTAACCCAAAGGATATGCAAAAATAGTTCTCAGGAGAATTACAAACTAGCTACAGCACATGCAGCACTGCTCCAAACACTTAATTAAAATGTAAATCCTCACAACTTTTTAGTTTTACCTTACATCTCAGCAAATTGTTAAAAGTGACAAAAAATGGAATAGTCAGTGTTGGAGAGCAATAACAAGACAGGCATAATGATGAATTGTTAATGAATCTCTGAATTGGTCCAACAGTTCTAAAAACAGCGTGAAATTACTCAAAAAGCCCACTGCTTGGCATATATCCCAAAAGATCAGAAATTAAAAGGAAAATAAAACATCATCTTATATGTCAAAATACAGCACAAATTTGTGCTTGGAAAAAAATCAGAAACAAAGTAACCATCTTTTGAGAAAAATGCTAAAGATTGAAGTACATTGAATATATGACATAATACCACACCAAAAAAATGATGAATACGAAGAATTCAGAGAAGCATCAGGAGAGTTATATGAATTGAATATGCAAGTAAACAACATACAAGACCTCAGCAATATAAGTGAAAGAACAAAAGAATGAAACTTAAATTTGTGTATTTAAAGACCAATATTAGCCCTGAGAAGAGTTAATAAAAAGACACTTTCTTCCCCTTTTTGCAAAAGTAGGAGATTATGAGTTTGCAAGAAACAAATAATCTCTTCAGTTTGGGTTTGGATTTTTTTTTTAAATCTTTCAAATTCTTCTTTATTCTTAAATGTCCATCTTTTGTCCTGTATGGTTAAGCTCATGTTTGCAGGATGGGTCACCCTAGACTACATCCTGAGCTCTATTGTTCTTTAGAACTGTTTTTATTTCCTTCTCCCTTTTCTAGGAGAGGCAGAATAATCTTGGTTTATTCAAATATCTTTTTCCTTGGCTTGTAGAACTTATTTCTGAATTGAATTGTTTAAACATTTAATCACTATGTATCTTGGAGTTTTCAGCATTGGATTTTTTTTTAAGTGATTTGTAAATTCTTTCAATTTGAATTTCATTTTCTGAATTCAGAAATTCTAGCAGTTCTATTATTACCTTTATTATGGTGTTAAGGGCTTTTGGGAGACCTATAATCCTTAATTGCCTCTGTATATTTTATCTTTGTGATCAGTATTTTTGCTTGCATTGTGAGTAATTTTTTTTCCTTTTAAAATTTATTTATTAATTTTTAACTTTCTTTTCTTTTTGCGTTTTGAATTCTCTCCCTCTTTCTCACCATTCCCACCCACCCACTTAGAAGGCAAGCACAATTATGTCAATTATACACATGAATCATGCAATAAAACATATTTCCACATTAGTCATTTTGCAAAAAAAAAAAAAGAAAGAAAGAAAGAAAGCCAGAAAATTTGACTTCAGTTTGTACTCAGAGTTCATCAATTCTGTCTTTGGAAGTGGATAGCATTTGATCCTCATGAGTCCTTTGGACTTATTTTGGATAATTGTATTGATCAGAATAGCCTAATCTCACAGTTAACTGTCATTACATTTCTGTTACTATGCACAATGATCTCCTGGTACTTCTCACTTCACTTTGCATCAGTTCACATATGCCTTGCCATATTTTTTTGTGTGTGTTTTGTTTTATTTTTTAACCATCTCCCTCATCATTTCTTCTAGCACAATAGTACTCCATCACAATCATATACCACAGCTTGTGCAGCCATTCTTTAATTTATGGGTATCTCCTCAATTTCCAATTCTTTGCCACCACAAAAAGAGTTGCCATTAATATTTTGTATGTATATATTTCCTTTTTCTTTGATCTTCTTGGGGCACAAATCTATTAATGGTATTGATGCACATCAATTTTTTTTTGCTTTTTGCTTTTTTTCTTCCAGACATTCCTTTTCCTCTAGGTATTTGTTTTCCTAATATGGTATTCTCTCTCTCTCTCTCTCTTTCTCTCTCTCTCTCTCTCTCTCTCTCTCTCTCTCTTTTTGAGTCTTGCCATTACAAATTCACATTTTTCTCTTTTGTTTTTGTGGTAGGACATAAATTCTCCTCTCATAATTCTCATTTCTCTTTTAGACTACTCAGAGACAGTGTGTGTGTGGTTCATATTCTCTTCAAATTGTACACTTTTTTCCCCTCATCAAGTGTTAGATCATTTTCCTTTATTTTCTAGTAATTATACATGTCTGAACTCATTTAGAGTTCATTTAGCTGTGCTGTTCTTCATACTGTCTTTCTTGTTGATTTAATCCGTTTATGTTCAAGATTTTTGAGTTTTCTTCTTCCTCAAATTTTTGGTACTTGAAGTCTTTTTACATTTGGTCTCACTCTCTCCTATTTTCCTTATCACACCTTTTGGACTCTGTTGTCATGTTTTCCTTGGGGGCTTGATCTCCAAACATCTTTCACAATGGATCTCCCACTGCATCTAGGACTATTTCTGGTTATCTTGCTCCAGATGGCTCTGGAGGAAAAAAGGAGACAGGTGACCTTGCCCAGTCCTCCCTCCCTTAAATCCAGTTTATTTGCATGTCATGGCATCTCCTCCCTTATGTCAGAACTCTTTTGGAGAACAGAAAACAAACAATATCTTCTGCAATGGGTAATTCACAACTAACCAACCCAGATCTCTGACTCAGTTGAGCTTTAGATGATCAGAACTGGCCCCATTTGAGTACTCTGCTCCTTTTCTTAGCTATAGTGGAGTCCTACACAACCCTGAGATCTGTAATACCTTGCCCTGCGGCCTGTTCCCAATATAAACTTTTCTGAGATTATAGTGTTCCCTTATTCACAAGCATTTACATTACCAGGAAAATATGGACAATAATTAGACTAACTTTTGCTCCTACTAATTTTTTGGTATTATTGATCATATTATAGATTTTTGTAAAAGTAATAATGTGGCCTAATCTGTTCCTTCTACCAAATTATGAGCCCACAGGAATAACAGAATCAGAGTTGGAGCAGTCTTCTATTCCATCCTATATCTAAATTAAAATCCTATGATTTTATACTATACCTGAACAAACCTTTTCCTGAAAACTAGAGTGAGAGGGACCTCAATATTCCCATTCCATTCTTAATTGGAAGTTTTTTCTTTCAAATCTGTTTTTTCTTTTGGTAATTTCTACTTATTTCCTCTGTTTGCAGAATAAAGAAAGAATAAGTTCAGTCTATTACTAATTGTACCAAATTCTGTGATACTTCAGGGGTCTCTAATAAAATTTATAGCAGCACTAAATCAAATCTAATCACTGATATAACTAGAAAAACAATATAAAAAAGCAGCTGCTTGGACTTTGACATGGAGCTAGAAGGGCAAACTATTTAACTTTCACATTAGAGCCCTTGCATTATTGTCACATCATAATCTCCTTGAGTCTTCTCTCCTCCAAGTTAGACATCATTAATTCCTTTAATTAATCATTCCCTTTGGCATGATCTCAGCCATCACATTTATCAACATAATTGTTGGTCTAAAGCGCCCATCTAAGATTTGTTTTCATGTGTTCATTCTTTTTATTGGTATTATTAGATTTTACTGAAGAGGTTTCAGGACTTGTTGCAATTCACATAATATGATGTTAAGCCGTAGTGTTAGGAGATACTTTCAGAAGAGATTGTTCAATCAAGGTCAGAGGAAGAAGAAATGAATAGTGGACACTAGGAACTCCCTGCTGAGAGTAGTGAGAAGATAACCAGTTTCCATTCTTGTGACAAATAAGAGTATAAGCCATTCTGCCAGAAGGAATCAAGAAAGCAAGACTGAATTGTAATGTTCTGAGCAAGAAATTAAAGACCTTTGAGTCCAAGTTGACATTTTTATTACTTTTTCCAGTTGATGATAGAGAGTTTTGAAGTGAAAGACAAATTTGGAATGTGATCACTGATTAAGAAGGTAGTTCTGAGAAAAAAATTTATATTTCTAGATGATGGATTAAGATATAGGTACAATGGACTTTTTAAAAAAAAGAATGGAGTCCCATTTATTAGGGCTACAATATCTTCCTTACAAATCTAATTTTTAAAAAGGGAAAGGGAAATGGTAGGAAGACAATCGTGTGTAGGAGAATGAAGGGACAAAGGAAGGAAACTTATTAAAATGCTCACTACTATACTAAATGCTAGGAGTTTTTATATATAATATATGTATAATATATATTACAGTTACTAACCCTACACATATATGTAATAAGATATGTAATGACAATATAAATAATATTACATGATATAATAGATATATGTGTGAAATAATGGAATAATATATATAATACATAATCATATATAATAATATGTAATGAAAGATAATTGTAATGTAGAAAAAAGAAAAGGAGTTGAGACCCATCCCCTCCAAGTAATTCACAGAAGAAAAATAGAAGGAGCCAGCAAAACAGCAAATAAAACAGACTAAAAAGAAGCATGATTTCATAATCTCAAAAAGTAAATTAGAGATCCTCATTTTCCCCCAGTTAATGGGAGAGAATCTTTGACAGAACAAATCTCTAGAAAGGTGGATCTTCCTGAAGAGAAGTAGAAGATCATGAATCCCAGTCTGCTTTCTAGCACTTGGGCCGTTTTGTTTGTTTTTTTCATAACTCCCTGGCACATTGTGTCAACAGGAGGAGTTAGTGTATCCTTGTTCTTTGCTGCTAATTTAATGACTCTCCAATGCTGTCCCTCAGCAATTTATTTTCCTTTGAGGTTCAATCTATCCATAATATCACTCGACTGTGATCCTGAGATCTATGTCTCCCCTCTTTTCTCAGGAAGTTCAGTATCTAGCTCAAAGTCATATTTCTACAATTTAAACATTGTTCTTACATCTAGGAAATTCAATTTACTATTTGATATCATCCTTGCTTTTGAATTCATAAACTTTTTCAATTTTTGGAATTTTCATTTCTTTCTCCAGCTCAAAGGATCATCAGACCCTTTATTAGTATCCTAGCTCCAGAATCCATAACTGAATTTCTGCTGTCTCACCATAATCTCTGTTTGCCTTCCTAAACCTATTCTTTTTTTTTTTTTCCTTAGGCAATTGGGGTTAGATGACTTGCCCAGGGTTGCATAGCCAGGAAGTGTTAAATGCCTGAGATCAAATTTGAAATCGGGTCTCCTGACTTCAGGGCTAGTGATCAATCCATAGCACCACCTAGCTGCCCCCAAAAAACCTCTTTTTACCCTTCAGTCTGGCTCTTAATCACTCTAACATCTGCCTGATTTCCCAGGCCATCATCCTTATTTTGGTTTATTTTCCTCCCTTTAAAATCTTGACTCAGTAGTTAACCAATTCAATTGTACATGATCCTTCATCCTTAAATCCTTTGTCCCCTTGCTTTCTTACTTTTGATGCCCTTAGCAAATCCAGACACTGAATTATTCCCATCACTTTTCCTCTCTGTTCTTACTCATTCATGGCTGAACACCCTTGGAGAAGCCAATCAACCACAATTGCAGATTTATTTTTATTTATTTATTTTTTACAAATTTATTATCCAATCTCAATTTGATTCTTGTTATTTGAGGTTATTCTTTTTACTCTTCTCTGTCCCATTCTCTTTAAGATCTATTTCAAACCTCTTTTTTACTCTTGCTCCTCCCACTCAGTAGAGAAATTGTGAAATACCACTGTTTTTAAAAACTTGAATCCTGTTTGTTTCCCATCTCAACACTATATATCACCTTAATACCAGCTCTCAATCTCCTGCTTTTTTCCAGTCTCTTAAGATGTCTTTTTAAAAATATCAATCCCTTTCCACCTCTATTTGTGTCTTTAATTCCATTAGCTCAAGTCTCTTCCAGATCTTGTACCCTTTAGTCATTCCCATTTACAAGATAATTTTTAATGTCTCCCTACCTACTCCTTCCCTGTTCTTCTTTGAAGAAAAAGAAAAAAAACAAAACAAAACCTTCACACAGGCTATTATCTTTTCATACTGTGGTTCAATATCTTTTCTCCTTTGCATAGTCCAAATCATAGAAATAAACTGCTAATACCTGTTATCTTTACTTTTTCAGATCCTATTGAGAACAATCTCATACAGACTTTTTACTGTTTTGATATATTTGGGTCTATTAAATTATGAGAAGGTAGAAAATAAAGATATAAGTTTTGCGATAAGGGTCAGTAAAACATATATATGAAAAAGAAACAGATAAGAAGATACAATGAAATAGGGATAAGAATTATAGATAGAGTAGATAGAAATATCATTAATTTATGAATACAATTTAAAGTCATGTCAAATAAAAGCAAATGTTTTGCTGAATCACCAGTTTTTGTCAAATGATCCTTTATTAGAAACTCAAAACAGAATGTGAAGTGTGTGACATTACCATGACCCACAAAAGGGTTTGCAAATTTGTTTAATTGATATTCTTTAAGGTTAAAATATCTTTAATCAATATTTTTGTAATCTATAGTATATCATATTTTTAGGTAAATTAATACATCAAGAAATATTTATTCAAAGAGTCCAGCTAGAACATTTGTTACAATAATAATAATCCAACTCTAACATTTGTTACAATAGCCACTATTTTTTAATTAATGCTTTTCAATTTTCAAAAGATATACATGGATAATTTTTCAACATTAACCCTTGCAAAACCTTGTGTTCCACTTTCCCCTCCTTCTTCCCCACCCCCTGCCCTAGATAGCAAGTAGTCCAATATGTGTTAAACGTGGTAAAAATATGTTAAATCCAATATATGCATATATTTACATAATTATCTTAGTACACAAAAAAATCAAATTAAAAAGAAAAAAATGAGAAAGAAAATAAAATGCAAGCAAACAACAAAAAGAGTGAAAATGCTATGTTGTGGTCCACACTCGGTTTCCACAGTCCTCTCTTTCGGTGCAGATGGCTCTCTTCATCCCAAGACCATTGGAATTGGCCTGAATCATCTCATTGTTGTAAAGAGTCACATCCATCAGAATTGATCATCATATAATCTTGTTATTTCCATGTACAATGATCTTCTAGTTCTGCTCATTTCACTTAGCATCAGTTCATGTAAGTCTCTCCAGGCCTCTCTGAAATCATCCTGCTGATCAAATAACCAATATTTCAAGAGTCTAGCTAAACATTTGTTACAATAACCACTATTTTAATATTTGTACTAGCATCAATGGACATTTTTATTTGTGCCCAGATAAAAAAAATTGCCTTGAAGTTTAAATATCTATTTGTTTTTGAAAGGCAGAGTATAAGCTAATTTTATTTTTTTCAGATGCTCCCAAGTTTGTATCAAACCAAACAATCTATTATTCTTGGGAAGGAAATCCCATCAACATAAGTTGTGATGTGAAAGCTAATCCTCCAGCATCGATCCTTTGGAGTAGAGAAAAATCATTTTTGCCTTCCAAAAATGCCACAAATTTAAAGACTTACAGTGCAGGAAGAAAGATGATTTTAGAGGTAAGTGTTTACCATTTAAATGGATTATTTTGTGTGTGTTCTAAAATCAATTTTATGATATGCCTCATTATTATTAATATGCAATTGTATATGATTATAAATCAAATGTATGTATTAAATTATAACACTAATATAAATAATTATAATGTAATTATTTTGTTTTAATATAAATAATAAATTATAATATTTCATAAATATAGACAGTAAAGTTACTGCTTATTTTAGTCATTTCTTTCTTTCTTTTTTTTTTTTGGATAGTTTTTTGGATGTGATTTCATTAGTATAAAGAAGAAACTTCCTGTACAAATATATTTTGCCATGTATTCTGCAAATTCTGGTCTTAGCCACTGCTTAGGATTTCCGGCCAACATTTGTAAGAATTTGAACTGAACCCAGATCTTCCTTACTCCAAAAACTGTTCTTTATCTAATACTCCATGCTGCCATTTTGGCATCTCCCAAAATGGGCGACTGGCTTTTACTGGAAAACCTTCAGCTAGGAGGAACACACTGTTTCCCAGGACAGCTTATCTCAGTTTTAGATAATCACTTATTAGAAAGTTTTTCATCATATCAAATCTGAAATCATCTCTTTGCAACTCATTCCTCGTGGTTCTGTCGTCCAGAGCCTAGCAGAGTTGATGTTTCTAGAATGGACATGTCAAATTACTACCCTAGGGCACCACTCACCATCCTGGTGAATTCTCAAACCAAAATACCTTAACTACCACTTAGTTATGTGCTGATTTCTTGCCATTAGAATTTAAATTCTTTGAAGTCAAAGACTATTTCTCTTTTATATTTGTAGCTTTAGCCATTAGTACTATGCTTGACACATGGTAAGAACTTTAAATTTCTTCATTCTATCAGTCGTTCATTCTTATTACTGTCAACAACCTCTAGCTATCATATTCCCCCAGTCTTCTCCAGGCTGAACATCCTGGTTGTTTCACAATTTTTCATATGTAGGAGACTTCTAGATGGTACAATGGAGAGAGCACTGGACTTGGAGTTGAGAAGACAACTTCAAATTCTACTTCAGGTGCTTACTAGCTGTGTTACTCTGGTCAGGTCATTTAATTTCTGTCTGTCTCACTTTCTTGATCTGTAAAATGGAAATAATAATAGCAACTACCTCCCAGGGCTATAAGAATCCAGTAAAATAATATTACAAGGAGCCAGTGTAATTTGTAAGATCTTTACAAATCTTAAAGCATTATATAAAGGCTATATGTCCTGGTTTCCTAGTCCTGAATTCACCTCTAAATATTTAATTTATCAGTGTCCTTCCTAAAATTTAATGTCCAGAATAAGCATAATATTCTAAAAAGGAGGCTAACAAAGGTTTTTAATATGTTTATATGTGTGTGTAGATATGTATACATACATATGTATATGTATGTATTGATTATGTTTAGAAGAATATTGGATTACTGCTATACATGGAAAGGAGTGGAAGAAGGGAGGGAGAAAAATTTGGAACACAAGATTTTGCAAAGGTGAATGTTGAAAACTATCTTTACATGTATTTGGAAAAATAAAAAGCTATTATCAAGTTTTAAAATGTGTATATATGTGTGTACACGCATATACGTATATATGTTTGTGTCTGTATATGTGCATATGTGTAAAAATGTGTGTGTATATACATATATGCAATCTTATTAGATTTGTCCCAATTTGATTTCTAATTTTTTGAGATTTATTGAATAACTGACTCTGTTATTATGATATTCCAAAACATTTCTTTTCCTGTGAGATGCTACTACCTTAGCTGCATCCCTTTCTAATGAAATTCCTAAGAAATTTCCATGATCATGGTATATATGTGACCTTTATAACCAATCTCCTTTTTCCTTTCCTGTGCTATTAAATATGCAAATCTAAACAGACAGATATTCTTACATCTCCCCATTCTGAAAAACCCTAACTTGATCCATCCATCCTTACTTTCATCCCACATCTTTCCTTCTTATTTGGACCAAACTCTTTGAGAAGGCAATCAGTTAGCTTCTCCTTTCCCCTGATTTTCTTCTCAGATATCTGCTTTTTAGCATCTGATTTCATCATTCAACTGAAGCTACTGACTTCAGAGTTACCAGTGATCTCTAATTGCCAAATCAAATGTCCTTTTTTCAATCCTCATCTTTCTTGAGTTCTCGGCAGCCTTTGACAATTTTCCCAGATACTCACTTTTATTAGTTTGCATTACACTACTCTCTCCTAGTTCTCTTCCTACCTTTTTGACCATTTTCAATCACATTTGCTGAGTCTTATCCAGGTAGTTCTCAGTCTTGGTGGGTCTCCTCCACCCACTGGAATTCTCTTCTCTCCTGAGAAATCTCTGAGCAATCGCATTAGATCTTATGATTATCATCTTTCTGCTGATAACTTTCATATCTACTACTCTAGCCCTAACCTCCAGACTCACATATCTAACTATTATTGGACATTTCAAAGTGAATGTCCTGTAGAAAACTTAAACTCATTATCATTACCCCCAAAACTTTTTCAATTTCTGTATTACTGTTGAGAATACCATTATTTTTCCAGTCACCCAGGATCACAACTTCAGAGACATATTTGACTTTTCTCTATATGTAATCTCATTCTATGTCCATTAAATTAGCTATTCCTAACATTTCTACTTTCATAACATCTCATATACCTCTTTTCAACTTACAAGTTACCATCCCACTGAGGGTCCCTATCACCTCACAACAGAATTAGTACAATGGCCTTTTTGTATCACATCTCTCCCCGTTTCCAACCCATCTTCTACCTGGCTCTTCAATTGATCTTCCCAAAATATAGGTCTGACTTTTATCCTATCAGAGCTCTCTTCAGTAAAGTCCAATAGTTGCTATTTCCTCCAGGATAAAAATCTTATCTTTGACTTGTAAAGTCCATCATATTCTGGTCCTACTGTAAACCTAATTTCTTCCACAAATTCTGTGATAAGGTAAGACTGGCCTTTAATCTCTGTACCATTTCTCACAAATACTCCATTTCCTAATTCTGAGCATTTTTTGTCTTCCCCTTTGCCTGAGATATTTTTCCCTTTTCATCTCTGCTTTCTAGTTTCCCAAGCTTCCTTCAAGTCTCTGCTAAAATTTGTCAATTTTCCACATTGGTTGGTTATCTTCAATTTTATGTTGTTCATATATAATTGTTTTCATGTTGTCTCCCCCATTAAACTACAAGCTCTTTAAAATTAGGGACTCATTGTCCTAATGCTGGGCTTATAGTAGTAACCTAATAACTGCTTGTTGACTGACTGGCTGGCTAATAGACATGGCTAAACAAGAACTAACCTTCTCCCCATAAAACTATGACCTTCATTTGCATTTTTCCTTAGCCATAATTCAGAGGGTTTGACATGCTCTTCTTGTTCATGAAAATAGACTTTTGGCAATATGCTCAAGTAAAAGACTGAATATTACTTCAATTACCATTCACATCCAAAAAAAAAAAAAAAGCAAAAGTAAGAGTAATAACTAAAAAGAGGAGAAAAAAAGGAATTTCTGTAAGCTAAAACTCACAGAAAAATTGTTTTAAAACCTTCAGTATCATATCATTATCTCTACATTATCCTATCTATATACTAGCCCCTATCCTACCCTGAGTACCTCCCTCTGCATTATGGGTTATCATTATCAAATGTGGACCTAGAAAAAGTGGATGACTAAGAATAACAGTGGATAATGAAGTCACCCACCAAAATTTTCACCAATCACCCTAGCAAAGATTTCCCATACTTTTGTCCTTTATTCCTTCATGCTTGCCTCCTCCCACCCTCTAATCCAGGCTTTTCTATGGAATGTGGCAACCAAGTACCTCAACATCATCATAATGTAGCAGTCTCCCAGTGGTAGCATTTCAATTCAAATCATCCATCAATCAAATGGTGGTAGATCAAAAGCTATAACCCCACATTAAAAAAATAGCTGAGAGAAAAAAGAAATAGGGTAAAATAGAGAAAAGTTTAGCATCAGCAGTACCTTAGAAACAAATGTAGTGCAAATAAAAGAACTGAAAAGTAAGATAATGAATGGAATAGAAAATTTAGAATAGAAAGGAATCTGTTGAAAAGAATAAGAATTTTTTAATTTTTTAATTTTTTTTTTTTTTTTTGCTGAGGCAGTTAGGGTTAAGGGACTTGCCCAGGGTCATACAGCTAGTAAGTATTAAGTGTCTGAGGTTGGATTTGAACTCAGGTTCTACCGACTTCCGGGCCAGCATTCTATCCACTGCATCATCTAGCTGCCCCAAGCATAAGAAATTCTTAAAAATCATAGTGAATGGCTGGTACTATTAGAGAATGCTTTGAAGGTTTGCAAGATGCTTTATGTCTATTATTTCAGTTGATTCTTACAATAACCCTATAAAGTAGGTGCTTTTATTATATTCTGACAGAAGAATAAGCTGAATTTTAACCTGTCTCACCTAACTAATAAGTTTGTGAGGAAGCATTTGAATTCAGGTTGTCATACTCCAAGCCCAGTGCTCAATCCAGTATCAGCAAGCTATCTTCAAAACACCAGGGGAAATAAAACTCAAAAAAAAAAAAAAAAAAAGGCAATGACAAAACAAAACAGTACAAAAACAATTACTGTGATCTTTAATTGGAAGAATATGAGATATCTTTTGTCAAAAAATTGACCCAGAAAACAGAGTTCAGAGATATAATCTAAGAATTACTAGACTCTCAAAAGATTGGGGTGGGGGGGAGAATAAAAATAAATACCATGTGTATAGAAATTTTAATTGCCAAAGATTTATTGACACCACCGGGCAACGGGGCAAAGTGGAAAATAGAGTTCATAGGTCTTTACTAGACAGAGAATCAATGTGATAGCCAAATTTCTATTATAAGTGAAGAACAAGAAACAAACAAAAATAGGTAACAAAGATCACTAATCAAAATTGAATTAGAATTATGTATCAGTGATTAGATAAGAAAGAAAAGATTAGATTATGATGTTCCAAAAGGCAAAAAAGAAATAACTTGTTCAAGAAAATAATTGATCTTATAATGGAAGCCTGGAGTGGGGAAAATAAATTTTAACAGAACATTTCTATTTTTTTAAAATGGAGCCAAAAAGAGCCTTTGATAGGCAAGTTCAGAAGACAAAATACATTTTAAAATAATGTTCAGGTTCTTAATTTCTGAAAGGAATGAAGCTGTTATTGTCCCTTCAGAGTCCCTTATCTTTAAGTGTCACTTAGGGAACAAAGAGAAGTTGTAGGAGTGAGTATTTTTTTTTTTAAAAGTGAAGCTGAAAAACATAGGGAGGAAGCATAGTTTTTATTATTCATTGCAATTAGGGCAAAATATGAGAAAAGATTATTCAAATATATTGGTGTTGGTGGGGAGAATAGGTATAGCATAAGCTTTTCTTCTATCTAGGCCAAGAAAGGGAAGGCTTTTAAAAATTAATATAGTAAGAGAGAAAACTGTATTGCTTCAAACAGTATTTTATAATAGCAAATGCTGAATGTTGATTTCACTCTTTATCTTTTGTTTTTTCTTCTTATAAAAGGAGGGGAAGAGGAGAGAATAAATAGTTATAACAGAATTTGATGGATGGAGTTTAATGTATTCTACCATGACTAGATCCTTCCTTTGTCTCTTTTCCTTATGTTCCTGCCTCCTTTAGTCTTCTCTGGTGTCATTTAAGATATGTCATGATAAATAACAGCATGATAAAACAGCATTTGTTGATCTGTCCATATTATTGACAAATTAATAAATAGCATAATGTATGTGTGCATACATCTAAGTAATACAGATGTGTGGGTGCATACATGTGTATAAACATATGTGTGTGCACACACATAATTTAAATGGTAGATCTTCTCACTCCCTCTAGATTAAGCAAACTGTTTCAATTGCAAATAATTTTGCTTTTCTGGAACACTGAGGAATCATAAAATCATGGATAGATAAAATCTTGGAGGTCATTGAATCCAACCTCCCCCCAATTTTACAGATGAGTAAACTTAGAGAGATTAATGTTTGCCCAGATCATCCAACTATTAATGTCATGTCAGGTCTTGAATCTAGTTCTTTATGACTCCCTCTATTGGCTATATCATGTTTTTTCTTCTTTCTTCTCTCCCATCTTCTATGTATGTATGTATACCTACATTTTCTAATTCATTGCTTTAAAATATATTCAAACAACAAAAAACAATTTTTGGCTATAATATCAGTATAATAATAATATCATATACTTATATGTGTTATATAGTGTTTTGTACTTTATATAAGTACCTAATATAAACTAATAATATAAATACCAGGTAAGATGCAGTGTATTTGTTTTGTAGATGAAGAAATTGGAAATATTTATCTAAGAGAAGGTTTGAACTGGAGATATACCTCATAAAAATAAGTTTATTGTTCTACCTTCTTTCCCCCCATTTATTCTCTCTCTCTCCATTCACCCTGTTACTCCTCAAAAATGTTTTGCTACTCCCTCCCCCAATATGTTCTCTCTTTTCTCACATTCCCCCTTTCCCAAATTATTCCCCTCCTATTTTTCTGGATATTTCTATATCCATATTGAATGTGTATGTTATTTCCTCTTTGAGCCAGTTCTGATGAGAGTAAAGTTCACTCCCTTCCCCACTGTTCCCCCTCTTCTCCTCCACTAAACAAGTTTTTTCTTGCCTCATTTTTTATGGCAGATAATTTATACCATTCCATTTCTCCCAGTGCATTCTTCTCTCCCCACTTAATTTCATCTTTTTAAAAAATATTATCCCCCATATTCAAATCACCCCTGTGCCCTCTTGTTTATATATATTCCTTCTAACTGCCATAATAATCAGAAACTTCTAATGAATTATAAGTATCATCCTCCCATATAGGAATGTAAACAGATAAACCTTATTAAGTCCTTTATGTTATCACTTTCTTGATTACCTGAATCCTGTACTTGAAAATCGTATTTTCCATTCAGTTCTGGTGTTTTTATAATGAATGCTTGAAAATCCTCTATTTCATTGACCTTTTCCTCTGAAGGATTATACTCAGCTTTGCTGGGTAGGTGATTCTTGGTTATAACCTAGCTCCTTTACTCTTTGGAAGGTCATATTCCACACCTTCTGAAACTTAAATGCAGATGTCGTGTTAGCCTGACTGTGAGTCCACTATACTTGAACTGTTTGTTTCTGGATGCTTGCAGTATTTTCTCCTTGGCCTGAGAGATCTGAAATTTAACTATAATATTCCTGGGAGTTTTCATTTTGGGATCTCTTTCGTTCTTTCTTTTAGTTTACCTTCTGGTTCTAGAATATCAGAACATTCTTTGATAATTTCTTGAAAGATGATGTCCCAGCTCTTTTTTTTTTTTTTTTTTTGATCATGACTTTCAGATATTCCATTAACTTTTAAACTCTCTTTCCTGGATTTGTTTTCCACACCAGTAGTTCACATTGTCTTTTTTTCCTTTCTTTCTTTCTTTTTTTTTTTTTTTTTTGGTGTTGCTTTATTGTATCTTAATTTCTCATAGAAAGTCATTAGCTTCAATTTGCTCAATTCTAATTTTCAAGGAATCATTTTCCTCTCAATGAGCTTTTTTACCTCCTTTCCCATTTGGCCAATTTTGCTTTTTAAGGTATTCCTCTCCTCGTTAGTTTTTTGTATTTTTTTGTACCATTCTCTATTCTTTACCTAATAATTCCTCTATTACTTAATTTTCAAAATCCCTTTTGAGCTCTTCCGTGGCCTGAACTCAATTCTAATTTTCCTTGGAGACTCTGGATGTAGAAGCTTTGACTTTGTTATCTTCTTCTGAATATGTGTTTGTTTTTTATTACAACTTTTTTTTTAATTGAGGCAAGTGGAGTTAAGTGACTTGCCTAGGGTCACACAGCTAGGAAGTATTAAGTGTCTGAGGCCAGATTTGAACTTAGGTCCTTCTGGCTTAAGGGCTGGTCCACTGTGCCATCTAGTTGCCCCTTTCACTAATATCTTTTTTTTTAGATTTTTATTTTCAAAACATATGCTTGGAAAATTTTTCAACATTGATCCTTCCAAAACCTTGTGTTCCATATTTCTCCCTCTCTTCCCCCAACTCCCTCCCCTAGATAACATAATCCAATATATGTTAAACATGTTAAAATATATGTATACATCTTTATTCAATGATTATGCTTGCACAAGAAAAATTAAATCAAAAAGGAAAAAATGAGAAAAAATGCAAGCACACAACAAAGAGCGAAAATGCTATGTTGTGATCCACATTCAGTTCCCACAGTCCTTTCTCTGGATGTAGATGGCTCTCTTCATCACAAGATCATTGGAACTGGTCTGAATCATCTCATTGTTGAAAAGAACCACCTCTATCAAAATTGATCATAGTACAATCTTGTTGTTGCTGTATATAATAATCCTGGTTCTGCTCATTTCACTCGGCATCATTTTATGTAACACTCTCCAGGCCTCTCTGAAATCATCCTGCTGATCGTTTCTTATAGAACAATAATTGAATGTGTGTTTTGATCTTCCTTGTCATCATAGTAATTTTCTATGGTCAGAAATTTTTGTCTGCTCATTTTCTTAACCTATTACTCAGCTTTTAACTCTTTGATAAAGTAGGGCTCTGTTTCCAGATGCAATGTCCCAAGCTGTTTTCAGCTTCTAAGTACCTAATTACAAGCCCTCATTTTTGCCCTGGAACTGTCCCCGCCCCACTGTGCATTCTAAAGCAACAGTTCTGCTTTGCCAACGCTTGGGCCAGGGCTGTGCTCACATATCCTGTGCTGGGATTGCCCGGTAGGCTCTCACTGGTTCCACAGACCTTTTCTGATGACCTTCCAAGTCTTCTTTGGCGTCTCTGGGCTGAGAGATCTGGAAACCACCAGTGATGAGATTGTTTCAGAGATCCCAGAACTGATCCTACTGTACTGGCCTGGGTCAGATTGGGACCCGACCACTGGCGCTTCCTGCACTGGGACTGCATCCTGGTTCCACAGCCCTTTTCTGCTGACTTGCTAAAGTGTCATCTCCTAGAAAATGTTCCACTATGGCTTTTTGGGTGTTCTGATGATCTAAAAATTGTTTAGTCATTATTTAAAGGAATTTGGAGTGGTTTGGGGAAGTAGCTGGACCAGTTCCTGCCTTTGCTCCAACATCTTGGCTCTTCCTCCTGTTCTAATGAATCAATCAATAAAAGAGCCAGTTTCCAAAAGAAGGCTTTCAACATCTTATTTAGTGTTCTTGATTTCATCGTGAAGTAAAATGGGCCTAGGCCATGTTTTATAACAAATGAAAAGTTCTTTTAAAAGTAGTTTAGAATTAAGTAAACTTGTTGCATTAAAAGACAAATGTGAATAGAATATTATTTGCCATTTTAGGTAGACTTTTTCCATTTTAGCATGGGAATTAAGAAATAGTACCATCTCCTACTTTAATATATGTAAAATTCCTCCGTTTGGGGAGCTATGTGTCTGTGTATCTTTTGTTATTTTAATGAAAAAGGAAAAGTAGTGACAGCACCTGTTAGGAAGTTATTCCAGTAGTTCAGTCAGTGGAAAATTAATAACTGCTTCATTCATAAATAGGATTGGAATGGAATAGAAATGAGAAGCATTTGTTGAAGTAAAATTGACAGAATTTTATAATTTGGAAGTCAGAAGGGAGAGAAAGAAAAGAATCAAAGATAATCTCAAGTTCTCAAACTTGGAAATGGATATATATAGCCAAAAATATGACAAGTCTCTTTTGTCAAGGTGGTTATAAATTCAAAAATATAATTAATTTGGTCATGGACCTGTTGATTTTGAAATGCCAGTAATAATATACAGGTAGAAATGACTTATAGGTGATTACAGAAGTGTGCTTGGAATTCAGAAGAAATGTTGGAGAAAAATAGATCAATTCTTTCAATAATTATATTGTTATACCTTCTTAATATTCCAAATTCTGATTAAATTTTGCCAACTATATGATTGCTGTTTCATGTCAGTTTTGCAAACAGTTTACAAATCTTGAATGCAATTTGCCCAATTGGATCTTAAATAAGAAGAGGTTTCAAATGGAGACAGCCCTAGTATTAGATAAATTATAGCAATCAATTCATATGGAAATTTTTTAAAATGTTGTTAAATATTGTTAATATAATTCTTGAATAGCATATCTATTTTGAAATTTCTCTACAAAATTGATATTTATTAACATTGGCCTTATAAACATATCTCTAAACTATTAAATTGTTATCAGCCTTTTCATCTAAATCTCTAGTGAGCTAATCCTCTATAGTCCAGTTTCTTAAATTATGATGGACAACTCCATATGGGGATTTCATAACTGTAGGGGTCATGAGGTTATGATTTATTATCAATAAATGTTTGATTTCTAAAATTATTTTATATACCTATATACCTGGGTCACATAAAAATTTCTCAGGTAAAAAAGGGTCATGAATGAGAAAAGTTTAAGAAGCTCTAATCTACAGCAGTAGTTATCAGATTTTTGTTCTCGGTATACTTTTATACTATCAAAAATTATTGAGGATATGTCCAAAGAGTTTTTGTTTTTGTGAGTTATATTTATAGATATTTGTCATATTAGAAATTTAAAACTAACTTTGAATTTGTAAACTCTCTGAAAAGTTTTGAAAGCTCTTCAGGGTTTTCTGGGCCACACTTTGAGAACCATTGCTCTAAAGTACATTATTTCTGGGTAGATAATAAATAAATCTGTGTAATAATAAACTATGTTATAAAGTTGTATCATGATACCTAACAACCATATAATAAATCAGAATGACCTTTATGATATATTTGTAAAGCATTTATTTCTTGATACTTGTACTTTCAAAAAAATTTTAAAAGTACAAGTAATTATAGTAAAAATATGTTCAAATAATTAGTACTAGTATTCTTTCAATTTACTTTATCATAGTGACTGTTTTAAACACAAAATATTTGCTAAACAATAATAATAATCATTAAAAAGTAGGAATGATTAAAATACCACATCACTCAAAAACTCGAGTGTCCCTCTTTCACCAATGTGTAGCACATTTATAGAAATCCAGCAGAAAGGTACATGAAAGACAAAAGAAAGAAAGCTACCTTTCTATAAGGTACCATAGTTCTTATATAATCTTTTCATAATTTATCATTAACATATTTTAAAACAGTCACATGCAAATGAGCTGATGGACCTCAGTGTTCTACAACCATCATTATTTTAGTTATTATTCTGCCTTCAAAGAAGGGCTCTCAGATCATCTGAAGAATGGTTCTCAATCTGGTTCTCAGAATAATCTTTGTCTTTCCTCGAAATTTTCTCCGAAAGACTGTTTCTAAGTTGATTTTATCAGTTCTCTTTACACAAATGTTCCTTTTCTACCCCTCTTAGCAACCAAGCTGTTCACATATGAAAGGGGCCAAGCCTTACATAAGAAATCATGCTGCCAGCCTCAAGGATTTGGAAATGCTAATGATTGACTAACTATAATAATTAATAGACAGTTAGGTGGCCCAGAATATAAGTGCCAGATTTGGAGACTGGAAGACCTGAGTTCAAATGTTGCCTCAGACACTTACTGAACTATGTGATTCCACACAAGTTAATGAACCTTTCTAAGTCTTTCTCCTCTACAAGTAGAAATATTCATTATAACTAACTCACAGTTTTTGAGATAATATATATAAGGAGATTAAATGAGATAAGATCTATAAGTACTTCTCAAATTCAAAGTGCTATATAAAGGCTAACTTATCTTTTCATTAATTTGTCACTGCATTTCCTTACTTTTAAAATAAGTTATTTATTTTAGCATTCTGTCATCTGTCATAAGAACCTTGAAAAATTTTATTGAACACTTTCCTACTTTGTTATTTTTAGAATTGAAATAATTTAGAACAATTTAGAATTGAACAAAAATTTCAACATACTTGAACCATTTTTGTGTCATTTACAACAAATGTTAGCCATTTGAAGCCCACAATTTGATGATCTGCTAATTAATAGCTATCTCAAATATCATTAACATAGATTCTTTTTTCTTTTTAAAATTAACATAAACTTTGAAACTGATCTTTTAGTTAATATTATCTCTTTATTAGTCACATATTTATGTTTTTTTCTTTAAACTAGAGTTGAAGTTAACAGGATTCTGATGCAAACACACTTTCTTAATGATAGCTATGGAAATTGAAAATTAAACCCATTTCTACTGGCAATTATTTCCCTTGAAATGATCCTTCAAAATTGTGTGTTTTGAGACTAAAATTTGAGCACTAAGGCATAACAGCCTATAAGGTTAATTATGCATTTCAAATTAATTTTGAATGTATTTCAAATAATTTTAACCACTTCTTTATCTACAGTAGGAATAAAATCATAGAAATTAACCTCAAATTCAATTTAAAAAACTGGTCTTAAATATCAAGAAGGTCATAAAATCAATCAATAAGCATTTATTAAGATCATAAATTTTGAACTGTAAGAGACCTCACAAACTGTCTTATCCAACTGAGGCCTAGAAATAATTTGCCTGAGGTCACACAGGTCTTAAAAGGCAAAGTCAGGATTTGAATTGAGGAACAAGATTAGTGCTCTTTCCTCTGTGACAGAGGTTTTAAGGACTGCTAAACACTCCAATGACTCCTGTTTATGTTATACTAAGAAACTTTCCAGGGAGAGTTTTTAAAATGAAATAGTTTTTCTTCCCAATCCTGTGGTTTAGAGTTAATATAATAAAAAAGTAGGGTTAATTAAAATCTTGTTGAATTCTTCCTAAATTTTTATCAAGTCTCTTATAAAGGTAGTAAATATAGAGTAAAAATTTAAAAATAACTATCATATAACACATTAAGTTATATTCCATAGATCAGTTATATCCTCAAAGGCTTACTGGTATATTCTTGATGTTGTAGAATAATTTATGATTTTTTTCTATATAATTGAGGACAACAAATAATGTCACAAGCATTTGTTTCAGTAAGATAGATAAGCTTCAGCTGCCCTGTTTATTCATGATCTTATCTAGATATCCACTAATACAATATATGGTCCAATTCCCTACCTATACTCCAAGACTCACATACATGCATATATATACACACACACTTGTGTACATATAAGCATTTATATATACATGAGAGAGAATTATATATGGATATATGTGCATATGTGGATATATACATGTATGTGTGTAAATTTATACAGGCAAGAGGCAACTAATGATGCAGTGTATAGAATCAGGAATCAGGAAGAACTGAATTCAAATAAAGTCTCAGGAACTAGCTATGCAATTTGAGCAAATAATGTATGCTTTCTCCACTTCCTCATATGTGAAATGGATATAATAAATATCAAATATCTCCCAGAGTTGTTATTGTAATGCCAGAGAAACTGAGGCAAGATAGAAATTAGAGAGTTTTTAATATTTTATTTAGGTTTCTGAGAGGGAGAGATTTTCTGGAGGCAGAGCACAATCCATTCTGCCTCCGTGGCTGAATTCCATGCTGACGAATCCAGCAGCAAATGTGAGATTCTAATGATTTTTATATGTGGCTCCAAGATCATGGGAGACAAAAGCAAGGGGTGGCATCCGAGCATTGGTGAGCTTGGGAATTTCCAGGCAGGGACCATCAATTCAATTCTGATAGGTTGGGGGTAGGACCATAAATTCTGATAATTTGGGAGGATTTAGGAGCCAGGATGTCTGAACTCTCCCTTATCTGAAATTAAATATTTACAGTTTATGATGCTAGGGTAGCCAACCTTAAATTATATCAGTCTTAATGGTCAGGAAGGGGGAATTGAGGCAGAACAATTCAAGGAAAGTGAGGTAAAACAATGAGGGAAACTGAGACAGGACAATAAAAGGAAACTGTGGCACAATATTATGAGAATCAAATGAGATAATATTTGCAAAAAGCTGTCTGACACAGTGCCTGATGTGTATATTAATGATATTTTAATTCCTTTTCTCTTCTCCATGTGTTCACCTCATCCCCCTGTTATTTTTAGTTGGAGAGCACAGAGCTCTTTCAGCTAAGGAAATGGCTATTAGTCCAGGAACAGAAGAAACTTCTTCTTTTTGATTCTTTTAAAGCCTCAATTCTGGGATTGTTTGTCATCTCCAGGCAAGAGATGAGAGAAGTTTTGCATAGATATACAACCTAGAGGATTTGTAGACAATAATAGTAAAAGCAGTTTACCTGGGCAGGTTCACTATCTTACTTAAGGACCTGGGGTATATAATTCTATAGTTCAGGCTTAGAGAATAGTCCTTATTATCACTGAAATTGAGGAAAAGCTTTTATTTAACCTGATTTTCTATAAAATTATCTGCAAATTCCCAGTTTCTTATAGGGCCTTATTCCAAAAAGGTAAATTTTCTCTCTGTGGCTCATTGCCTCCACCTATAATTACTCTAGAAAATTTTCTAATATACTTAAAGAATCTAGTTGATAGCTAAGATATTATAGTAAGTGATGTTGTAATACTATATATTAATTATATTACATATTTACATATATTACATGTAATATACATTGTAATATAATGTATAATATACAATGTATTCTATATTAAGCTGTATTATAGCCAAATACCGGGGGAAGAAAGTATCTCTAGCTCCTCTACAGCTAAAAGCTAACAACAGTAACAGCTAACATATATATATAGAGAGAGAGAGAGAGAGAGAGAGAGAGAGAGCGAGAGAGCGCGCGCACTTACTGTGTGCCAGGCACTGTACCAAGGACTTCACAATTGTTATCTCGTCTGATCCTCACAACAACCCTGGGATATTACAGATCCTCAAAGTGCTAAGGAATGTGAGCCTTAATGCCAGATATGGTACTTTTAATAATGGGCCCACCCTCTCCTGACTTCTCCACTAAACTGACCCCATTATTATACCCACTTTATCTCATATCTTCATTTATTCCTTTCTACTTGCTCTTTTCCTGTTTCCTATTCCCATGTATCCTCCATACTTAATAAACCTTCACTTGATCCTACCATCCCCATTCGCTATCATTATAGATAAGTCTTGTATCTAGCTGTTTACATGTTATTTTTCCATTAGGATATAATCTTCTTGAGGGCAAAGACTGGTTTGTTTTATTTTTTGCCTTTCTTTGCATCCCCAGCACTTATCCGATGTCTGACACATAGTTAACAAATCTTTCATTTTTTTTTTAATGGTGGATCTATTTCTTTCAGAAAGGACCTGAAATTTGAGATTGATATCAGAATAAGACTGACATACTGGTAAATTTTACCTTTTCCACAGGGCTACACATAATCTCTGACAGATATTTAATGTTTCCCTGTGGTTTAGAATTCCCCTGGAAGCTAAATATTATTAGAGCTACTGAGCAAGCAGTTCCATTTCCTTGTCCAAATATATGCACTGGATTTTCTCTCCAAGGATCCTTTTTTCAATAATTAAAATCTTGGAAACATCTAAGCTTGTCTTAACATGTCTGCTTCTTCCATGTGCTTCTGGAGGAAATGACTCAGCGCTACATCTGCTATTATTTTTTTAAGCTAGAGAAATCCATTATCATATTTCTAGTATTCAACCTGTGCTCAAAAAATAAAAAAGCAGAGGTGGCCAGCAACTTGATGTCCAGAAATTCTCCCCTTAGGGCTTCTGGACAAATGCAACTCATCTTGTTCTTCAACTACAAATCACCCTTAACTGCTCCCTGAGGAAAGAAACTACTTAAGAGCAGACTGTCTCCTTCCCAATCCATAAACTCCAAATCCACAAATCCATAATCCACATAACTGTGCTTCAGTTTCTCTCCCCAAAGGGGAAAGGAAATAAGAGAGACAGAGGAAGAGAGAGGGAGAGGAAAGAAGAGAGCTAAAGTGAGAGAAAGAGGGAGTGAGTTGTTTGTTCAGTCTATGAAGGAGAGACTGCTTTTTAGGTTGGCCAAATTCCATTTTGCCAATAGACAGGAAGCAATGTCTCTCTCCTCTCTAAAACTCAAACATTCTCACTTGTGGAAGGTTTTAAAATATATTTTTGTTGTTGTTTTTTGTTGTTTTTTTTCCCTAGGCAGTTGGAATTAAATGACTTGTCTTTAAATGTTTCCAAGCAGTTTCCTTCCCAGGAATTTCCTCATATTAAAGTGGATTATCCTTCTTAGAAAAATTTTATTCTCAATATTCTGTTATTAGTTATTCCCACCAAGCTTATGGATGACTACAAGGAAGAACTGCTGATTGACTTTAAAATATTACTTATTAGATATGGATAGAACATGCTTTCAAATTCTCTTCTCTCTCTCTCTCTCTCTCTCTCTCTCTCTCTCTCTCTCTCTCTCTGTCTCTGTCTCTTTCTCTTTCTTTCTCGCCTTCCCTCCCTCTTTCTCCCTCTTTTCCTCCTCTTCCCCCTTTCCCTTCTTTTTCCTCTCTCCCCCCCTTCCCCTCTCCTATCTTCTTCCTCACTCCTTTTTGGCCTTTCTCCTTCTACCCCTCTGCTCTTCTCCTTTTCCTTCTCTATCCCTCTCTTCCTATTTCCTTTTCCCCCCTCCCTCTCCATTTCCCTCTCCTCCTTCTCTCTCTCCCCCTTTTCCTTTCTCTTCCCCTCTCCCCTTTTCCTTCTCCTTCTCTCCCTTTCCCTTCCCTTCTACTTTCCCTCCCTCTCCCTCTCTCACTGTCTCTGTCTCTGTCTCTCTGTCTCTCTCTCTCCCTTTCTCTCTGTCCCTCTCTCTCTATCTGTTTCTGACTGTCTCTCTCTCTGTCTTTCTCTCTGTCTCTCTCTGTCTGTCTGTCTCTCTCATTAAGATTGCACCTACATCTGACAATGACTTTGGACGGTATAATTGCACTGCCACAAATCGAATTGGAACAAGATTTCAGGAATATATTCTTGCTTTGGCTGGTAAGTACAATGTTTATATTAATTTTATACAATGCTATACATTTCCAAATAAATAATTTTAAAGATTATTTTTGTCTATTTGTAATAATGCAATTATTCTTATTTTTAAGTTTTTCATATGTTAAGACCAGATCTTATGACACAAATACTTTAAATATACAGAAAATTTAATAGATTTTTTAAATAATTATTTAATAGTTATAATAAATATTTAATATTTTAAATGATGTACTAAATTCTGTAAATACTTAACACTTTTTAATCTTTATAAATCTTATTTTTATTGTATAGATATTTCAGTTGTTTTTAAAAACAACTGTTTCATTTACAAAAGTTTAGTTGATTTTTTTAAAGAAATATGTGCAAGTTTTGTCTTTAACTTTTGAAAAACCAAAAACTAAAATATATGTATGAAAATTCATTATTATCAGATGTCTAGATATTTATAAATATAAATTTATTAAGTCTCTGAATATTTCTGTTAGCTTCTTTAAAATCTCTCAGACTTTTCTTTAATATTTGGCAGTAATTATTGCAAGAAAATCAAACAGAACAATGTTTTAAAATTTGAAATTCAGATACAGGTACCCCTGATCCTATTACCTCCTGTATTCTTCATGACCTTCATTCACTATATCTTAAGCACATTCATTTTCCCCAACCATGCCACAGATTTCCTAAACCAAAAACTGATAAAATCTACTGTTAATGAAAATTAAGTTTTCTTCTCTGAATTCCGTCCAAAAAAAGACATACATTATTAATCATATGACATCACAGTAGTGAGAATGGACATTTACTTAAGCATTTTTTTTTTTTTTGGAGAGGGTGTGTGAGGCAGTGAGGGTTAAATGACTTACCCAGGATCACATAATTAGTAAGGGTTCAGTGTCTTAGACTGGATTTGAACTCAGATTCTCCTATCTCCAGGGCTAGTGCTCTATCCATTGCAGAATCTAGCCGCCCTAATTTAAGAATTCAAGGCAAATAATATAAACAATAAAGGTATCTAGCATCCATTTCCAAAATTGCTGTCACTTCTAGTGTTTCTATTGTAAACATTAGTCAACTTTAAATTAAATATTTTAGAGATTATCAGTCTTGTTCTTGCACAAATCTTATAAAGGGGTAACATTTACAAATGGTCCCACCAGATCACCTTCCTTGAGCTAGTAGGTTGGACAGCCTTCATCAAAAGTTAGACATACTGAAACGGCTCACTGTTTTATTATCTGTTATGTTACTAAAGCATAGAATGTGAACTACACTGTCCAATCAGCTCACTCAGCCCATTGACATGAAGACAAGCCACAGAATAAATTCACTAAAATCCCTTGCTTTTCAGCTGTATCTCTGCTACTTAGACTTGCATCTTCAAGATTCTCCAGATTCTACCACCATTTTTTCCTGTCTCTACCATCTCAATTTTCAAAATCTCCTGTGCTTAGAGCTGTATCTATATTGGAGTCTTGTAAATAATTTTAGTGCCCCCTTGCAATAAATATGGATTTCTCTGTGTTTCAAAGCATTGTTAGGAACAAGATATTTCCCAACAATAGGAGAAGTCCTATTCTATAACTGTGGAGCTAATTCTAAGAGTCGGAAGAGTAATCATAATCTACTGCCCATTTCTGACATTTAATTAGCAGCTAATTCAATCCAATTTTTTATTCTCTCTTATTTGATTCTAAGTTCTAAATTGTTTTACTTTTCTCACAGCACTCCCCCATCCATTGAGAAGATAAGAAATACAAAATCCATTACATTATGTCATGCAAAACAAATTTTTCTATTAGCCATGTCCTTTAAAAAAAAAAAAAAGAAAGAGAAAGAAAAAACTTTGAGTCCATCAGTTCTTTATCTGAATGTGGATAGCATTTTCCATCATAAGTCTTTTGAAACTTTGATGAGTCCTAGGACATTGTGTTGATCACAATTACCAAGTCTTTCAAAGTTGATTATTTTTACAATATTGCAGTTTCTGTGTAAATTGTTCTGTTTATGTTCACTTCCCAGTTTTTTTTTTCTGAAACCATCCTCTTCATCATTTCAGTACAATACTGTTGAATTGTTCATATGTATTAGGATGTATTCCTCCATTCTTCAGTTGATGAACACTTCTTCATATGTTGTTCTTATTCAGTTTTTCAATCATGTCTGACTTTTCATGACCCCATATGGGGTTTTATTGGCAAAGATGCTAGAGTGTTTTGCCATTTCCTTCTCTGGCTCATTTTAAAAATAAACTGAAGTAAACAGGGTTAAGTGACTTACCCAGAGTCACACAGCTAGTAAATGTCTGAAGCCAGATTTGAACTCAGAAAGATGAGTCTTTTTGACTCTGGGCTCTATCCACTTTCCTAACTGCCCTCCTTTAATTTACCTATTTTTTATTCTTTACTTTCCCTTAACCTCTTTCCTTTTTTTCTTTATTGAATGAAATATGTTCCTATGTCCAGCTTGTTGTGTGTGTATTCTTCCATGTTTTGACAAATTTAGATGATAATGAGGTTCAAGTATTCCCACTCCATCTCCCACTTCCTCTTCCCTCTTGTATAAACTTCTATTTGAATACTTCATTTCTGTGAGGTTTTCATATATGTTAATTTTTATGTATATTATACATATGTTAAATATATTATATGTCACACATATATAATTTAAAATGTGTACACACACACACACATAAGAATACAGTTTGATCTTGTTTAGTCTCTTTTGAGTGCTTGCTAAAATTACCTTTTAAGTTTCTCTTGTCTTTTATCTTTGTATGTCAGATTTTCTATTCAGTTCTAGTCTTTTCATCAGGAAAGCTTAGAAATCCTCTCTTTCATTAAATATTTTCCAGCATATTAAAATTCAGTTTTTTTGAGTAAATTTCTCTTGGTTGTAAGCCTATATTATTTTTCTCTGAAATATCATACTTAAAGCTCATCTTTCTGGTGAATGCAAAACTATGTGTGACCTTGACTGTGGCTTTTTAGTACTTTATTGTCTTTGTTTACATTTTTTTTCTTTAACCTGAATTTTGAATATAATGTTCCTGGGAATGTTTAGTTTAGAGTTTCTTTTAGGAAGTGACTGATGGATTTTTTCAATTTCTATTTTGCCTTCTGGGTCTATGGAGAAAATTCTTTGATGATTTTTTTTGAAATATGAAGACTAGGTTATTTTGTTGTTGCTCATGGCTTCAAGTAGTCCAATGATGTTTCATGTCGGCAACAACTTCTGCTTGATCATATTTTAATATTTCTTGAAGTCATTACCTTCAATTTGGCCAATTCTGATTATTAGTATGGTATTTTCTTTGGTTAGATTTTGTTCTTTTTATTTCAAGTTGTTATTTCCCTTTTTGTATCTTTCTTCCATAGCTCTAATTTCTTTTCCTATATGTTCCTCTACCACGTTTATTATTAAAGTCATTTTTAGCTCTTCTCCTAATTCTTGTGTTAATTCTTCTAAGAATTCTGTTTGGACATAAATACAAACTATAATTTTTTTGAGACTTTACTCATAGATGTCTACATGTCTTTCTCTTCTTAGTTTGTGTCTTGGGCTTCTCTGTCACCATAATATCTCTGGTGGAATTCTTTTATTTGTTCATTTTTCAAGCCTATTTTTTTTTACTCTGGATATATGTTTGCACCAGGCTCTGTACTCTTTGCAGCAGGGATTATCTATCCCAAATTTTGGTCCTCTTACTTCCTTTTACTTCTTTCATAGTTCAGGTTTTATTCTTTTGAGCTCAGTGCTCCAAATTTATATGATTCAGGGTGAAATCTGCTCACTGTCCTCCTGAGCTATGCATGTTCCTAATCCATGTTTGGGTCTGAACAAGACCCCTTTGCCTTGTTCTTGTTTCAGTAGACTACTGCTGAACTTAGTCTATATTTGCTTAATGGGAGGATCTGCAGGTTCGTTCATACTTCCCTTTGGTCTAAGACTCCTGCTTATTCCGTTGTAGACTTTAGCCTGGTATAGAGTCTGGACCTAAGACTCTTCTCCTGTTTATAGAGTCACACAGCTCTGTTTGCTTCCAAACTTAATCCTTGTTTACTATACAGCTAAGATCTGTTAGCAGCCACTTCTCTCTGCTTTCCCTAGATATAGACTTCCACCTCCCCCCAATCCTATTCCTCAGTCCTACCTAGAACTGGATTGGAAACAAACCTGCCAGACAGCATTCATTTCTGTACTCTGAGTTAGTTCAGGGATCCCTTTGGGTTTACTTCTTGTATCAAATCTCTTTCAGTATTTGAATACTAGAATGCTCAATATGCTACATTCTTCTGGCAACACCCAATTCCTAGTGTCTACAGACCTCTCTCTTTCTCTTTCCCTAAGCCAAATTGAACTGGAAAAATGATATATTATGATTTTTCTTGGATTCCTCAGTTAGAATTCAATTTGGTATGTTTTCTAGATCTTTGAATGTGCTTCTTCCTGCTATTCTGCCATCTTGACCCCATCCTGCCAAGGGCTCTTTCAAATACAGAATACAGAAGCAGAAATATTTGAGTGATACATTGTAGTGTGTTATATATACTTGATAGTGCCATTGTATATACTAAAAGGCATCAATAGTGATGGGAATTATGTAAACATGAAAAGTCATTCAATTTCCATCTAAGGAATATTCTCTTCACAAGATTCAATTCCAGGTCTATGATATCAAGGACTATAAAATTAATAAGTAAGAGTGCTTGAAAAAGGATGCTCCAGGGTAGTGGATGTTTATTTAATATTCTTAGGATTTCAGCATAAATCATTTTTGTTTAAAACATTCTTTAGCACCCATAGTGTATCTACAACTTCATCAATTCGGTTGCTTCTATGTTTCATGTTGCAAACCTTATCTTATTATCCTGTGAGATCCTTTTCTTCCATTAAATCAGGATTTCTCTAAAAGAAAAAATTCACCTGTAAGTCCAGGTTTGGAAAGCAAGAAAATCATATGTTAATAATTATAGTAAAATAAATATTGTTTTAGGTTGTAGGAGACTTGTAGGCTTTTATTTTTCAATTACTTTTCTAATTAGTCAATCAAACAGTAAACATATTAAGTACTTACAATATACTAGGCATTGTGCTAAGTATTGGGTATATAAGAAGAAACAAAAGCAGTCCCTGTTCTCAAGAAGCTAATGTCACAATTCTTGGACTTCAATTTTCTCCTCTAAAAGATGAAAAAATAAGAATCAGAATAGATAAAACAAAAATTATCCAAGGGTCCACTGATTCAGTACTGCTGTGAATCAATAATAACTGCAGTTTTATTATGCTCAGAGTTCAAGCTTCACTGAGAGCTTATGTCTGTCAATGAGCCAAGAGCATCAGTTTTAGCAACTTTATATGAAATGTGAATATATAAGCGGATGGAAACACTAGAAACTTGGCCAAAGTAGAAGAGAGGAAGATGAGGGTATACACATCAGGAAACAAGTAACAGAAAGGAAAGATAAGGACATCTACATTGGGAAGGTCAGGAAAGCTTGGTCAAAGCTATAGGTCAAGATGGTCAGTATTGGAGCATAAGTTAAATGTCCTAAACTTAATTTTTTTCAGACCAGCAGGATGTGTAACCTGCTTGCTTGAAGCCATGTCAAGAAGCTCAAGATAAAGTCGAGGACTGGGACATAGTTTTTCTTGGCTTAGTGGTGACAAGAAGCCTGAGCCAGAAATTCTCATGTTCTGTAGATTATCTTGAGAGTCCTTTTCACATACAAATTTCTGAGTCTATAATTACATTGCATTCAACATTCATGTGGAAATTTGTAAAATGTATAACAAAATTCTATTTCTATACCAAAATCCTATTTTATTTTTGGATGTGTTCATCTCCAAGATTTGAATGATTATATGCTGCTTTATTGCCAGCCTCCTCGGGTGAAGAGAAGAGCTTCTTGCGCCTTCCATCCCCTCCTTAGAACAGTGTGCACCCTTTAGGGAAGGTAGAAAGACCAGGTGGCTTCCACCTGCCCAAAGGACTTCTCCCAGAACAAGGATTATACTGCTTCCTTTTGCTCCCTCACTGCCAACTCCCCCAGCTGAGAAGATGACCTGAACATTCCTCTGACCATACTCCTTGGGCCTTCCATCTCCTGCTGGTTGTAGCATGTCCTCCTGAGGGAAAGCCCCGAAGGACAAGCTTCCATCTGCCCCAGAGCAGTGACTTCCATCTTTACCGGCACAAGGTTACTTCTGTTACTACCAGTCTGATCTCCCAGGGCAAGGAGCAGCAACCTACCCTTTGACCTCAGACCTTCCATCTGCTGCTTTCCAGTACCAGGAAAAGAACATTTGCTGTGCAGTTTTGACTTCCATCTCTTATTGCATCCTTTTCCTGCCCTTTTAGGGAAAAATAATGAAACAGGACTTGCCATCAGACAATCTGACTATGAACCTTTCATCTCATATACAACTAATATTCATTCTGATCTCCAACCTCTTTTTGGATAAGAGGCATTCTCCGCACATTGATGAACATTCTCACACTTGACCATTCCCTTCCCCTCTAGATCATCATCCAAAACAAATTCCCTACCTTTCACCATCTAATTTCTTATTCCCATCCAATGATCCTTCCCACTGCAAAGTTTCAAGCAAACCCCACTTAACCTTTCCACTGTGCCTTCTGGAATATCCATTCATTGTCCCTAAGATTCATCCTAAATCCTTTCTTCTCCCCCTCCTTCCATTATTACTGATAGTCTCCCCAGATGACACAGGCTCCATAGCCACACTTTTCCAGTACTAACTACACCTTCATTCATTCCCCTTGGCTCACTGGTAGAGGGATTCCTTCCTCTCCGTTGTCATTTCCAGTTTTTCCCTCATCTTCATCACTCAGCAACATCTCTTCCATGTTCAGTGAGTGATACAAAGTTCATAATTTTTCTGTCCTCTCCATTTCCTATCTTCAGTATACATATTGACTCCCCCTTAAACTCCCCAACCACTCAATTCCTTAATCTCTCCATCTCCCATGAGCTATTCCTCCATCCCACCTTAGCCACACACATAAATGGTCATACTTTTGTTCTTGCCATTACCCACAAATATAACCACCTCCACATTAAGAATTGCACAGTTCCATTATTGTACCATAACTTATTGACTTTTCACCTCTTCCTCTGCCTTCTTTACAAAATTCTATTTTTCATCCATACCACAGCCTCTAATATCTTGGCCTTCCAATTTTAATCACAGGTCAGCAACTTGCTCAAGCCACCTCCTCTCCTCTTTTCCCAATCTTAGTGAAGTAATTCAACTCTATACTGTCCCTCTCTCTTGATTTTCTAGCCCTCTTTTCATATTGCCATTTATACTCTCCCAAGCATCAGCCTTGGATAAGCTCACCATTTGTTGCCTTTATTCCTAAATTATGTTGCTGGACTAAAATGGAGAAAATTATACAATGATTCTTTCTCAGTCCACTACAAGTTTGTTATCTAATTTCAACTGGATCCTTATTGCTAATGAGTAATCCTTCTCTTATTTACCATATCAACTTACTATCCCAGTCACTGGGATATATAACAGTTCTCCCAGATATTTCCTTCTCTTCTCAAAACTGCCGTGGCTCCCCTTCTCCCCATCCTCTTAGTTGAGAACCTTACATTATATTTTACCAAAAAAAAAAAGAAGAAGAAGAACATTCACCATCAATTCTTTCTTCTTACAACTTTCTCATCTGTTATCAAGGGAAACTTTCACCCCAATCTCATATAATGAGTCAGCTTTGCTCTTTACTAAGGCTAACCCATCTACCTACTTAACTGATCCCATTCCATCCTGTCACCTCTAACAAATTGCCCCCTTTATTATCTTCCTCTATCATCTATTTTTAGTTTCTCCACCTCTACTGTCATGTCTCCGTACCTCCCTATGTCACCATCCCCATAACCAGTCTGTTTCCACTTTTCCCACAGCTTTCAAAAATTCTCATTCCTTTTTCCTGACACTGCCGCCATTCTAGTGCAGACCCTGACTCCCAACCAACTTCATTCAGTCCATTCTCCATTGAGCCACCAAAGTGATTTACTTAAAGAGCAGGTCTGGCCATATTACACACCTTCTCACTTGATTTCCTTTCACAACTTATCCCCCCTACCAATCCAGCATTTTTATTATTATTATTATTATAACTTTTTATTTACAGGCTATATATATCGCTTCTCGGCCTTTTGGCTAAGATCAAGTGTAGTATTTACAGGCTATATGCATGGGTAATTTTTCAGCATTGACCCTTGCAAAAATTTCTGTTCCAACTTTTCCCTTCCTTCCCTCTACTCCCTCCCCTCGATGGCAGGTAGTCCAATACATGTTAAATATGTTAAAGTATATGTTAAATATAATATATATGTACATATTTATATAGTTATCTTGTTGCACAAGAAAAATCAGATTTAGAAAGAAGGTAAAAATAACCTGGGAAGAAAAACAAAAATGTAAGCAAATAATAATAGAAAGAATATAAATACAATATTGTAGTCCACACTGATTCACAGTGTTCTTTCACTGGGTGTAGCTGGTTCTGTTCATTATTGCTCAGTTGGAACTGATTTGGATTCTCTCATTGTTGAAGAGGGCCATGTCCATCAGAATTGATCCTTATATAGTATTGTTGTTGAAGTATATAATGATCTCCTCTGCTCATTTCACTCAGCATCAGTTCACGTAAGTCTCTCCAAGGTCCTCTGTATTCATCCTGCAGGTCATTTCTTACAGAACAATATACCATAACATTCATATATCACAATTTACCCAACCATTCTCCAATTGATGGGCATCCATTCATTTCCTACTACACTATACTACAAAGAGATCTGCCACAAACATTTTTGCACATACAGGTCCCTTTCCCTTCTTTAATATCTCTTTGGGATATAATCCCAATAGAAATACTGCTGGATCAAAGGGTATGCACAGTTTGATAACTTTTTGAGCATAGTTCCAAATTGTTCTCCAGAATGGTTGGATTCATTCACAACTCCACCAACAATGCATCAGTGTCCCAGTTTTTCCGCATCCCCTCCAATATTCGTCATTATCTTTTCCTGTCATCCTAGCCAATCTGACAGGTGTGTAGTGGTATCTCAGAGTTGTCTTAATTTGCATTTCTCTGATTAATAATGAGTTGGAACACCTTTTTATGTGAGTAGAAATAGTTTTAAATTCTTCATCTGAATATTTTCTGTTCATGTCCTTTGACCATTTATCAATTGGAGAATGGTTTGATTTCTTATAAATTAGAGTCAGTTCTCCATATATTTTGGAAATGAGGCTTTTATCAGAACCTTTAACATAAAAATGTTTTCCCAGTTTTTTGCTTCCCTTCTAATCTTGTCTGTATTAGTTTTGTTTGTGTAAAAGCTTTTTAAGTTGATATAATCAAAATTTTCTATTTTGTGATCAATGATGATCTCTAGTTCTTCTTTGGTCACAAATTCCTTCCTCTTTCACAGGTCTGAGAGATAAACTATCCTATGTTCTTCTAATTTATTTATAATCTCATTCTTTATGCCTAAATCATGAACCTATTTTGATCTTATCTTGGTGTACGGTATTAAGTGTGCAACCCAGTCTTTTTATACTTTAGTCCTCACCACACACTCTTCAATCCAGTCTCCTTGCTGTTCTGTGAACAAGACAGTCTTTCTTATGGCTCTGGACATTTTCTCTGACTTGTCCCTCATGCTTCCCAACTCTGCCCTCTAACTTCCCTGGATTCCTTAGCTAAAATTCCATGTTTTTATGAGAAACCTTTCCTAATTCTCCTTTTTTACATGTTGTCTCCCCTATTAAATTGTGAATTCCCTGAGGACTGGGACTATCTCTTGCCTCTTTTTTATTCCCAGCTGTTAGCACAATGCCTGGTACAGAGTAGACATTTAATAAATGTCAAAGGAAAACAAAACAAAGGAAAAAATAATCACAAATTTTTTTAATTTTTTATTCTTTCCAGCAAAGTCATCTCAAAAAGAAATTCCAAAAATGTAAAGTTATAATGCTCTTTAAAATTCAAATCCACCTATTGAACTCAATTTCATTGAAAGAAAATATAATAATTTCTAAAGATGTTCTGCATTAAGTGAAAGAAACATGTATACATGTTCATATACACACTTGCATTTTTTTCTTTCAGACAAGGAAGTTTGCTTTGCTTGTCTATACATGTTTGTGACTGGGATTTAGTTTTTTATTCATTCTAAATTGGATGGGAGGAGATAAAAATGGGAGGGGGGAAGGACATTTCTGCTGATTGAAAAAAATTGTTTTAAAAAACATCTGAATCTAATATATAAAAGATTTTGAAGAAAAAATGACAACTTTGGAATTTTAATATGTGCAGATTATTATAAAATTGACTAGATTTATTGTTTCTATTTTGATAATTTTTATTGAAATAGATATAGACAGTTACTTCTTAATCTTCACAAATTCATTGGACACAGAAGAATATAATTTTTAAAATGTGACCCCAGATTTTTCTTTTTGAGGATTTAGATTTCATGTAAGAAATAAAATAATGAATATTTCCATTTGTAGTATATTAATAAATCTTTTTTAAAATAAGTGTATTCAAGTCAGGCCATCTCAACTGAATTTTTATTATAAATGAGTATCAAGTAGATGAAACTATCTTTTGAATTTCCTATTTTGATTTTCTGAAGAATGATAACTTATGTTTTATAGATGCCATGCAAATTAGTCTGAATAAAAAATTTGAATTTTAAAATTGTACTACTGTTCCAAATGTGTTCAGTAACCATGCCCTCACCCAAAAAATTGAATTAGTGAAAACATCATCTCATTTAAAAAATGACATTGGAAACCCAAATTAATAAAATGAAATTTGGTTTTGCATTGATTTAATGCTATTTTATTAACAGAGGTAAGGGATGACTTTCCCACTTTTGATTTCTCATTACTCAAAAAGAATATCAAGCTAACTATATACTTTTAAAGTTCATATCTGTTAAACTACCTGAATAAGAATTTTCTATTATTTATATTATTAAATATACTGTATGTTTTAGTATTGGTTTTTCTCAATTTATTTTTTATGTTTCCATTGTTTTTATTTTCTTATAGATGTGCCTTCCAGTCCCTATGAAGTAAAAATTATAGAGTTGTCACAAACTATTGCCAAAGTTTCTTTTAACAAACCAGACTCTCATGGTGGTGTACCTATTCATCACTATCAATTGGATGTAAAAGAAGTGACTTCAGAAACATGGAAAGTGTTTCGTTCCCATGGAATTTCAAGTGAGTCAACAAATTTGGAATCCTGTTTATCAATTCAAAGTCAGTTCTTATTTTTGTTTCATCTGTTACATTTTGCATTTCAGAGGAATGGGAATAAAAGTTTCATTGCCCTAAATTGAGTGAATAAAACTTTGGAAAAAAAATTACAGGAAGTTTAAAGGAAATTACTTGATTTATAGTAACAATGTTTATAGAGGATGCTTCTTAAATTTAAAAAAAAATCATAAAACACCCAAATCAGGAAAATTATATAATTTTAATCATAAAGATTATTAAACCCAGGTTTGTTTTGAGGCAAGTATTTGAAGCATTAACACTGATTACACTGGACACTCCATTGCCTGAAGAACAAGTATGTCACATATTACCCCTTCCCCAAGGTTCTCTGGTAATTTTAATGGGATTGAGGATGAATTTTCTAAGCTCTCTGAGGAGTGTAGTGGGTAGTCTCCATGCCCCATTTACATTTAGCTACTAACAGATAGGCTCTTACAAGGAGATATTGATTTCAAAGGTACAGACAGTTTTTACTTTATGTAAATGAACCATTCTGCCAACCTCTACAAAAAGTGATTTTTCCATAGTGTGATCTCTGGGTATTCATTCTTTTCCTTTCCCTTCAAGGCAAGCATTTTTTTAGAAGTTGAACTTTTTTCTTTGTTTGTTTTTTGGTGGATGGAAGACTCTGGAGTGCTAAACCAAGAGCTAGGAGCAGAGAAAAAGAAAGAAAGAATGCACAGTATTGTTCAGTAAAGTTAACATATGTGGGGTTTTATAGAATATGGTTTTCTTTCAGAATTCTTTATGTAAAGTCACATTTGCATCATGCAAATTTACCCAGTTAGAACTGTCTGTATAATCAGAAACATACATATTTATTCCATAACATGTGGGACCTATCCCTCTTGCTTCCCTATCACCTCAGTCCTTCTATATCATTCGGGTTGGTTTTCTTCTTCATGAACTGGATCCTTTAAACTCCCATGGAAGGGTACAAGGGCGTGAGCTCATTGTTTTGGGGCAGAAATTTGTCTAGATTAGATTCTGTTTATACTCTAAACAGAAGTAAAGTCTCTTGGGTGGATGGGGTCCTGTCCAAGATCAAAAGGGTTTTTTCGTAGGATTGTAAGATTTAGACAATCTTATCTATCAGACTTGTCCTTCAGAGACTGTTAATTGACCTAAAGGGGCTGGTTCCTGGATGAGGAAATAAGAAAAAAGGCCTGGATACCAGTTTAATAATTGGTTATTTATATAATAGAAAAGTAATCACTTTTCTCATTTCCTTCTTTGATTCTTTCAAATATATTTTGAATATATATTTGGCATATATAATCTTAAAATTTTCACCAAAAATAAAATTTACTCTATCTATTCATTTCATTATCCATTTTTGTTATTTTTTTTTTAGCTATTCATTCTCCCTTCAGGAGGATGAGATCTTGCTATGGATAAGAAAATGACCTTTAATACCAGAATGAATTAATTTTAAAGTTTCCAGAATAACTTCAATTGTAGCAAAATGTTCTAGGATGAGATATACAAGTACATTGAGTAACCAATTTACAAACAGTACATATCAAATAGGTTGCTGATAATAAATACAACATTTTCAATTGCTATGTACAAATGAATGACTCTGAGTAAAAGTAGCTATCTCTTTAAAGCAATATAAGATAAATCACAAGCTATTCTTTTATAATAACTAATTGTTCAGAAATTCTTTTCATTAAATCCAAACAGATAACAGCTTATAATATTAACTTCACTAAGTGAATTTTATCCTAATTTTGCAAATCTGTACATCATTCCTTAATTATTGTGAGATATTAAAGACCTTTATCTTATATTGAACTATAGGAAGATGTCAAGACTAACTATCCACTTACTTCATTGTTGAAAATACAGAAAGGACTAAAATTCCAACACTTGTGTCTTATTATACTAGCTTAGATATGCTTAAGTATTAGCCTATGAGATAAAGATTAATATTATATTCATACTGACTACCTGACATGATTAAAGAAAATTGCCATAAAAGAAGAATAGTAAGGGGAAAATATTCCTTTATCTTGATGTCAATTCCAGGCTAGAGTTTATTTATAGATAATCAATTGCAGTAATTGAGGCTTACAAGGATACCTTCCATTCAAGAGGAAATCCATACTGGGGAAATCAAGTCAGATTAATTGTACCTAAGCCCATGCCAAAAGTCGTTTTCCCAGCCTTTCCCATCAGAAATCCACCTGCAGTTCATTTGGATAAGTATACCTGGAAGCAGGCTCAATTACAATCCCATTTGATCTTAAACAGCAAGTCCCAGTAATCATAGTTTTGGGTAGATTCATTTATTAAGGATCACATGTCACCGAGAGCAAATAATAATGTCCCAAGGGTTAGAATAATTATAAGTAGTCAAGTATATGGAACCAAGAAAGCCCATGTCTTGTAGGGGAAAATGAATTAAATAACCTTAGCCTTCCTGAAGTTAGCCTTCCAATCTTTATTTCCAAGACATGTATCCACTGGCCTCAGATCTCTGATGTTACTTTCTTTAAACTACTAGCATTTTTCCTGAAGCACTCATTTAAATTTGGCCCAAGATTACAACAAAACTAAGAATGAAGCTGAAAAGGAATATTCAGAATCCTAAAAGATTTCACTTCAAATAGCAAAGTGTATCATAGTAGGACTAGATAGTTTTCACTAATACTCTCAAGTTGTTGCAATAAATTAACTAGCAAGAAAAATTAATTAGGCCTTCTAAAAAAAAACACAGAAAATATTTTTACTAACATTCCTTTCTACTAGTATTTCTCTTTCTGAAAAACACCTTAAAATTATCCTGATGTAAAAAGATGATAATCATTAGACTTTCATTAAGTAACATAGTAGGAAACCTTTAAACTAACATATCTATCTCTTATTCAACCCTTAAAGAAAAAAAAATTTAAATTAGAGTTTGTTAAGATTAATTTGGTTAAAATTTAATTTCGGTACAGATCATTCTAGATATAACTTCAGAATCCATAATATTTTTATGCTATAAATTCCTAATTACCACAAATATTTTCCTAATTACCACCCTCTTCTCATCAAAAATTACTCTCAGTGGGGAAGGAGATTTAGTTTTCTAAGTGAAGCAATGCCAAAAATATACTCAATTAAATTGGCCTTATCATAATAACCCTTAATAACTTAATGAATGATCTCATAATTTTCCTAAGTGATGGCTAAATAATTTTAGATGAAATTTCCTTTTTACTCTCGGCAAGTACTTCAGAATATTAATAGCATGCAAACATTTTCTTTTTCTTTTAACAGTTTAGCTCATAATGTAGCAACATCTAAATTCAAAAATGAGTTGTAATCCTAATAATATCATAAACAGTATTATGAATTTGAAATATATAACAAAATCTATTTCTATTAAAGCTATCTCAGTTCAGTTAAATCATCTCTAAATTACCTTATGCCAGGAAATCATTCTGAACTTACAGAAACTGATTAATGAACCTTCTAATTACATAGAGTAAGTACTTTCACCTGTCTTTTAGGTGTAAGTCTTATATAGCATTTATAACATGTCACCAGCAGAGTTGAAACAAACATAATTATGTCAAACTTCTTAAAGACAGAAGAAAAAATATTTTTCAGCATTGTAATCTGAATAAAATACTCTTTACACTGAAAGCATATTGTAACAATTTCCTTATTGAAAAAAAATCTATTTTTCTAACTATTGGTATTACCAAGTTTGATGATAATAAACGTAACTTTACATTAACAATACTAAGAAATATACATAAAGTTTTATCAATTTGAATTCACACCTGTTATTATTAGGTAACTTAAAATGTGTTTATGAATTATAAGTGATTGATGTTAAAATTCTTCAGTCTAAGAGTCCAATGAAGGACTGGTTTTTGGCCTAGGCAAAAAAGATCTAAGGATTTTGATTTAACGCTGGTAGGATGTGATCTCTTTTCCCCAGTTAAAAGTCTGAGTTTTCACAAAAGGGGTATTAAATCATTTTTAATTTGAACAATATGAGGAAATATTTAGTGTCCTATAGTAACCAGTATTTTTATAATGTCCTATATTTATAGTGTTTGATACATAATATAAGTTTCCTGTAGAATATCCTGAAAGATGGATGGAGAGAACAAATCAGATACTTATTTAATCTTACTGTGGGAGATTAAAGCCAGAGTTGAAAAATCATTCTTAAGACAGTGAGATACAATGGTTAGAGACTTAATAAATAAATATATAAATTGTGTATATGTGTGTGTGAGTGTGTGTGTATACACACACATACATATGCATATATATATAAGAATAAGCATATTTTCCTTTGTAATTTCTAGTTCTTAACTAAAATAAAATCACTGTACCTTTATCTGAGCATGGGTCCAGAGCTTGAAGTCTTAAAATATTGATACCCTGCACAGTTGCTAATCTGCCACAATAGCAAGCATTCAGCATTACTTTAAAGTATTAGCAGGTTTAGTAAGATTTTAGGACTCTGCCTTTCAAGATGAGGACACTTCAAAAGGTTCTTAGCTATGCCTACTTCACAGGAACCTATTATTACTATCTTCTATATTTCTAAGGAGGTTTTTAAGAAAATAAGACTATTTACATTAGTCTTTTACCAATTAAATCCATAGCCCACAAGAATAAAAGACAAGTTCACTTTTCTAACAATATTTCTAATACAATAAAGTTTCAAATTAATTTAGCCATTATCTTTATACATAGTACAAATCACGTAATTGTGATAATTTGGCTTAAAAACCACACAGATAACAAGTTTTCCAATAGCATATGATAATAATAATAAATAGCTAATTTTCTTTAAAATGAGACCAGAATAAATTCAATTACACCTGGATCTATTTACCAAATGGTATCATATAGAATGTCAATATATAATTTCAATTATTCTATATTATATTTTACACAAGAACTATTTATTCTTATTTTATATTATGAGATTCACTTTTTCTAGCTAATCTATTATAAAACATTTCAAAAGTGATTTTAATAAACCCAATTTATCATATTTGGAACACCTTGCTAATTAAATTTTTTCTAACCTTCTATAACTTTCTGTATTGGCTTACAGATACTACACATAGTATTGTTAAATTACAACCCTACTTTCACAAGCTATAGAGTTAATTTCAACCCAGGGCATTCTGTTCATTAATTTGCTATCCTAATTATCATCAATCTGCTCAATTAGCTATATCGGCCATTCTTTAGGAGATCTAGAGAGCTACTGTACTACCTCTTCCTTGTCCAGGAAAAAGTTTGTGGGACAAATACTTTTTTAAACCATTAAGATGTTTTAACTGATTGCAAAGACTTTTAGGAGACATGCAGTGTCTCATTATATTCCAGATGAAAACACAAGAGTGGGGTTCTATCTATTCCCAATCCAATTAACAGTAGAGTTCTTTTATGTTACCTACAGAAATTAACTCAAAGCAGTTTTCTAAATTAAAAATACTCTTGTCTTTCTTCTGCTTACTTACTCTTCACTTTTTAGAATCTGCAGAGAGTTAATACTTAATAATTTATAACATAATTTAGAACATAAATTGCTGAAATTCTAAAGTGATTGCATTTAAGGCCTTTAAAAGACTATTTATGCAGTTTTAAACCCATTGGTCAGATTGGGGTGGACAATTTGTAGGAAATAAAATACTGTTAAAATAGAAAATTCTAAAATTTGACTATAAGATTTTGTCCCTAATAGTTCATGGGTGGATTTGGGGGATAAATTATATTAGCTGGTGATTCTCTGAGGTAAAAGAAAATTCATTTCCACACTCAGCTTCAGTTAGTCATTTAGCACTTATTATATTTCTATCAATGGAACTTGTAAAATCAGTGAAGGAAAGTAGGGGTAAGAGAAACTGGAGAAAATCTGGCAGCTTGGGGTCTGAAAAAAAAGAAAATCTATCCTAGAGCTCCATAGCCCTTACCACTTCCCTCTTCCTCTATTATTTCTAATTAGAGAACCCTTAAAGCCATTTCCTTTTTGATTTCTAGGTTTCCTTTTTCTCTTAAAATAGTTTTGAATAATGGGACCTTTCCTTCCATGGTAGAAACATTTTTGAAATGCCCAGAGTTGTTCAGATATCATTTTCAACACAGCTTGTACAACAATCTTTCTAATGACCTGTATAGAAACTCCTAAAAGAATGGTTTGGCCTAAAACAGGCTTCACACTCTGGTCCCTTTGCTTTCCTTCAGAGATTTAAAAAGCAATTCCCTCTAACTACACAACAGTCATTTCATGCTAACCTGAGCAGTTCTTGTGGAAATACTTTCATGTCTCAGGAAGGGACTAATTAATAAAAAGGGTACAAATGATGCGAACATCTCTCAAAATAGAGGAGTCTAGTCTCCCATAAAATTTAACATTTTTGCACAGCCAATTATAAAAATGAATAGGATCCTCATCTTCTTGTACTAACTATCTCCTAAAACCTATTCCAGTTTGCTGGGGAAGCTCAAATAACCAAAGCCTCAAATAAAAACCGTCTGGCCTGCTACATTCTGTTGTAATTATCAGGATTATTAGAATCCCATTGTGGATCTAATAAAGACCAATTGAGGATTCCCCCTTTTGTGGGGACTAAAAAAGCTGCCTCCATAATTGGTCCTTCATTTGGGTTGAGCAAAGTCATTATTAAATCAATTATGTTTTTTTTAATTATTAAAAATGAAAAGGTAAAATAAGCATCAGGAGTGGTTTTGGAAGAGCAATAGATTTGGGAGAACATAATTGTAAAAGAATTTCATATAAAAGTTCACAACATGGAGCAACTGATGAGGTACGAGAATTGGGGTGGGAGATCCTGTCTGGTCGGAGCTGCAGGTCCTATGTGAAAGAATTCACAAACCCAAAATCTGTGGCAAAAGGAATTTTATTTCCCCTAAGAAGACAGCTTGCTAGGAAGTCAGCCTTCTTAGCGGGGAGGGAATATATCTTCCAACAGTATTAGGATGTCTGCAAAGATTAGTTGTTCAGAGTTGTCTTTCATTAGCCGTCTGAGGCTGGGGGCTTCAATTCAATTCAAAATTGAATGAGATTACTTAATCAGGCATTTCCCTCATGGACAGAAATGTGTGCTTTTCCCAGGATTTGAGAGTCCTCCCCAAAAGGAACACAGTTTACATCCGGGCCTGCCCCAAAGGTTAAGGGAGACACAATTTACATCACAACCATGACAAGACATCTATCACAAGTTACTAAGGTTTTGCTATTTTATTATGTGAATAGCACACAGGAATTAGTAAGGAAAGGGATTTTAACACTTATCAGGGGAAAAGACAAGTTTCCTAGTGAAACTCACAATTAATCAAGAGGAAAAAGCTATTCAAGATACTAAGAAGTGGTATAATGCTGGAGAAACTGAGGCAAGATAGAGATTAGAGAGTTTTTAATATTTTATTTGGGTTTCTGAGAGGTAGAGATCTTCTGGGGAGCAGAATAGAATCCATTATTCCCCCCAGGAATTTCATCTCAAAGAATTCAGCATCGAATGTGAGATTCCAATGATTTTTATATGGCTCCAAATGATCAGGGGAGTCAAAGGCAAGGGGTTCAGTCTGAATACTGGTGAGCGCAGGAATTTCCAGGCAGGGACCATAAATTCGGTTCTGACAGGTTGAGAGTAGGACTGTAAATTCTTGATAACTCTTAGGAGGACTTAGAAGCCAGGATGTCTGAACTCCCTCTTATCTGAGATTAAAACATTTATAATTTATGACCCTAGAGTAGCCAACCCTAAGTGATATCAGTCCTAATAATCAGGAAGGGGAGAGTGTGGCAAACAGGGGGATTGAGGCAGAACAATTCAAGGAACTGAGATAGAACAATTTAGGGAAACTGAGGCAGGAAACTAAAAGGAAGCTGTGGCACAACCGTGGGAGTATGCCATTGATTGGCGGGCTAAATCCAGAGAAGTTTAGCAGAGTTACCCCAAAAGGGGGTTAAAAGGGGAAACGGGATTATACCATTGACTGGTGGGCTAACCCCTAAAAGGGCTTTAGTACCCTAAAAGAGTTAGCTATTACAAGAAAAAAGATACCATGAGGCAGGAGTACCCATGATGAGCTAGCTCACAATTACCCAGAAAGATCTACTCTATGAACAGATCTTTTATAGGGGAAATATAATCTGGGAGGGTAAAAGTTTGACCTCATAATTTGGCTTTCTGATTAGATAAGTAAAAGTGGGGTTTCTAGAGACCTACTTAAGAACAAAAGACTCACTTAAAACTGAGATCATTATCTCTGCTATTCTCAGTTTGTCTTCTGGGGAGTGTCATAATCCTATCAGTGCTTCAGGCTTTCTCTGCTCAGACCAATCTGGCTATCCAGGACTTCATCAAAATGATCACTACTCCTGAATTTTCTTCATACCTGGGGACATCATTTCTCCAGGTGAAGAGATCAGAGGGAGAAAGATTTGTCATCTACAGATTTTTTCCTTCAATATTTTCTCTGACTTATATAAAGGAATCCCTTTAGCTGTGCTACTCTTACTAGTTCCCATAATTTATAAGAATTCATAAACTGATCTAAGAATTTCCCTTAGAAATTAACTGGATTAACAGAACCAATCTGTTTTAAAATAGATTCTGTGGGAGGCAGTCCTGAGATCTTATCTCAGCACATACCCTCCCACTCCATGTCACCCTCCCAAAAAGTCTTGATTTTTATTTCAAGAAAGGGCCCCAAAGAAAAAAATCCTCAGATTCTACTTTAAATTTATGTGCTTTTATAAGTTCTTCTCTGTTAGTCACTTTATTTTGACCACAATTAAAAGATAGAAAAGACTTTTTTAAAGTTTTTCTTTACTTTTGATATTTAAACTTTAAGTATAGATAACACAACAAAAGAAATGCCTTCGGATAATACACATTTATAAAAAAGAATGATAAAGAAACTGAAAAATGTATGCTTCAATCTGCACTCAATTCATTCATTTTCTGTTTGGAGGTAGATAGTATTTTTCAGTTTGGATCCTTTGGAATTGTGTTGGATCATACTCTTGATCAGATTTAGATCAGCTAAGTCTTTCTTAATTGGTTATCATTTACAATATTGCTTTTACTGTGTATAGTGTTCTAGTTCTGTTTACTTCACTTCATAATATTCCCCATTGTTCAGCCATTTGCAAAATTAATGTACATCCCTTCAGTTTCCAATTTTTCCATCACAGAAAGAATTGCTATAAATATTTCTACATATGGGTCTTTTTTTTTTCTCATTGATTTCTTTGGGATACAGACTTAATGGTGCTATTGCAAGGTTTTTGTTGCCTTTTGGGTGTTGTTCCAAATTGTTCTCCATAATGGTTGGACCAGTTCATAACTTCACTAACAATGCACATCTCCTCCAGCATTTATCATTTTCCTTTTCTATCATGTTAATCAGTGGTGTCTCAGAGCATGAGTTTTTTGGGTTGTTATTTTTTTTTTTGGTTGGTTGGTTTTTTGCAGTTCTCTAATCAATACTAATTTAGAGCATTTTTTCATGTAAGTATTGATAGCTTTATTTTATCTTTTGAGAATTGCCTGTTTAGGTCCTTTGACCATTTATCAACTTGGGAATGACTCTTTATTTTTACCAGTTTGGCTCAGTTCCCTATATATTTGAAAAATAAAGCTTTCATAAAAGAAATTTGCTGTAAATTTTCCCCACTTGCTACTTTCCTTCTAATTGTGACTACATTGTACAAACCTTTTTTAATTTCATATAATTAAAATGAACCATTTTACCTTCTATGATCCTTTCTATCTCATTAGTCATAAATTCTTTTCTCATCCATAAATTTGACAGGAACATTTTTCCATGCTCCCCTAATTTACTTATGATGCCAGCCTTTATATCTAAGTCATTTATCCATTTTGCCATTATTTTGATATATGGTATGAGATATTGGCATATGCCTGTTTTCTGCCAAAGAGCTTCACATTTTTCTTAGCTTTTTTTGGCAAATAGTGAGTTCTTGCCCCAAAAGCTTGAATCTGAGTTTCTCAGTTACCATCATGATTTACTCCTGCATATTATATCCCTATGTTATTCCACTGATCCGCATTTCTTTAGCCAGTACAAATTGTTTTGATGATCACCAATATTGTTAGTTAATCTGGTACTGTTAAGTCATCCTCCTTCACATTATTTTTCATGATTCTTTTGATTTTCTTGACTTTTTTCTTCCAGATGAATTTTATTATTTTTTTCTAGCTCTATAAATAATTCTTTGATAGTTTGATTGGTATAGTACTGAATAAAGTAAATTCACTTAGAATTGTTATTTTTATTATATTGATTTGACTTACCCATGAGCAATTAACATTACTCCATTGTTTAGATCTATCTTTATTCATGTGGAAATCATTTTATAATTGTGTTTATATAGTCCCTGGATTTGTCTTGGCAGGTAAATTGTCAAGTGCTTTATATTGTCTGCTATTATTTCAAATGGAATTTCTCTTTCTATATCTTCCTGCTGTGTTTGGTTAGTAATACACAAAAATGCTGATGACTTGTGTGGGTTTGTTTTATATCCTGAACTTTGCTAAAGTTGTTAATTATTTCAATTCAATTCAATTAGGTTTTTTTTAGTTATTCTTTAGGGTTCCCTAAGCATACTGATCATATCATAGACAAAAGTGATAGTTTTGTACATCAGTATTTCAAACAATCCCAAGAACTACACATCCCAAAGTCAAAAATAAATCTGATAAAATTATAACAATCAAAAAGAACTCAGAATGAAGAGATGTGTGACACTACGCACAACCTACCTCTTTGCAGAAGTAAAAGGACCATAGGTGTTATATATAGTATATTTTTGGGGGACTCCTTTTTCAATATATTGATCAGTTTTGTTGATTTTTTTGTGTGGGAGGGACAGGGAAAAACTTTTTTAGGATAACTATGGTAATATATAAAATAGAAAAGTTAAATAAAATCTTTTAAAAATATAATTATTGAAAAGATCAGAAAGTAATCTGGCAGAAATTAGGTGTAGACATAAATTTGAAATACAAAGGAGATATAAAGCAAAACTGTTAACTGAGGAAAAAAATCTTTTGCTTCCAACATCTCTGAGAAGGGTCTGATAACCAAGATATAAAGTACAGTCTCAGAAATATATAAAATCAAAAATTATGTCAAAGGATGTAAACAGATAGTTATCAAATGAAGAAATCCAAGTTTTCAAGAGTCATTTAAAAAATGTTCCAAGTCACTAATATTTTCTTTGTCAAAAATCAGAGAATAGTTTTATTTTCTGTGCAAAAAGTAATTTACATATAAATTAAATTTTTAAAAAATGTTTGGTAGATTTTATTAGTTAATCCATTCAAGCCTTAAGTTCCTCCTCCTCCCTACCCTCATTACTGCCATGGAAGTTTATGGATTATTCAATTAAATATTCTAAGTTATTTTTTAAAAAATTTCTCTGCTTATTGTTTGTTAATTTTGGTATCTTATATTTTATAGATATATTTGTAACTATTCTGTTTTCTGTTTTGATGTTATAATAGGAAAAATAGTTTAAAATAAGTTATTTTATTTTCTTTTCATCTATTAAAAAGTCTTCTTTCTAAATTTTGGAAATTGGTTTTCTCTTTATTCTAAATAACTAACATATTGCTTCTTTCCCCCTAAACGCAGTATTTAATTTTATTTCCAATTAAATGGTTGTTTTTATCTTTAATAGTCACTTTGATTTTCTGAATTTCTATTTTTTAATTCATTTTTTAATTTGTTAGTTTTTACACCATACCCTATTCATTAACATTCATTTAAAAAGGGATTAGAACACCACCAATAATGTATAATTTCAGTCATTTGATTTTGCTTTTTTGCCTTTCTTCTCTTCACCCAGGCTAAATAAGAGTTATTAATTCTTACCCTTTATTAAATTTTTTACTTAATCCTTCCTTTAGGATCAGTCCTGGTTGAAGTTGGTATGTCTTGTAATCATTCTCTTACCAAGTCTACCCTCTAATTCTTCCCTCATCTCTACTTATTCTTACTTATCTCCCAGTTGAATTAAATTGAATTAAATGTATTTACACATCAAACTTTTTGTATTTTCAATTTTGTTATTATCTTACCCTTTCTTATTAAGTACATTGAATTTATGGCCTTTACTTTCTTGACAATTCTTCCTCAAAAGAGAATGTCAAAGTCAGTTTCCAGTTGCTGTCTCATCCTGTCAATGTGTCTGATATTTTTACTTTATCTAATAGATTAGTTAGTTAACAAAGTCTTCTGAGTTCTGACACTGCTATGAATTATGTTGCAGTATTTCAATTTTGACCTTTCTTTTCAACATCTTCCTTATACTGTCCTTGTTTTTATTCTCTGGATCCACTCATAAAATCAGGAAATAATTATGTAGTTCTAGTTCAAAAAAATCATAATATTTATTAAACATTTTATGTTCTATTTTTTCAAGAAGTGGTAAAATAAAATTGTGTTTAGCAAACTAATAATTTAAAAATAATCATTAAATGTTTATTCAGCATATAAAGTAAGAAATAATGAAGTAATAACTATATGTAATTAATATGTATCAAAAACAATAAAATGGGCATGTTAATTAGCAACAGCACTGTCAGGCATTTTTGCATTTACGATTATAATGGGTTTATAACAAGTGAGAAAAGGATTATGGGAAAGAAAAAAAATTCAAAACTTCTAAAGTAGCCTCTATATAGATTGTTCTTTCATTTCATGTCCAACTCTTTGGAGTTTTCTTGGCAAAAATACTGGAGGAGTTTGCCATTTCCTTTTCCAGTACATTTTACAGATGAGGAAAGTGAGAAAAATAGAGTTAAGTGACTTGTTTAGGCTCATATAGTTTTAACTTAGGAAGATTCATCTTCCTAAATCCAGGCTCAGTACTCTAACATATTTTTACTTCTTTGTGTTTCCATTGCTTAGCATAGTGGCTGGCAAAAAATGACTGCTTAATAAATGCTTATTGATTAATTGACTATTAATTAATCATAAAAAGATTATAACCAAAATCACCATTTACCATAACTACTGACTTTCTGAGTTCTGGAAACACAGGCCCACCACTTATTTTTCTCAGGACATCAATAAAATTATTTTCTCAAGAATTCTCTTTATGTTTCTTGGCAACACAAAAGTTGAATTCAATTCTTTTAGGCAGTAAGTTCTATTAGTTCTTGTATATAATAATTTTGGTGACATATCTTGATGTGTTGATATTTTGTCATTTTTGCTTTCCTTTATGTTCTAATAATTCAAGGTAGTTTTCATTTATGATTTCTTAAAATATGATATTCCAGTTTATTTGAGGGTTTTTGTTTTGTTTTGCTAAGGTTTTCTGGGAGTCTGATGAGTCTTAAATTATCTTTCTTCATCCTATTTATTAGGTCACTTGTTTGTGATAGCAGGTATTTTATATATTATGATTTTTCCAGGTTTTTTTTTTTTACTTTTCATATTTTTACATTGAATCATTAAGTTCTACTTGTTCTATTCCAATTTTTTTTTAGATTTTTCTATTTTGACATATTAGATATATTAGATATCTATTTAGATAGTTTTCTGCTTTCTGTTCTGAATTATTTATTTTCCTTTCCAAGCACTCTTAATTTCACTCTTTATCACATTTCATTTCTTTCTTCATTTCATAATTCCATTCCAAAGTCGATGCTTTCAGTGCATTCTCTTTTCTGGTATTCTGTGTTCTTATTACAGAGTTACTTTCCTCTTGTGGGTTTTTCTTCTCAGGTTCTCAAACCATATTGTTTTTTATTGGCTTTAGGAGCATCCTTATATTTCCACTGGATCTTGGTGCTAGTTACAGATGCTGTTCTTTCCTTTACATTTCAGTAGGATGGCGAGGCCCAATTTCTGTCCCTACTGTCATCCTGCTATAGTTCTAGATAGGAGAACTGGATCCTGTTCTCCTTTCTTGACTTCTTATGTAGCTCTGGCTGAAGATGAGGAGCTAGAGCTAGGTATGAGACCAAGCCTGTGCTCTACCTCAGTCCCTGCCTTTATCTTCTTTTATGATTATCCACATGGGTACAGGGATTTATTACAGGTGAAAGATCATAGTCACATTAACCCTCTGCCTTTCTATCACTTTGTGCATCAACTAGGACTTGGCTTTGTCTCCTGATTTAGCTGCAACAGGACCTAACATTTCACTAGTCTCTTACTTCATCTTCCAGAGATTGTACTGACTTAAAGTCAAGTACTGATTTCTCCTCCTGTGCACTGACCTTGCCCCAGGTCCATCTCTATCTCCTGGTGCTGTCACCTGTCCAATAGATTACCGGTTTTAACTTGTCCTATGATTTGGCCCCAACTAACCCTAACCAGACCATTTTTGGTTTTAGGCCCTGATTTACAGGAAATAATGTTGACTTCAGCCTTTCCCAGAGAGCCCCTGAATAGAAAAATCTCAGGCTTATAGTCATCTTCTGCAATTTTTTTTGAATATTTGTTTCATGTGAATCTTTTTTTTTTCCCTATGCTTTTCTCAGTAAAATTAGGCTTTAGTTGGAGCCTTTCTCATTAACATCTTTGAATGAAATCTAGAATTTCTCTATTGGTACATTTGCATGGAAAATATTTTAAAGGAATTTTTTAATAAAAAATTATTACTGTATTCATAGGGGGCTTTTAAAGTATTAATTTTTTTGTTTTGTTTTTATATGTCCTTCATTTCAGTTGAAAGTTCCTTGGCGCCTCTTAACCTTTGAAAACAACTGTGCCCACGTTACTAGGCTGGAGAGGTTTTAACAGTTTGAGGATATGCCTCTTTCTCCCATTTCATCCTAAAATTCTCATTTTTTCCTCTCTTTTCCTAGTAACTTACAAAAAAAACAATCTGAATATTGTGAAGAAATTGTAATTCTTTTATACCTTCCTTCAGCCTTCCATTTGTATTAAGTCTCTCTCTCTCTCTCTCACTCACTCTCTCTCTCTCACTTTCTTTCTCTTTCTTTTTCTCCCCTCAGCAACGGTTGTTTTAAGCAATTTAGAACCAAATACAACCTATGAAATCAAGGTTGCAGCTGTAAATGGAAAAGGTCAAGGGGACTACAGTAAAACTGAAATCTTTCAAACATTACCAGTCCGTAAGTAATAACTTTTTAAACTAATACAAGACTTTGAAAGTATTATAACAATATGTTTGTTACTCCCTTTGCATGCAAAATCATAAATTAACTCAAGGTAAATTGGGAAGTATATAATCTATTCAGAATTCTAGAAGCTTCTTTGTGCTACACTAATGCAAAGAAATGCATTAAAACACAAATTTCTCAAGGGACAAATTTTCTAATAAAGAAGGGTTATTATTTATTTATATCTTAATTAATGAGATCATAGTTTTTCTATTTTCTGTCTACTATAATGTTCAATATTCTATTACTTTAATTTAGTGTGGCTATTGCTTTTATTCTATAAACTATAAGTTATAAGAGAAAATAGTACCATTAAATTAATCTACATCTTTAATGGTGATGATATGAGAATAATAACTGAGATAGGCTCATTCACATAACTTCCCCTCTTGGGCTCTTGTAAAGACAATTAAATTTTCTAGAATTTAGGAAAAAGGAAGCTCAGTGACAAAAATAATGATATAAAAGTTATCTATAATCCTACTTTCATACATGACATTTCTAGAATTATGAAATTTACTAGATGGAATTTAAAACATTTAAAAAGAAATGGAAGTACTATGCCCCATATTTCTCATTATAGCTAATTTCTCCACTTATTCAGGCTGATTTCCATATATGCACTAGAAATAAACTTATTCTCACTTCCTGGTTCAATGAATAAAACATTGAGTTGACCTAGAGCCGAAAAGATCTGAATTCAAAACAAAATCAGACACTTATCAAATCTGTAAACTGGGCAAGTGATTTAACTTCTATGCCCCTAAGTTTCCTCAACTGTAAAATGGGGACATTTAAAGAACCTGTGAGGAACAAATTAGTTTTTTGAATTTTTTAAAAGTTCTTATGGTAATACATGGCTCATAATAGGTGCTTAATAAATGTTTGTTCCTCAAACCCAACAGTCTTTGATCTTTTTTTTTTTTTACAAATATTTTGATAACTGTATTTCAGTGAAATTAATTTCCTTTATAATCTTATGTAATTTTATGCATTTAAAGATATTCTATATAGGGTCCATAGCCTTCATCAGACTTCCCAAGGTTTGATGATTATTACAGAAAAAGATAAAGACCCTTTGCTTTAACAAGCCTTTGGGGACCTCCCCACTTAGTTCTACATTTCCCAAGTCTATTTTCTCACAGCCAGCTGAAATCATATATTTTTCATAAATTCTCCCCCCGACTCATGATGAATTAGTTCTCTGAACACAACCATTCATCAAAATGACTACACAATTTAGCACTTGCCTTACATTTGCTAATTTTTTTTCTTTTCCCATATTCTTACTCTTGGTTCCTTTTATGACATATTTTATATAAGCCTGGTTAGTTGTTTATTTGTTTTCCGTTAAAAACCAGAAAACTTGTAGATGCAGATGAATATTCAAACAGTCATTTTAGAAAGCTCTGCTTTTATTCCAAAGATGTTTAGGTCTTTTTCAAAATTTCTTTTTGGAATTGTCTTCGTCAGTGCCCATTGTTTTGATATACTTTAAATGGCAAATATTCTTTGTTGAAGAAAGTTTCATTTTTAGGGAAAAGAACTCATGTAGGCAGATCACTAGTATGGTCAGTAGAGGAATCATGAAGAACAGAGTTTAAATCCATTCTCAGACATTTACTAGTGGTGACCTTGAGCAAGTTACAGTAAATATTTAGTTTCCTCATTTGTGATATGGATTATTGTGGACCTAAAATGAGCTAATTTTTGTAAATCATCTTGCAAATCTTAAAGCACTACATAAATGCTATCTACTACTATTTCAACTCTAAGAAGCAATTATAGTGAAAAAGTGCTTCAGGTAAATTCTACAATATACTATCAAAAATTTTATAGCTATAATGTAATAAAGAATGTTTTTTTAATTTAGTTTGTAAGTTGATTATTAAGGCACCTCCAAAATAATAATTCCAAAATCCATGTATAATATTCCAGAGAAACTTTTTTGAAGAAGATTTTTTTTAATCATTAACAGAGAAGATATGACACAATGGAAAGAGTGGTGAATTTCTTTTTTTTTTCATAATTATAACTTTTTATTGACAGAACCCATGCCTGGGTAATTTTTTACAACATTATCTCTTGCACTCACTTCTGTTCTGACTTTTCCCCTCCCTCCCTCCATCCCTTCCCCCAGATGGCAAGCAGTCCTATACATGTTAAATATGTCACAGTATATCCTAGATACAACATATGTGTGCAGAACTGAACAATTCTCTTGTTGCACATGGAGAATTGGATTCAGAAACTAAAAATAACCCGGGAAGAAAAACAAAAATGCAAACAGTTTACATTCATTTCCCAGTGTTCTTTCTTTGGGTGTAGCTGCTTCTATCCATCATTGATCAATCGAAACTGAGTTAGATCTCTTTGTCGAAGAAATCCACTTCCATCAGAATATATCCTCATATAGTATCGTTGTTGAAGTATATAATAATCTCCTGGTTCTGCTCATTTCAGTTAGCATCAGTTCATGTAAGTCTCTCCAAGCCTCTCTGTATTCATCCTGCTGGTCATTTCTTACAGAACAATAATATCCCATAACACTCATATACCACAATTTACCCAACCATTCTCCAATTGATGGGCATCCATTCATTTTCCAGCTTCTAGCCACTACAAACAGGGCTGCCAGAAACATTTTGGCACATACAGGTCCCTTTCCCTTCTTTAAAATCTCTTTGGGATATAAGCCTAGAAGTAACACTGCTGGATCAAAGGGGATGCATAGTTGGATAACTTTTTGAGCATAGTTCCAGATTGTTCTCCAGAATGGCTGGATGTATTCACAATTCCACCAACAATGTATCAGTGTCCCTGTTTTCCCGCATCCCCTCCAACATTCCACATTATCTTTCCCTATCATTCTAGCCAATCTGACAGGTATGTAGTGGTATCTCAGAGTTGTCTTAATTTGCATTTCTCTGATTAATAATGACTTGGAACATCTTTTCATACAGCTAGAAATAGTTTCAATTTCTTCATCTGAGAATTGTCTGTTCATATCCTTTGAACATTTATCAATTGGAGAATGGCTTGCTTTCTTATAAATTAGAGTCAGTTCTCTGTATATTTTGGAAATGAGGCCTTTATCAGAACCTTTAACGTAAAAATGTTTTCCCAGTTTATTGCTTCCCTTCTAATCTTGTCTGTATTAGTTTTGTTTGTACAAAAACTTTTCAATTTGATATAATCAAAATTTTCTATTTTGTGATCAATAATGATCTCTAGTGAAATGCAAATTAAGACAACTCTGAGATACCACTACACACCTGTCAGATTGGCTAAGATGACAGGAAAAAATAATGATGAATGTTGGAGGGGATGCGGGAAAACTGGGACACTGATGCATTGTTGGTGGAGTTGTGAACGAATCCAGCCATTCTGGAGAGCAATCGGGAATTATGCCCAAAAAGTTATCAAATTGTGCATACCTTTTGATCCAGCAGTGTTTCTATTGGGCTTATATCCCAAAGAAATACTAAAGAAGGAAAAGGGACCTGTATGTGCCAAAATGTTTGTAGCAGCCCTATTTGTAGTGGCTAGAAACTGGAAAATGAATGGATGCCCATCAATTGGAGAATGGCTGGGTAAATTGTGGTATATGAATGTTATGGAATATTATTGTTCTGTAAGAAATGACCAGCAGGATGAATACAGAGAGGACTGGTGAGACTTACATGAACTGATGCTAAGTGAAATGAGCAGAACCAGGAGATCATTATACACTTCGACAACGATATTGTATGAGGACATATTTTGATGGAAGTGGATTTCTTTGACAAAGAGACCTAACTGAGTTTCGATTGATAAATGACAGACAGAAGCAGCTACACCCAAAGAAAGAACACTGGGAAACAAATGTGAACTATCTGCATTTTTGTTTTTCTTCCCGGGTTATTTATACCTTCTGAATCCAATTCTCCCTGTGCAACAAGAGAACTGTTCGGTTCTGCAAACATATATTGTATCTAGGATATACTGCAACATATCTAACATATATAGGACTGCTTGCCATCTAGGGGAGGGGGTGGAGGGAGGGAAGGGGAAAATCGGAACAGAAACGAGTGCAAGGGATAATGTTGTAAAAAAAATTACCATGGCATGGATTCTGTCAATATAAAGTAATTATTAAATAAAAATTTAAAAAAAATAATGATCTCTAGTTCTTCTTTGGTCATAAATTCCTTCCTCTTCCACAGGTCTGAGAGGTAAACTCTTCCAATTTATTTATGCTCTTCCAATTTATTTATAATCTCATTCTTTATGCTGAGATCATAAACCCATTTTGACCTTATCTTGGTGTACAGTGTTAAGTGTGGGTCAATGCCTAGTTTCTGCCATACTAATTTCCAATTTTCCCAGAAATTTTTGTCAAATAGTGAGTTCTTATCCCAAAAACTGGGGTCTTTGGGTTTGTCAAACACTAGATTATTAAAGTTATTGGCTGTTTTGTCCTTTGAACCTAACCTATTCCATTGATCAACTAGTCTATTTCTTAACCAATACCAAATGGTTTTTGGTAACCGTTGCTTTATAATATAATTTTAGATCTGATACAGCTAGGCCAGAGTGGTGAATTTCTTGATTCAGAACTCACCTTCTCTGTCTGTTTAACACACACACACACTCTCTCTCTCTCTTTCTCTGTTTCTCTCTCTCCCTCTCTCTTTTTCTCTTTCCCTCCCTCCCTCCCTCTCTCTCTCTCTATATATATATAGATAGATATAGATATAGATATTACATATTTCACATATATATTTCATATCTCTATTACAGTAGATTAATGCTCAATTTACTCATCTGTAAAATGAGAATAATGATACTTATCCTATCTCTTCCACAGAGATGTATAAGGAAAGCACTTTGTAAACCTTAAAGAACTTTATGAATTGTTATTAATTAATTTAAAAGTTAGTCCCACCTAGAATAATACTTTGTAAAAGGTATGTGCTTTGTCAATCAGTATTTGACATTAATACCATGCACCCTCTGAGCTAACTCTCCCTCGCCCCTCACTGTATTAAACTAACACTCACTGGTAGGATCCCCAGGGTAACAATTACCCCATGAGCTTTAACTCAAAGCAAAAGCATTTATTGAGATGGCATTATCAGAGCAATAACTACAAAACATTCAGTTCCAAAAACCTGGGGAATAATTTCTTTTTTCCCCCAAGGAGTAATTTTTTTGCCAAAATCTATTTTGCCAAATCTATTTTTAAAGAAGTAGTTTTCTTCAATATATATGTATATATATTTTTCCATTTTACCAAATGTATTTTTAAGTAATTGTTTATCTTCAGTCACTTTCTGTGTTTCTGTTTCCAAACTCTCCTGCAAAACTTTAATTCCCTTTCCCCATTTTTCTTCTAACTCTTTTAAGTTCTTTTTTAAATTCTTCCAAGAGAGCTTTTTGAGTTGGAGATCAGTTCATATCTCCCTTTAAGGCTTCATCTGAAGCATTTTGCCTTTGGTGTCCTCAGGGTTTGCAGTCACTTCTCCCTATCTCCATAACAGATACCTTACAGTCAGAACGCTTTTTGCTTTTTTGTTCATTTTTAAAAGTTGATGTCTGCTCCTAGGGCATTGGGGAGATTGTCCCAAGCTTCCTCTAAAGGGTGACAGGTGCTTCACTTTACGCTGAGGCTGCTACTGTTCCAGGCTTCCTCCCTGAGCTGGCTGGGCCTGGCCAAGTCTTGCTTTTTATTCTGGGGTCCAGGAGCTCACTATTTGCCTTCTGTAGTTGTGTTGGAGGTCTCACAGCCAGTCTGCTGATCCACTGGCTTCTGAACCAGGACAGAGTAGCCAACCTGCTGTATTCTGGCTAAGAGCCTCCCTCACGATTCCCCATGTGGGAACTCTCCACCTTGGGCCTCCCCACTCCTGCACCGTGCTGCATACCCCCCTGCCCAATTGAGATAGACGTTCCTTGAAGTTTTTCCAAGATGTCTTCTGCTGGAGATTTCTTTCTGTCACTCCCAAATATGTTCAGAGACTTGTTCTAGTGTTGGGGGGAGGAAAGCCAGGAAGAGTTTGGGCAAAGTGCTGTCTACTCTCCACCATCTTGGCCCCAACCTAATATGGGGTATAATCTCCCACAAATATAATAGTGTCAGTGGGAAGAGAGAACACACAATTAGAAGCAGAAAATTAGAGAATACAAATGGTCAAGGCAGCTCATATCTGCATGTCCTTCACATATTCAGAGTGAGACAGCTAGCTGATGAGCAGGACTTCTGAAAAACAGATTTTCCTCAGTGTTCTCTCTTCCCACTGACACTGTTATATTTGTGGGAGATTATACCCCATATTGGGGTGGGGCTAAGATGGTGGAGAGTAGACAGCACTTTGCCCAAACTCTGATCTAAATATCAAATAAGAACAAATTACTGTCTGTCAAGAAAAATAATAATAAACTCATTCACTTTCACTTATTTTTAGATTTGTTCTAATAGGAAGCCATTTTCTTCTTTTACCATGGACAGATTTTCCAAAGTTTCCATTGATTGTATTGCTCACTCATTCTAAAATGTTTCCCTTGGTCCTGCAATATTGCCAAATTGGAATCAGATTAGGGTCAAGCGTTAAGGTAAATATATAACTAGGTGTCTGCACTGTAAAATAAAGTATTCACATAATCTTTGTATCAAAAATGCCTAAAACACAAGGTTCCTCAAGTAAATACAACCCAGTATCATAGCACCAATTCCACATTTGCAAGTATGTTAGCCATTATAATACAGGGAGGAGTTTTAAACTCTAAAAGCTTTGGAACACCATATATATCAAAAGGAATTTAATTCATAGAAAAAGAATTAAAGAACATTATATATTATTTATATTAATTATAGTATTCCCAAAGTTGGATAGTAAATATTCTACAATATCACTTTCTTCAAATGTTGCTCCTTGGATTGGCAAATTCCTGCTTTCTTTTCTATTCACTGGCCTCAGTCACAGCTCTGTTGCCTCTGATAGTGTTTTTAGTATTTCTCTCATGTATATTTTGATAGCCATTGGAAGATCCATTGCCTTTTACTCTAAGGTAAGGTTTAGGAGTTATTTTTCCTATACTACCTAGGGTTAAAGCTCTATCTCATTGAGAATTTATGGCTCTGAATAACAGTCCAAGCTTTCCTTTTATTTAAATGAGAACATGATTCTTGTGTTCAAGATATTCACAGCACAAAAGGCACTGTTTTAATTTTGTTGGCTTAATTCGTTGAAGGATGATCAGGAAGAAGGTCTTAGATTCACCTAACCAAAATTGTATACCCTCTATCCTTGAAGCTTTTCCCTTGGAACTCTTATCTCCACTGATCCAATCACACAAAAGTCCTATCACAAAATTTAAACAGCCTGGTTGAAAAAAAAGATTAGTTTTAGAATCCAAATATCTGATGATGAATTCTGGTTCTACTTTTAATTCCTTTGCAATTTTAGGAAAGTCACTTAGTTGCTTGAGTCCACAGCTTCCTTATCTGTAAAATGAAAAATTGGACTAAATGATCTCTCACAACATCTATAAATTCAGAGAGCCCCAACATTCTTTCCATTCTGACACCAGACATGGGTACTCTCTGCCTAAAGGAATATCTATCCTTCCAGGCCACAAAACAGCATTAATATCCCCCATTTACTCTTGTTAAATTTGTGGGTGCTATTATTCAAATCACCCCTTAGATTAAACTTAAATTGTCCAAGACTATCAACTATTTTTATCAGTTATCAGTCAGGTGTCAAGTGGAAGAAGTGTTATAAGCAGTTATTAAATCCTTCAAGATCCTACTATTTTCTTCAACCATTTTGGGGGAATGAGGAGGAAAGGAATATTCCATCTGAGGCAACATAAGTAAATATTATAATCTAATGTTTTACAAAGTAGTCAATGTTTTCTATCCTTTTTTTTTTAACCTCTTCTATTGCCTTCTGTCTTCCCTTCCTTTTCTGTGATCCTTCTTCCCGTTTGTGTTTTCCCCTTTTCCCTCCCTCTTTCTTTAGAGGAATTCCTTCTCCTAATTTTGCCACACACATTCAGCTCAGTCAGATGGCCACCGGTGACATTTTAGACTCCAGAATAGACTATGGAGATATTATGTTATTAGTAATTCTTTCAAAGAAAATTCTTTTCAAAAATATAGTTATGTAAGTGCACCTAAGACTTAATAAACATTGAGGTTCTATACATCTACTTTTAACTCATCACTGTAAGCATGTAGTAAATAAAGTTTAAAATAAAGCTTAATTTAGAGGAGATTTAACTTTCATGAATCTTTTAAAATTTGTCATATTGTCCATGGTTTTTATTGTCCAAATCTTTATTCCTCACCATTTGTATATATAATCAAAAATATTTAGAGTACATAAATAACATGTATTCTTTTATACCATAAATTAAAATATTTTGCATTTAATTACATCTAAAAATTAAGTTGAGATTATCACTTGATATTACTTCCTTTTGGTTTTAATTCATTTTTTCTGATAAAACTTTTATTGGTTCTACAATTCTTTTTCTATTCAGTCATTGTTACATAAATATTGTTGACAGTTCAAATAGTGGATCATTAGCTATGAATAAGCTAAATATACATGATAAATTAGGCTTTTAAAATGAATTATAGTTCCTATCTCAAAGAAATCCTATTATTGTGAATTGAATACTTATAAAATGAGCAAGACACTAACTTTAGAATTGCTGCTAAATTGCATGAACTCTGAAGTATGTAATTCTTTTTTAAGTTTCTTTAGGTTTCTCTTTCAAATTTTTTTAACCACTCTAAAATTTATAAGAAATTATTTTTAGGAAACTTATAAAAGTACTTTCATCTAAAATATTTACAATAATATGCCATCTTAAATTTATATTTTAATTTAAACTTCTCTGAAGACTATATAATTCCTGTTATAATTCATTTTTGTTTCCAAATGGATTCATTAACCATTTTACAAACATTTAAAAATAATCTTTATTACCATATTACTTATAGATGTAGTGGGGGGAAAAGGGAAGTTTTTTAGGACAACCCTGATCAATTGATTTCCCCTTAGCTCACATGAGGAAATTGCCAACGGTAAGGGTCAGATAACAAAGAGGAAAGTGCTAAGACTTTAAAGAAAAAAGAAGTGATTAGATTTGTCTACCCCTTTATAATATGTGAAGTTCTTCAGTAAAAAGTGAGGACGCAATTGAGATGCTAATCATCTAGTTTCCTGAAGTAGGGGTGAGGAGGGGCAACTACCCCCCAGTTCATCAATTTTGACACACCCCATTCAGATCCCCACTTCTAAGACTAGCTTAAAACATTTCAGGAACATTTGGCTTTAATAGTCAGAGGACACAATTATCTCAAAGTAAAGTCATTTCTTGAAATGTCAGCGTAAGATTATAAACCACAAAATATTTCCCCCATAATTTTGGTACTCTTTCCCAATTACATGGGCATCCCTGGGAAGAACGGACATAATAGATAAAGACACACTCAAGAATATGCTGGAGGTAGCTCCAACTGGCTCCTGAGAGCCAATTGTTAAATTTTCAGTGTGAACACAATTGGCAAATGCCAATTAGGGCTAATTTTGTTGTTTTGTTGATTTCTAGATTTAAGAAAGTCATGAAGAAAAATGCTAATAACACAGATTAAATTTAAATGTATCTATGTACATTGGGAGAGTTTTTAAACTATATCTGTTACCAAGTACCATGATAAATTCTTGGAATAAAAAAAGTCCTTGTCCTTAAGAAGTTTGATTCTAACAGGTAGATAACACATAAAGAGAAGTGATGTCCAGACAGGGGCACTTGGGCCCAGAAAATTAGAGAAGTGGTAAGAGGGAAACCAGAAAACCAAAGGAGAATAATTTGACACAGTCTATCCAGGGACAATGACAGCAAAAATGTAATCATATTCCAGAACTCTAGAACTGGGGAATTGGGAGGTAGGGGTGGATAATGTTTGAAACGAGGCAAGAGCAAAATAATTAGCAAGATTGTAGAGAAGATGGCCAGAGAGTTGGGAATGAAGTAAGTGTGAGGTTTTTATTGAAATAGTAGCTCTGGAGACTCAGTTACCAATCAGGAGAGTGAGGACAACAAGGCAGAAGTTTCTCCAAAAGGCAGTTAGTCAGGCTATAAGAAAAATAACCAGAAATTCAGGAATGAAGTGAAACATGTCTGGAGCATTCCCTGAAAGTATTTCAAGAGTCTCTTGCTAATAAGAACTTTAGAGACTATTAAGCCCAATCCCTTTATTTTATAGAAGAAGCACTAATTCACAAAGAAGTTAAATGGCTTGCCCAATAAAATTTCTAAAGTGAAATTTGAACTCATTTCTTCCTGATGCTGAATGGTAAATAAGATGACTCCCACTTTTATTCCTATCAAAGGATATTTTGAGGCCCTAATATCCTTTCTCTTCTTACGATGTGCTCATGCTGTTTCCTTGCAGCACAGTCAGACAAGTCATTCATTTGGGTCCCATGGACAAATTCTTCCTTGTAGCTAGCACAATTCCAAGGCTAATGCTGTTATTCACCCAGCTCCTCCATCTTATGCCTTCGATCACTGGGCCTACCTGGTAAGAAAGGAAATGTTTGCTGTTAGGCAGATAGGCTTACTCAGGTAAGCCAATGGGGAAGTGGAGAAAAGGAAATTCCCCTGCTTCTCTTGCACCTTTTCCTTCTTTTCCCCCTCTTCTACCTCTACATCGTCTTTTCTTCCTCCTGAGTGAAAAAAATGTTTTCTCTCAAGGATTGAGTTCTTCCTCCCTGGATGACTTTCTTCTCTCTTTCAAGTGATCCTTCAGAGTGTGCGTCTTGCTTTTTGAATTGATATAGTTGATCCTTTAGCCAGTTAATGACTAACTTCCCATTTAAAGAAATTTCTTCGTATTTCTAAAGACCTAACAAAATATAAACATTTCTTTGCAATTCATTTAATTCATTGTCAAGTAAGCTAGAGGGAAATAATTCTTTTATAGCTTGGCTGTAAATTTAAACATTGTTCAATACATTTGTCCATCTTTATTCTGGACAGGTCTCTTATGAGTTGGGGAATATCAAATATAATCCTATCAAGTGCCTTCCCCGCCCCCCCAAAAAAAGTCTTGCTTTAAAGAGTTTCAACAAAGTCCATATGACACAGTTCTTGGACTTCATTTCCCATCTATCTGCTTTCCTGAGCTTAATTATTTGCAGAAACTCATTCTACAAGATAAAATTAGCTCTGGAAACCAGTCCTCACACACACCTTACAAACTTTGGGACCCTCCTGCTCTGTTTGGAGAGAGTTAAATGTGGACATTGGAGGCTTCCTTCCTGGATTCTACACCATATAAGGAGGTCTCTCTGGAAATTCACCTTATCATTTCTTTCCCAGTTGCTTCATAATGTATAGAAATTCCTCATTCTGCAAGATAAAAATCAATTCTGAAACTTACCTCTTAAGATCATTATCCTCCCTGGATACAGGACTTCATCATGCTCTATGCCAGATAATGTATCCTTACCCCTTCTTTTTAACATGTCATCTTATTCCCATTAGATTGTGAATTTCTTTGCCTTTCCTTGTATATCCAGCACTTAGCACAGTGACTAGCACATATTAGACACTTAATAAATATTTATTAATCCTGCCACCAACTCTTGGACAATCTGAAAATTAACAAATTTCCATAAGGGCCTAAGATCATACTAGTAGATACAAAAAAGTTTGCCTAAAGACAATTTTTTTTAAAAAAAAAAGGAAATTGAACTTCAGAGGGAGAGTCCAGTCCAAGCAAACCTCTCAAAAGAGAGAGAGAGACAGCATTGGAGTTGACTATGAGTCTTCCCCTCATCTTCAGATGAGAAGCCAAACTGTCTTAAGTGAAAATGCCTCTGGGTCCCTGAAACATAGGGGACCTGAAATGTCACCAATTGTTATTTTCAAAACTAGGATATCACATACAGAGAAGAGATTCCAGTTGGACAGTCCTTCTAGTAGAAATCTATAAACGTATAAAGAGTCCTAAATATATCCAGGAGTACTTTCATAATGAAGCACTTCCCTACACAATCACAAGTTTGTCCCCAAAGAAGTTGCTCCTCCTAGGTTCAAAATACTTTTGCTCACAAAGCCTCATTGGTGCATCTACCTTTAATTGTCAACTTGACACAGCTCAAAGCAAGGTCATTTGCTAGGATAGCATTTTAAGAATAATAGCTACAAAACATTCCCCCTATAAGCCTACATTATACATTCACACAAGTATCTATATATAATATCAGTGGGAAGAGTGGATACGTACACATATGGTAGAGAGGCACATGCTTAAGGGATACATTTGGCCAAGATGATTCACATTTCTGGTACTGCAAGCTCTTGTTATTTCCCTATTCACAGTGTCCTCATGTTGCTCTGAACCCCTTCCCCACACTGCAAATTATCCTTGGGCCTACTCCACACCAGGTTGTTTATTTGTGACACTACAGAGAATGTTTTGATTATCAGAGGATTTGGCCAATCAGAAGAAAAACTTCACACCTAGTAAATAGATAACAAAATGTAGATGCCATTGTGCACTTCATTTAAGGCTTTAAAGCCTTGTTATCTCTGTTATTTGCCTGTTACTTTATGTAATTTCATCAGGTGGACTAAAGGGAAATCCATTAATCTGGGGGCTCATAATCAGATCTCTCCTACAGACTTTTAATTGGTAAGTCTTTACTGTGTAGTAGAAAGAGTACAGAATTGGGATTTAATAAACCTAGGTTCTAGACCTGGTTTTTACAGATTCCAGGAGTATAATTCAGCCTCTTTGGGCCCCAGTTTTTCATCTATAATTGGATTAAATTAGTTCATTCAGTAAGTATGTGAGGTGTGAAAGATGATCTCCAAGCTGTCTAACATTTAACAAGCCCTCTTTTTACATTCTAAGATTCTATTTTCATAGCTCAATCGGCTTTTCTCTTTTTAAAAACTAAATTGGTCTAACATTTTTAAAAATTCAACCATTAATATCAGAAAAAAATGTGTTAATAAGATTTAAGATCTCCTATTTGCTTCATCCTAATGGATATGCAATCCATGTATCACATTGCTTCATTATGCATATCTCTTTTACATTATTCTGAACAAGCCAGAAACTTCTGCTCACAATGTATAATATTTTAAATCTTTATAATGCATTGCTTTTTTAGAAGATTGGAAGAATCAAAGCCAGAGGGGTGGTACAGCATGTCTGAACATCAATTAAATGATATAGCAAGCATCTACCTAGGTTTTCAAGTATCCTGAGTGTCCTATGAATACAAAATTCTTAAAAGATCTATTTTGCTTGAAATAGCTTCATAAATGTCATTTTTGCAATACAATTTCCATATGTGATAAATAGCACCAAAGGCTAATGTTTTAATTAAATTGGAAAAATGTTGAATTGTTATAAAATAAGATGCTACAAAATACCTTCAAGATTTTTTTGTCAAATGAAATCTGTTATGAATAGACAACTGATTACTAGATAATTATCTTTTATAACATTATAATCATGCTAGTTATATAACTGGCAAAGTGGATAGAATTCATACTCGGAGACTCAGCCTTCAACTCCTGTCCCAGATAACTTCTAGTGATAATAGTCCTCCCTGAGTCTCAATTTCGTCATCTATAAAATAAAAATGATAATAACATCTATTCACAGGGTTATTATGAAGTTCAGATGAGATCATGTATGTAAAACAGGATAAAAATTGCAAATCTTAAATCAGTAGGTAAATGTGCTGTGAACAAGCTTGTGCTCACAACGATCATAAAGCTAGTATTTGAAGAAACCTGACTTGTCCAAGATCACAAAAGCAATAAGCATCAGTAGTATGGTTTGAACATAGATCCTCTAAATCTAGAAATAGCACTCTTTCCATTATATGATATTGTTATTATTATTGTTATTACACATATAATTTTTTAACATGTTTGAATTTGAATTTGCCTTTAAAAAGGATTCTTGTCAATATTAACATATTATATTTACATTACATCTTACAGTTTTGAAAGTTATTTCATTCTCTACAATCCTGTTAGATCAGCAGGGTAACTGTTCTTTTCCAGATGAAAAAACTGAAGCTTAGAAATGTTAGAAAATCTGCTCAAGGTCATATGGCCTAATTAGTGGCAGAATTCAGACTAACATTGTTCTTCAATTCCTGGTCCAGACCTTTACCATAATAAAATTAATAATACCCAAACTTCTGGAAATTATTCAAAACATTACCAAGAGAAATTATTATCAATTATCATTAAGAAACAAGTATCACCAGATAAATTTCAACTGTGCTATGTTTCATTCTATCATAATAAAATTAACAAACATTACCAAGAGAAACTAATATTAATTATCATTAAGAAAATAAATTTCAAACATGCTATATTTTATGTTTAGGTGAACCAAGTCCTCCATCAATCCATGGACAGCCTAGCAATGGAAAGAGTTTTAAACTTAGCATAATGAAACAAGATGACGGAGGGGCACCCATTTTGGAATATATTGTGAAATATAGAAGTGTAAGTACTCAATTCATTATATTCAGTGTCTCTTTTAAAATTTTTACTGAGATTCGTTAAATCTAAGTCAACACACTTTTGAATTTTGAACATTTTCCAAGTTTAGAAACAATAAAAAATTATATGAATTCAAATGTAAATTTTTCTAACTGAAATTTATTATTCTAGGTTTTTGAAAACTGTAAGAATCTGTCTAGACAATGTCTAAACACATTACTGAAATGATAATTTAGCGTTATATGCTGGGCATTTAATCATTTCTACACATCAGTGTTGAGAAGTAGATACAAAGAGGTACTTCACACATTCTATCAATTAAAGATTCATTTTGGCTTTACAGACTCCTTTTTTTAAAATAAAGAAGACCCTTGGAAAGTTAAACTAAATGATTTATTCACACCTCATTAGAAACAACTTAAAGCAAATAATCACTGAGCTGATATATCAGCTACACTTGAATGGATGTTTGGCAGAGTTTGGAGGGCAGGAAAAGGAAGGGAAAGTTTGGAACTTGAAAAATAGTCAGAGTTTTTGATAAGATGAAAGCACTGGGCATTTCAGAAGCAGGAGAGATACTTAAAGGGAAATTCGAAAGTAAGAAAATAGTTGTCAGATTTTACACATAGAGTGAATACATGCAAATCCCAAAAGGCTGTGGTTACAGTTGGCTTGAATGCTTTTCACAGAAGTGAAAACTTTTAAACTTTAATTTGTTCATCCAAACTTAACTAATAAATACTAAATGAGTCAGTTTATTCAGTGACTTTCCATATATTCCATAATCAAACAATTCACCATATGAAAAATTTTTATACTCTAGACAAACTAGTTTGTGTGTTAATGTTGGGGGAAGGGTTTTAGTACCTCTGTAAAAATGTCCTAATTTTCTCTGGTCTTACAATCCAATTTACATTCACTTTCCTATAAGTTCTTTCACAAAGCTGATGATTTTTTTTTTTTGATCTAATCAAGACAGAAAATCCAGAGGTTCCAGTAAATTCACACAAAGGTTCCCAGAGACATAGATACTTCCTTGGGGTACCAGTGTTACTTTGACAAACCAGATTATGCCCATTTCAATAAATTAGACAATTTTTAACTAGAACACTGTCTTTCAGACAAATGTGTCTAATAATAAGTATTAGTTCAGAGTTGTAAAAATCACAGCATACAAATCAAAAGGGTGGTTGATCTAATAATACAAATGCTTCTCACTCTAGGTATCTTCCTTCAAATCAGTAGTACTTTTCTACAGTGATTTCCTAAAGTCACAAAGCAAGAAACTATAAGCATAACATAAAACAATATGACAAAATTAAAATATGAAGCATAAGTAAAAACTTATTGCTTGTCAAGTAATATTAAACCAGTTAAATAAATCTCCAAATCAGACATATAGAAAAAAGTTTCATTCATTTATCAGTTTTGGTAACACACTAGTTGCATTCAGAAATCAATGTAGAGCAGTTATCCCTTTTGCTGTCATAGCTACAAAAGTGTATTGCCAACAGGTACCATTCAAAGCACACTTCAGCCGTGCTCAAATAATAATTTCCCCAGTTAATTTATGAATCCCAATGTAAATCCACATTTCAAATCACTCAATTTTAAACCTTGTTACATGATTCTAGTTATTTCTCTACATCCACAAGAATTTTTTTGAGATTTGTGAAATCCAACTTAGAAAACATGAATAATCTCATTATTCCAACTTCCTGAAAATGTAGTTGTCTTAAGTGTAGTTCACAGCTTTACAAGCTTGTAGTCTTTCTAAGCAACTAGTTGTTGCAGTGGATAGAGTACCAGGCCTGAAGTCAGAAAGACTCATCTTCCTAAATTCAAATTTGGCCTCAAACGCTTACTAGCTAGTGACTCTATCCAAGTCAATTTACACTATTTGATTCATCTGAAAAGTGAGCTAGAGAAGGAATGTCAAACATTTCTAGTATTTTCACCAAAAAAAAAAAATTGTGTTACAAAGTATCAGACAACTGAAAAACAACTAAATAGCAACAACAATAATTTTATTTCCTTATCTCGATAAATTAAAAAAACTTCCTGAAATTCTGTTTTTTTCTTTCTGGCCTATCCTGGAAATTCTGATGGTTGGAAAAGATGATAATCTTGTGATGTCCCTATTTGGGTAAAAAAAATCACTAGTTCAAATTCCTTCTGTTTAGGAATCAAATCTGAGGTACTTTTAAAATTGTCTACATTTAAGAATACTTTTGTAAACCTCTCAATGCCTTTAATTGATCTTCAAATCTGTATTGTTTCAGTGTAAATTATCATTAATTTATTTTTTAAATTCCCCCCTCTTTCTTTTCTTTTGCCAACTCCAATTAATAAATAGTTAACCTAGCATATCACAGAATTGAACATTTCTTTACTGATTCAATATTATTTCTTTATCATGATTCAATATCATACTTTATTTCTCTGATCAGAATTGAATCTGCAAGATTTAGAAATAGTTTCCCATTTTGCCAAGTAAACCGTTCTTCAAAACAAAACAAGAGTTCCAAGATTTGATTTGAGAGGAAAAATTTGAGAGAATTAAGGAAAATTTGAATATGAACAATCTTCAGCTTTATACTGGTAAATCTTAACATGTCTGCCAACTATATATCTTTTTTCTCCTTCTCAGTTCAACTTCTTTTAAAAGTATTCTACAACTGGTGCTGCTGCTTCCTATTTTTCTCATTCTTCTAAATTTTCTATACTCTGGTTTCCAACTTCATCATTCAACAAAAACTCTTCTCTCCAAAGTTTTCAATGATCTATTTTAAAAAATAATTTTTACATTTATTATTTTTGCCTACTTGCCTCCCTCCCCAGTGAACAATTTAAAAAAAATAATAAAACCCTCACAACAAACAGGTATAATTCAGAGAAATCTACATCTCAACCTGCATTTAAGATTTATCATTTCTATGAGAAGAGGTAGATGCTATGTTTCATCTTCAACTCTTTAAATTTGACCTTATATCTTATGTCATAAGTCATATGTCCATTTGGAGATCATCATAGTATATGTGAGATGTAGGTCTGTACTACATTTCTGCCAAAATGTTTTCCAGTTTTCCTAGTAGTTTTTGTCACAGTCCTTATTCAAGTAACTGGGGTTTTGGGGTTTTCAAATACTAGGATAGAATATCCATTTGCCTTTGTATGATGTGTCCCTATTCTGTTCCACTGATCAACATTTTTTTAAATCATTTTCATCATTTCACCAGTTACTGTTTCATAGTATATTTTGAGATAAAGTCCCTTCCCACCTTTTAAATCGCTATACTTGAAATTTATGACCTTTTGTTATTCCAAAAAATTTTTCTTTTTTTCTAAATCCTTAAAATAAGTTTTTGATAGTTTAATTGGTATGGCACGGAATTTAAGTAGTATTGTAATTATTTATTATTTTTATTGCCTTGGATTAACCATGAGCAATGAATATTTCTCCAGTTAGTATATTTTATAATTGGATACATATACTTCCTATTGTCCATCTTGGTAGATACACTCCCAAATATTTATTTTTAACTTCTATAATTATTTTTAATGGATTTTCTCTTTCTAGATCTTCCTGCTGGGTTTTGTTGGTATCACACGGGGATGCTGATGACTTATGTAGATTTATTTTGTATGTTGACACTTTGGTGAAGTTTCTAATTGTTTCATTTAATTTTTATTGACCCTTTTCTCCTAAATGATTATCATATCATCTGAAAAAAATTAATAATTTTACTTCTTCTTTGCCTATACTTATTTCTTCAATTTCTCTTTCTAGTCTTATTCCTATAACTAGGAATATATAACATGTTAAATTGTAGAGATGTTAATGAGAATCTTTGCTTTATGTTTGATTTTATTGCAAAGTCTATAACCTTTTCCATTATCTATTTTATTTGGTTTTAGATATTATTTCCAATAGTAAGGATTCTTTTATAACTCATTTTTCTAGGTTATTAATAAAATAGGTATTATATTTGTCAAAAGTCTTTTCCATATCCACTAATATAATTGTGGTATTTATTATTTACATTTTAATAATTTAATTATATTTATAATATCCATTATGTTGAACTAGTTCTGCCTTCTTGATATAACTCTAACCTGGTCAGAGAGTATAATCTTTCCAATATGTTATATTCTATTTGATTTTTTTTCATTGCTGTTAAGGATATTGATAGTTTCATTTTCTGCTTTATCTTTCCTTAGCTTAGGTATCAAGGTCAAATTTATATGAGAAAAAGAGATTGGATGTCTTTTTTTTTGTTATTACATATAGTAATAGTTTATACAGTTTTATAATATTATAATTAATTTGTTCTTCAAATGATAGAATTTATTTGTAAGTCCTGATCGTAATTATTTAGGAGTTTATAACTTTTTAAGTTTCTTTTTTTATATATGTAGTTATTTAAATGGTTTATTTCTTCTGTTAATTTGGTTATTTGATATTTCTGTAAGTATATATTTCTCCTAAGTTATCAGTTTTGTTAGTATATAGTTAAACAACATATTTCTGATACTTTACTTCCTCTTCAATGATAATGAATTCTTTTTCATTTTTGATGTGAACTGTTTGGTATTTTTTTTTTTAAGCTTAGTTTAGTTAACTTCATTTAATTAGTTTTTTTGAATAGTTCCCAGTTTTATTTTAACACTTAATTCTTAAAAAGAATAAAATGAGATATTTATAAAGCACTTCAAGTACTATGTGAATGCTAGCTTTTATTAGCATTTATAAATTCACTGGGTTTTTTTGTTTGTTTTTGTTGTCATTAATTTCTTAAGTATTCAGAACTTCTACTTTGTTGTTTGGTTAAAAGGATTTGAATTTGTGCTTGTTCAGTTTTTTTTTTTTTTAATTTGTGTATCTAAGCCATTGATTTCTCTTTCATTTTTTCATGAAAGTTTTTAGAAATATAAATATTTTACCAGGAACTGTTTTAGCTGTATCTCCCAAAGTTTTGCATGTTATAATTTTTCTTTGATTAAATTTTCTTTTGTTTCCATAGTTTCTTCTTTGACTCTCACCATTTCTTTAGAATTATGTAATTTAGTCTCAGTTGTATTTAAATTCTCGTTTCAAGGGCCCTTTATTTAATATAATTTTATTTCAGTCTTATTAGTTCTGTTTTACTACATTTTTGATGTTTTTTTTTAAGTGACTCACAAAATAAGAGGTATATAATTCCTTTCTATTTCAATTTAGTAATCACCAGAGATCTGTCATCTACAATTTTTCTAAAGTTATATTTAGGCATGCTTAACTTCTATCTTCTTTTATCTTGGATTAGATTTATTTAGGTCTGGAAGGGTTTGAAGTGCACTGCTATTGTAGATTTATTATTTATCGCTCCAATTTGATCAGTTTTTCTATAAATATTCAGATAGTATGATATTTGTTCTTACATATTAAATTTTATATTCATTTATTAGTTCTAGCACCTTTAAACTCAGTATTTCTAAATTTTCTACTTTAACAACCTCTTCTCAGTCCCCATCCTTTTTGTCCACTTTGCAGCACTTAACACTGTGGAACACTTTCTCATGAATTTTCTCTGCAGTCTTGGTTTTTATGACTCTCTACTCTTTTAGTTCTCATTTTTCTCCATTTCTTTTAAGAATGTATTCCTTTAAGATATGAACAGTTAGGCTACTAGAAAGATTAAAAGAACTTTGTTTGAGAGAAACTGCTAAAATCAGCATATAAAAGAATACAGTTTTCAGTTAAGTTGGGAGAAGTATAGTTCCCAGAAGGGGCAGACATTTACATAAATAAAAAGGGTATATATCACATTATAAAAGTTGCGAAGTGATGTACTTTTATATATGAGAGTAACTTGATGAATGAGAGAGAGAAAAGAAAATCTTTTTTGTATTAAAATGAATTTTTACATTCAAGCATAAAGAAACAGGAACTTGGCCTTCAGCCTAGGCTGAACCTGAAATGAAAAAACCAGGGAAGGAATTCCAGTTCAAAAGGGAGTCTGTAATTCATTGGTGCTAAACTTGTGGAACCTCCCAGCATCTGGGATAAGAACTTGTAAAGCTCAGACCATGAAGGGAATGAGCAGAAACTACACCGTGAAACATCACTTTGGGGCACTGAAAATTTGCTGCTTCCAGCCTGAGCTGTCCCTGATATTCTGGATTAACACAAAACATAGTACCCCAAAAATGCAGCAGGAAGACCCAAAAGAATGGAAGCTTAGCATAGATATTGTCTCACATACATGAAGTACCTAAAGCCTAGCCATAACAAAGTACAAAGATAAGGAATAAGGTGGGAAAATGAGAACAAGGAAAAAAAAAATCCCACCATAAAGAGTTATTGTGAGAGAAGTTCAAGACACAAACCAAGAAAAGAATGACTCCAGAACAGTTTTAAATATAAGCAAAAACTTCAAAGAAAAAATGTAGCTTGGACATACATCCAGTTCAGTTTTCTGAAAGAAATAAAGCAATAATAAAAGAGCTAAAAATGACATTTTTAGGGACAGCCTGATAGCACAGTGGATACAGTGCCCATTGTAGAATGAGGAAGACTCTTCCTGAGTCTGAATCTAGCCTCAGACATTTATTTGCTGTGTGTCCCTAGGCAAATCACAAATCACTCAATTCTGTTTGCCTCAGTATACACTCCTAAAATTAGAATTGATCAAATCGAAGCTATGAGAGTCTATGAGACAATAAGAAATGTTAAAACAAAGTCAGAAGATGGGGTGGAGGATAGAGGAGAAGAAAATGGACGATATCTCATAGCAAAAACAACTGACCTGAAAAACAGACAAGATAATTTAATAATCACTGGACTACCTAAAATCCATGACTAAAACCAAAAGCCTAGGCATCATAATTTTGAAACAAATTACAAAATCTTCCAGATTCCTTAAAAGAGGAGAGCAAGATAGAAATGGAAAAAAGCCACCAGTTGCTTCCTAAAAGAACACTCAAAATGGAAACTCCTAGGAATGTTATAGCCAAAATCCAGAACTTCCTAGTCAAAAGAAGAAATACCTTCAAGTTGCCAGAAAGAAAGAATTCAAGTATCAAGGAGCCACAGCCAAAATTATATAAGATTTAATAGCTACCAAGAGACAATATTACAGAAAGCAAAAAAACCTAGACTAATATGCAAAAATAACTTATTCTGAATATAAATTTTCTGGGGGGGAGAGGGGGGTAAAAGTAGGAAATAGAAATTTTAATGAAGTAAAAGACTTGCAAGTATTCCCGATGAATTCAGAGTTCAATAGAAACAGAAGTTGAAAAGTATAAAAAGATAAACATGAATGATCATTCATAAGGGATTGCACAAGGATAAATTGCTTAAATTCTTATCTGGGGAGATATATAGCCTCTCATATTGTCACCAGGGATCCATGAAAGAGTATAATTAAGAGGTGAGCAGGTAATAATGTTATATTTTTATTACCTTAAAAGGAGAATGGAAAGGGAGAAGGAAAAGAATATACTGAGAAGATGGAAAAGGAATGGAAAAATGGGGAAATTCTCTTATAATTGAGGTGGAGAAACAGGTCTATACAAAGAGTAGAAATAGGGGTCAGGTGACTTTTAAAGCTCACTCTCATCTAAACTAATCAAAGGAGGGAAAAACACAGAGTTAGATTAAAAAAAAAAATACATTTTGCCCTACAGGAAAGCAGGAAATGAAACATATTGGAAGAATAATAGGGAGCATTTATCAAGGGAAGGAATATTCCAAAGGAAAACAAACTCAAATAGGACTGGAAAACAGAGAGAAGAGAAAGTTCTAAATGGGTATTTTAGACATAGAGATAATAATAATAATAATAATAATAATAATAATTGAGCATAGAACAAATTACCTATTAGATCCATAGTTAGGGGAAGAGTTTATGAGCAAACAAGAAGTTCTTAGGTACAATGAAGAAGTAAAATAGACAATTTTGATTACACAAAATTTAAGTTTTTTGCACAAATAAAATCAATGTAGCTAAAATTAGATGAGAAGCAAGCAAAAAACTTAGAGGAAAAAAATCTTTGTACCAAATTTCTTTGATAAAGGCCTCATTTCTATAATGTATTTGAAAATAATTCAAATCTATAAAAATAAGAGCCATTTTTCCGAGAAAGAAATCCAAGATATCAATAGTCATATTTTTAAATGCTTTAAATCACTAAGAATTAAGAGAAATGCAAATTAAAATCACTTTGAGATATCACCTAACATTCATCAGATTAATCAAGTTGAGAACAAAGGAAAATGACAAATTTTGGAGGGAACTATAGGAAAATAAGTACATTGGCAAACTAAACTGGTAGAATTGTAAACCAGTTCTGCCTTTCTAGAAAGCAATTTGGAAGTATTCCCATAAAGATATTATAACATATCCTTTACTCATGTGTACCAAAAAAATATAAATACAAATTAGCTCTTTTGTGGTGGCAAAGAATTGGACATTTATCAGTTTGGTAATAACTAAACAATGTATGTTACATCAATGTGATGAAATACTCTCATGCTACAAAAATAATGAAGATCGTTTCAAAGATACATGAAAGACTTGTATGAATTGATGCAAAATGAAGGGAGCAGAACTAGGAAAATATTGCTTATAGAGTAACAATATTAGGGACAAACAACTTGGAAATACTGAAGATCCCTAATCAGCACAATGACCAGTGTGTGTGTGTGTGTGTGTGTGTGTGTGTGTGTCTGTGTGTCTGTGTGTCTGTGTGTCTGTGTCTCTACAGGACTCATGATGAAACATTCTACCCTTATCCAGATAGAGAACTCAATATGTTATGCCACAGTTCTCTTTAACTGTCCTGCCTCAGTTTCCCTGCACTAGTTTCCCTTGTCTCAGTTTCTTTAACTGTTCTGTCTCAATCCCTTTAATTGTAAATCCCCCTCTGACCCAGTAAGATTGAGGATTATTTGCTCTAAGGTTATAAATTAGCAAGATAAACAAGAGAGTAGACCTCCTGACTCTTTTGTGTCCTCAAGAATTTACAATATCCGTCTAAAATATTCCAAAATACCTCACTGATATCTTTACTTCTTTGTATTCAGACATCCTGTCTCTGGGGTTTTAGAATTGGTGGCCTCTCCCATCCTGATAAGAGTTTTCCCTCACTTCTTACCCCTTCCTTTGTTTAGAGAAAAGGTATTTAAGAAGTTGGGGTTCCTCCATTCATTGCTGGAGGCTGGCAGCTGGCGGCTGGATGCTGGATGCTGGATTCTTTGGGATGACAGTCTCCTCCAGCCCTGGGACCAACATGGATTCCTTGGTCCCAGTATATCTTTATCTCTGTCTGACTGGATAATTTGAGACGAGAGTCCTATCCAGTCAATCTTACTCTCCCACTAATAAAATATTAAAAACTCTCTAATCTCTCTCCTGCCTCAGTTTCTCCGGCATTACAAATACAGATTGAGGCATATATTTTTATACATGGATAATGCTAGAATTTGTTTTGCTTATTAACTATGTTTGGGATTTTTTGCCTGGAGATAGAGGGATATGGAGAATCAAGAGGAAGAAAATTCAGACTTGAAAATAAAATAAAATTGAATTTAAAAAAAGAGACTTAGCAAGTCGTAGAAAACCCAAATCTGACAGAATTATGTAACAATAGCAGCTAGAAAGTTAGATAGCAGAAAGATTTCCGCTACTGGTGCATTACTTGTAGTTGTTGAGACATGATTCATCAAAGCAGTGTTAAGAGCCCACCCTAAGTGGGGTATGGGTGGTCTGGGATGGAGGGACAATTTTCCTTTCCAGTTTTCTCCAACAGAAGCCTGCCTCTATGATCCTCTCTCTGATCTTCATTCGTCTTTCTGAGTTTCCCTTCAGTCTGAAAACTAGTCCAGGCATCCTTATCCTTTTAAAAAACACACCACAAAAACAAACAAAAAATCTACTCTCACTAGCTCCTACTATCTTTACTGGCTGCCATCCTAGATTTCTCTTAACTTTCTTAGAAAAAATTCTTTGAAAAAGCTATCTATAATAGTGCTTCTACTTATTATATTCTCACTCTCTGCTAAATACTCTAAAGTCTGGCTTCTGTCTTTATCCTTGTGCTAAAACTGCTCTCTCCAATGAGCTCTTTTTTTTTTTTCTCGTGAAGACTGTTGGGATTAGGTGACTTACCCAGAATCACACAGCTATTAAGTGTCTAAATTCAAATTTGAACTCGGGTCCTCTTAATTTTAGGGTCAGTTCTTTGTCCACTGCATCCTCTCCCTCTACTGATCCCTTAATTGACAAATCTCTAAATTGCCTTTTAGCATTATCTATACTGTGAAAGAGTTTGAGGTCTCCCATTGGAGCCTGTTTCTCTGCTGCCCTCTATGGTGTGTAAGGAATAAGCAGAAAAGGAAAATCTAGGCTTTGCAATCGTTTGCTCTTGGAGTAAGTGACCAACCTTCAGTGAGTAAGTGAACAATCCATCTGAATCACCATTCTACCAAACAAGCATCAAAAAAACTCTCAGAGTTCCTCAAGCCTATTTTGTATCCAAGTGATTAGGAAGTATTGCCAATATCCCAAATCTCTAATTAATTCCCTAATATAATTAAGTCCTGAAGATTGTTCTAATGCTGTTTTTAAGGATAAACTAATCTGACATCCTTGGGATCAAGGAGACAGTATTGCTGTCACTACCAGGTTTCTATAGATGTATTCTCACCCTTCCTAACAGATACCAACAGAGTGATCAGCAGCGTTGATTACTGCATTTAGAGTTGACAATTAAGATTAGTGGAAGAATCCGTTTCAGTAGAGTGATAAAGACAGAGGCTAGAATGCAGGGTGTTTAACAGAGAGTGAAAATAAAGATAAGTAGAAGCACTGATTCTACTAATAAAGAGAAGTAGAAGCTTTTTCAAGGAATTTTTCTAAGAAGAATTAAAATGGCAGCCAGTAGAGCTAGTAAGATCTAATGAGGGTTATTGTTGTTGTTGTTAGGATAAGGATGTTTGGGCTAGTTTGTAGGAAGTAGGGAAAGAACAAAGAGAGAGTGAGTGAAGATGAGAGGAAGGATCAAAGTGGCAAGCTTTTGCTGGCCAAGATTGAAGATGTGGACTTTCTTCTTGCTTCCTCATTGTCCTACTTTCCCAGCCACCTGGGCCAATGGCTTCTTATACTGTTTTGATGAAATAGGTCTTATTAACTAGTCTTGCTAACAAGATGGAAAACTGTCATACCTCACTATTTGCTATGTTACTGTGTCCTATAGCCTTGTGATCAGGTACCATCAATCTTGGTGATACACCAACAGACACATACCTCCACCCCAACACTATGATCAGATATACTAATATCACCTTTATTACTTTCAGAACTTTTCTATGTGTCCTGTACTTAAACTGTATTATTTGTGCTGTCTCCTTCAAATTGATTGTGAATTCCTTGAGAGGAGGGACCATCTTGCATTTTCTCTTTGTATTCTCAGGGCTTAGCACAGTGATCAGCCATGGAGCATGTGGCTAATAAATGCTGTTTCATTCTTGGGATCAAGAATAAATATTGAGGGGTTGGACTTGGTGACAAAGGGTACCTCTTCGTGTTATGAAGGAAGAGATAGCAGAGGATAACATCAAGAGAAATGTGAGATGAGGAAAGGGAGAGAAGAGGGAGTCCATTGAAACAGCCTCAATTTTCTTGGCAAAATATGAGGTGAGGTCTTTACAGTGAAGTATTTTAAGAAAAAGGAAAAGGTGTGGGACAGCTGCTATGGTGTGATAATCAATCAGAGAGGGCCTTAGAGTTGTGTCAGATTCTTCAAGACCCTGTGGCCTATCCTGTCTTGGTGTTTTCTTCTTGGTGCATGTCAAAGACTTTGGAGTGGTTTGCCATTTCCTTCTCCAATGGATTAAGGCAGTGGTTCTCAAAGTATGGTCTTGTGAATCCTGGGGATCTCTGAAACCCTTTTAGAGGGTCTACAAATTCAAAAATAGTTTTTATTTCTAATATGGGTAAATGTCTATAAATATAATCCAGATAAACAAAAACACTTTGGAGAGATCAGTAATTTTTAATAGGATAAAGATACTGAAAATAAAAGTTTGAGAACCACTGGATTAAGGCAAATAAAGGCTATGTTTTGCCAGGGTTATACAGTTAGTAAGTGTCTGAGGCCAGATTTAAATTCAGATTTTCCTTACTTCCTGACCAAGTTTAGCACTCTATCCACTGTATATATTCATGATTTGTAAGCTCATCTAGGAAGCATATAGTGGACCTACTTAGTCAATAACAGTTTGCATTTTCTCCATTTCTACTTAGCAGCACACAAGGAAGAAAAAAGCAGATAGCTGATAAGAGTAATCCACGAATGAATTTCAGATAATGTTAACTAGCATTGCTACTTAGCTCTAAAAATTAAAATATTAATTATTGAATCGTTATTATTCCATTCTAGGTAATTAGCTCCATACACATTGTCTTTGAAATTTTTTGTGATTTTCAGAGACAAAAACTCAAGAGTATTTATGGGATGGTGAATCTCATTATTCATAAATTCCCTGTGGGAAAATATAAATGGTTTCCGTCACTTTCACATGATGATGATCATTTTCTTAGTATAGGAGTACTAGTATCTGTACAAAGGATGTTCACATTGGTGCACATGTGAAATAGTTGACTGAATCTTTACAAATATTTGTTTATATCTGTCAGTCCAGTGGTCTCCAAATAGTTTCTGAGGGTTCAGGGACCTTTTTTGTTCTTCTTCCAGTTCTTTTCAGTTAAATATCTATAAGTTAAAAGTTTAATCAGAAATTAATTTAATTAGAATTTAAATTCATAGGATTAGCAATAGCAACATTGTTGTTTACAGATTTGTTAGCAAATACTAGAATATGGCCAACTGAGAATTCAGTACCTACATATTGCTGATATTTTGTGATCTACATACTTGACAGAAGTTCTGTAGAATCTGTCATTTAATAACTTCTAATATAAGCTTCTTCTAGCAGGTCCAGGACTTTTATCAGTCTTTTTTCATGTACTTCCAGGATCATTCCAAAGAAAATGGCATTATCTAAGTACACAAACAATTCTATGTAATTCACATCCCTACTTTCTCCATTAACTTTTAAAAAGTACAAGATGTCCCAAGATGTTTTGGGAGCCTCTAAAATTGAGACATTTTAAGCTGGTAAAAATTTAGCTGAGTAAATGAATGTTTCATGCTTTTTCTTTTTCTCTGCCATAAGAATTTGATACTATTCATACAGAAATCAGTATTAGGAACTACTTGCTATCTAGCAGATAATCCAGTAAATCTTGAGCTCCTGGCTATTTTAATTACTTTGTGCCAGTTCTGGTAGCCTACACACATTCATCTTTCCTCATTTTTTTCTACTCCCATTGTACACAATAAGTATATGCTACTTGGATGATACCATTGCCTAGAAGATCTTTCAGATGATTTCTGAAGTCCTCTAACATATATAGCAGAATCTTCCTAGGCTGCTCTTGAAAAAATGATATAGATTCTGCAAATTATTCCTTGGGTGCCTCCCATGATGCAGTGTTACAATGAGAAGATACTTGTCTTCATGCTGAACTTTTCCTTAATCCCTCCATTTAAAAAAAATGATATGTCACCAAAGTCAGAATTCTTATGATCTAATTCCAAGTCATAGAGCCACTGCTCTTGGTTTATTCTTTGCAAATACTTACTCTTCATCTTCCTATAAGCTTTTACTTAGGCTGTATAAATAGCTAAAGTATATGTATATTGAATCTCAGTCTTACTGCTTACAGTATCCAACTAATAATTAAAATAGGTAGAAGTTGATTCTTGCAGTGATATTCCAGAGGTAGTTACTGGATCTGAATATATCAGACCCATGATGTTCACTTTCCTGCTGACTCCCCATATTAAAGCATCTCAACTTCTTTCTGGAGTATGGGAAAAGACAGTTTTGTCTCCCACTACTCAGTTCTGAGTCACAGGTCTAAATCAGAATGAGGAAGAGGCATACATCTGAGATGGCATTTTGGGGTGAAAAGTAGTTGTGGGCACCGACCTGTGCATTGAGCAAGGAGCAAGTCCAGAAGCAAGAAGCAACAGCGTGGCTTGAACCCCAAGAACCAAGCAGAGTCTCACTTCCAGCATCTAGCCTAATCTGAAATCTGTAGAGAAATAACCGGGGTAGGAATCCAAGACCAGAGGGAAGTCTATAGTTTTGTTGTTCTGAAATCAGCAAAATTTTCCAGCCAGCTAATAGTGACTAATAGCAGGTTTAGTTCCAAACCAAATCAGGCTTGCGGCACTTAGATCAGAAGATATCAATCATATTTCACTTTACCCTTGGTATATTGGGAATACCAAAAGCTTTCAGGAAGCCCGTCTGTTCTGTCTTGAATGTCTAGAATAACATAACACTGTAGTCTAAGAAAGCAGTCACAGCATCAGACCAGATCTTCCTTCCAGAAGTGCTTAGAGGTCAGTCCTAATATAAAGACCAGAATCAGAAAGTTGACTAGAAGAATGAACAACAACAACAAAAAAGAATCCCATCACAATAATCTATTGTGTCTACATAGTTGCTCAGGACAGACAATTTAAATGAAATAGAAAAATACCTCCAAAAATATAGCTTGCCCAAACTAACAGAGGAAGAAGTAAATATCCTAAATAGTCCCATCTCAGAAAAAGAAATAGAACAAACTATCAATCAACTCCCTAAGAAAAAATCCCCAGGACCAGATGGATTTACATGTGAATTCTACCAAACATTTAAAGAACAATTAACTCCAATGCTAAATAAACTATTTGAAAAAATAGGGATTGAAGGAGTCCTACCAAACTCCTTTTATGACACAGACATGGTACTGATACCTAAACCAGGTAGACTGAAAACAGAGAAAGAAAATTATAGGCCAATCTCCCTAATGAATATTGATGCTAAAATCTTAAATAAAATATTAGCAAAAAGATTACAGAAAATCATCCCCAGGATAATACACTATGACCAAGTAGGATTTATACCAGGAATGCAGGGCTGGTTCAATATTAGGAAAACTATTAGCATAATTGACTATATCAATAACCAAACAAACAAAAACCATATGATCATCTCAATAGATGCAGAAAAAGCATTTGATAAAATTCAACATCCATTCCTAATAAAAACACTTGAGAGCATAGGAATAAATGGACTTTTCCTTAAAATAGTCAGGAGCATATATTTAAAACCGTCAGTAAGCATCATATGCAATGGGGAAAAACTGGAACCTTTCCCAGTAAGATCTGGAGTGAAGCAAGGTTGCCCACTATCACCATTATTATTTAATATCGTATTAGAAACACTAGCCTCGGCAATAAGAGTCGAGAAAGATATTAAAGGAATTAGAGTAGGCAATGAGGAAACCAAACTATCACTCTTTGCAGATGATATGATGGTATACCTAGAGAACCCCAGAGATTCTATTAAAAAGCTATTAGAAATAATTCATAGTTGCTCAGTACACAAATCCAGAAGAGAATGATTCCAAAACATCTATAAGCTGTGCCTCAAAGAAAATGCAACTTGTATTGTTGTCTTTCAAAGAAAGTTCTTTAAAAAGATAAAACAAAAAACTTTTAAAGTGTTAGAAATTATATTTTCTATGAATGAAATGATATTACTACAAAAAATGGAAAATAAATAAGAGCTATGGAAGAAAGACTTGGAAAGAGAAGTAACAATTTGGCACAAGAGATAAAAAATATTGCCCAAGCCAAAAACTCCCTGAAAATTAAAATGGATCTAATAAAAGCAAATGACATCATTAGATAACAAGAAATACTAAAACAAAGTCAAAAGACTGAAAAAAGAAGGAAATATAAAATATCTCATAGAAAAAGCAACCGGCCTAGAAAACAGATTGAAGAAAAAAATTTAAGAATCAATGGATTACTTGAAATCCATGACCAAATAAAAGAGTACTTTTATTTCTCAGAATAAGAGAAACTGCCTAGATCTCTAAGAATTCATGAAATGGAATGAAAATGGAACATGAAAATGGAAAAAGATTCAGTGATCATTTCCTGAAAGAAATCCTCAAATGAAAATTCTCACAATCCAGAGCTCCCAGGTCATAGGAAAAAATACTACAAGCATCAGAAGGAAATAATTCAGTACAGAAGAATCATAGTAGGATCATACAGAATTTAGCTGCCACTATTGTAAAAGAGTGGAGAGCTTATTCCAGAAAATAAAGATTTAAGCTTATAATAAGAATAATTTATCCAGAAAAGCTGAGTATAATCATAGTGCAGGTGAAGAAAGAGGAAGAAGGAAGGACCTTTAATAAAATAGAAGATAATCCTGATGAAAAAACTGGAACTGTATAGAAAGTTTGAAGTTAAAACCTGTAATGAAGAGAAATACAGGCATATAAATATGAATGAATAACAAGGTACTAAACAAAGATAAACTGCTTTCATTATAGAATGATATTTGTGATCTCTCTAACACTATCATCAGAGGTAAAAAAGGGAGACTAGTAAAAGAAGACCTGGGACAATAGAAAGAGGGAAGAGGAGGAATACACTATTTGAAGAAAGTAAACAAAGATGGGGGGTAATTATCTCATGTATTCTTAATTGGGACTCTTAAGTAGAAATATATCCAAATAGGAAGTAAAGGGAGGTGGCAGGGAGCATATGACCTTTATCTTATCTGAACTGGATGACTGGCTGAAGGAAGAATAGATAGATAGATAGATAGATAGATAGATAGATAGATAGATAGATAGATAATGGATGGATATGAATATATGCATAAATATACACATACATATATATGTATACACACATGCTTACATGAATTCAGTACAGAAGTGCATTTAATTCAAGGAAATAAGAGGGAAAGTAGATTAAGGAAGAGGTTAATCCTAAACAAAACAAACTAAGATGTACCAAAAAAATTCAAAGAATTGAAATCTGAAGAAGCAATTGGAGAATAGATCAAATATTACTATGCTATGATAAATGATGAAGATGATTTCAGAAAAAGACAAGAAGCCATATATGAATTGATATAGAATGCAGTGAACAGAATTAGAACAATTTGTACCGTTACAACATCATTATAAAGAAAAACAATTTTGAAAGACTTAGAAACTCTGATCCATGTAATCACCAACCAGAATTTCAGAGCAATAATGATGAAGCATGCTACTCACCTCCTGTTGGAAAAATGAAAATTCGCTGTGAAAAATGAGATAGCTATATATGTGTGTGTGCATACACACACACACGCACATATATGTAAATATATGTATATCTTTTTGACATGGTTAATGTGCATTGTTTTGTTTGACTAAAAATGTTTGTAAAGGGGTTTTTATTTTTCTTTTATTCTCAGTGGGAGGTATGGGGGTATCAAAATTTTACTGATTAAAAAAATAAAAATTAATTTTTAAAAAATAAAATAGCTTGAATTTTATTTGATGAAATAATTTTAAAATAAAATTATTAAGTACAACAGTCACTTGAGATCTACTATTCAGCATAGTACTGCACTATGTATTTTCTGCATAGGATCTTTAAGATCTTGAAGGGGTGGGAAAAGAAAGAAATAAACATGACAGAGTAGTGTGTTCCAGGTTTTGTACTAAGGATTTATAATTATAATTTCATTTGATCCTCACAACAACCTTGTGAGAGTAGGTGCTGTTATTATCCTCCTTTCATAGTTGAGCAACTTGAAATAGAAAGAGGTTAAACTGCAAACCCAGTGATATGTTTATCTACTGTACCTCCTATCTGGATTACAATGAATAAGGTCAAACAATGTTTATAGGGTCAAGAATTGTCTTGATTCCTGGTCCCAGAAGTTATCCTTTAAGGTGGCAGCTTCCACCAACTCAATTCATCATTCACTTCTCAGTGCATCACTACATTTGAATATTCTTCTGAATGATGGTAACAGCAAAAGTTATTCCCCTTCATCTGTACTCTGCTAAAGATGCTCTTACCTTAGACTCCTATGATCCAGAGGATCTTCATCCATGTGAAACAAATTTGTCCATGGTTCTATTTCTCTATTTTCTCTATGTCAGTATGATCTATTGCTCATACATGAAAAGATGTTTGGGCATTAGTAGAAGCGAATTTTTCCAATTTGGACATCCAATTCATTCTCAATATTCTCATTCTTTTTAGTTATTACCCACAAATCAACTATTTCCTGTTTCCTACAGTATTCGTTAGTTGTATGATATTGAATAGTTACTATTTCCTCACAGACTTTTCTTTCTTTATCTGTCTGATCTTGTCTGCCATCAAGCTACTAGTATATGGAGTAATGGAGTAAGTTATCCACTTGTATCAGAAGTTGAGGGGATTTTTCTCCTTTCTACTGAATGGTATAGCTAAATTTGGATGGTTTAGCAAACTCTTTCTCAGTACCTTACCCACTCCCATAATGCTCTAGATTTTGTAAATATTCCTGACACATGATTTTAGCAACTGATGATTTCATTCCTTTATACAATTCTCAGTTACTATCTTTTCTTCAAAAGCACAAGCTATCCTGACTGTTTAGAACCTGCCACAACTACCTTTCAAAGTGACCTATTTTAATGGCACCATAACTTCTGAATGGTAGTGAGCAAAATATCTATTTAATCTCTAGTCTCTCTTCACTCATCAAAATCCCAACGGCAAGACTGGAGGAAGGAATACAGAAAGCATAGAGAGAGCGCTGAAAAATACAAGTTACCTTCTTTTTGTCCTAGTGGCTGTCATACTGCCCCTGAGCACAGTTGGGTCAGGAAAGTTTCCAGTGTCTTCTCTCTGATCTAGGGAGAATCCTAGAAGTCTCATTTTCCATGGTTAGTTTCTAATTTTGATGTTTCTTCTTATATAGAAAACATTTTAGATCTCCACAGAGATGAAAAAAGTGATATCATAGGCACAGACTACATATTTACTTATTCATCTAGCCTCTCTTTACCCAGTGTGAATGAAGAGTAGTGATGAAATTAATGTGTGTGAATGATACCCAAGTACTTTTTATAGCAAGTTGCAGTAGTAATAAAATCATGAACGATTCATTTGATCATCATATCAGGGGTGGGGGAGAAGGACCTTGCTATAGATTTACTTCAGATCTGTTATTTCTTTGGTAAAGGAAACTTCCTATCAGGAAATTCCCTATGGTCATAGAAAGTAGCCTGGGTTACTGAAAGTTTAAGTTACTTGCCAAAAGTCGTATAGCCATTATGTGTCAGAGATGAAATTTGAAGCTAGATATTCTTGACTATCTCCAGAATTACTACTCCCATTTTACATATGAGAAAAATGAAGATCAGAGAGGTTAAATGACTTACCCATGTTCATACACCTACTTTTAGAAGCAGTAATTGATCATACATCTTCCTGGCTTCACATCTTGCCCTCTAATAATTATTCCATACTTTTTCTTTTGTTCACATGTGTGCAACAGTTACATTAGTAAAAAGAAGAAAGAAATTCAAATTGTCCTAAGTGTTTCTGTGCATTGTTTTCCACTAGATCTCAACAGAAAATTTCAGTCTGAAAAAGAGATACCTCAAATGTATCATGAATGAATCCTCATAGTATATTGCCCCCTAAAACCATCTACCATTTTGTCACACTTGCTGCCTCTCCCAACCCTCAAATCTAATTACCTCATGTTCAAGGCATTCTATGGGACCATTCTCTTAAAAGTACAGCTGATAAGTCCCCACCAGACCTTCACTTTCAATAGTCAACCAGGGAACCTCAAAACAAAGGTACTGCTTGAAATGACAATACAAGAAGAATAATAACAAAACTTTCTTCTCACAAACCTATGGTATACTATTCCACAAATACACATGTAGGGCAGCAGAGCTTTAATACATTTACTTCAGAAAGTATAATCTTAAACACACAAACTTATTCTAGAAGCATAATCCTATCTCCTTTTATACCATCTCAGTCTCTGGGGAAGGAAAGAGTATTAGGTTTAAAAACTGGTTCCCTTAGAACATAACTCCAAACACTTCTTAAGGTTTCCATGCTGCCTGGCTGGCTGCACAATTCCCACCTGCATTTCTAGCTCCAGGGTCATCATGGCTCAGACTTCCAGGTCCTATAGAGATCACTTCTGGCACAAAACAGAAACTGAGGAGGACAAACAACACAGAACAGAAATAAACGCCACCAGATCTGTTTCTCAGCTGAGGTAAAACAGAGGTAATAGGGGAAAGCAAATGTCTCCTCTTTTACCATTTCAGTTCATGGCATTCACACTGGGCAGAGAAGAAAGGAATTGCAGCTAAAAGAACATAGCTGAAAAGATGGCAGAAAGAGCAAATGACTCAATCTTACCACTGTTAAATTCAGGCAATCTAGGAGGCCACCCCCACACATAAGGAAGGAAATGTAGCAGGCTCCCTATTGAACCAAACTGTCCATGTTCAAAAAAAAAACAGTCTGGGCTACTACACAAAGCAGTGGGAAGAATGGACACAACACCTACAGCCAAGGAAACTCAGACCTCCAGCCCTTCAGGATACTGATATCTTTTCTCTGATGTCTTCCTCTGTCCCCTCTAGATACGGTGCATCTTCTGAGCAGGTTGTTCAGTTAATTTCCATAGACCTGCCCCTTAACTTGACTCTGCAGCCAGGTGTCATGGGAATGGTCTCCACTGTCTTCCACTAGTGAGTTTGCTCTTCTGTTTCCATATAGAGGAGGAGAAGAGGAGAGAGAAATTCTTCCTTCCCTCCATTGGAAGAGGTACAAGGGAAAAATCAAAGAATGATTGCCTTCTATGAATTAGGTTCTTCCTCCGTAACAAACATCCTTCTCAGGACTTGCTCATGCTTCTGTTGGCTACCAGGAGCTAAACTGATCCTTTAGCCAACCAATAGATTATGTAAATAATGTGCTTTCCTTATAGAGACTACCTGACCCCGCAAGTCAATCAATTCAGTTTCTTCAAATGCCAGAATATCTCATGTATGAGCCAGGTCTTAAAAACATAGAAAAAAATATGAGAAATGATGGCTCTCCACAAACCTGCATTTAAGGAAGACTCCCAGGACAGCTAGATTTCATTCATTTCTAGGCAGTATCCTGGACTATTTCTTTCATACCTTACATTAGGTATTTATTTTTTCCCTTACACATACATATTTTCAGTTTCCTTTTGTGTTATTTCATTAGAATATAAACTTCTTGAGAACAGGTGTTATCTTTATTTCTGGTATATTTCCATTTCTTATTAGCCCAATGCCTAGCTCAAAGTAAGTACTTAATAAATGTTCATTGACTTGTTAACTATCAAATACAAGTTTTTGTCACAATTAGCAAATAAAAACTTATTGGGGAAAACACATTTAGAACAAATAACACATGCACTAACAGGCACTTATGGAACAATGAGATAGATTTAGAATCCAAACAAAAACCTTTCTAATATTAGTGACCATCATATCAAAATAGCTTAGAAAGATTAACACTATATCATCAGAAAGGACGCAGATAGATGATAGATGATCTTAGAGTATATGCTAAGTAAGCATAAGTGGTATAGCAAGCAACAGCTCGAAGGCACAGTGGATGAATTCAAATCCAGCCTCAGACATTTGACAGTTACCAGCTGTGTGACCTGAGGAAATCACTTAACCCCAATTGTCTTGCAAACCCCTCCAAAATGAATACAATAAAATAAGTAGTATAGCAAATGGGCTTATAGTCAGAAAACTCTCATTTCAAATCTGGTCTCAGACATTTACTAGCTAAACATCCCTGAACAAGTCACTTTGCCTGAAGTTTCCTCATGTGCAAAATGGAAATAAATAATACCTCCTAGGATTATTTTCAGGATCAAATGACATCGTAAAGCACTTAGCATTGTGCCTAACATATAGTGAGACTTATTTAAATGTTAGCTATCCTTATCATCATTGTTATAAAAATATTTACAAAAATACTTTTTGAACAAGTAGACATAGCTTTTTAAAGTAATGGTATAGGCTGACAATAAGTGCATAATGCTGGATTTTACAAATGCAATAAATAGGGGTTTATCCCCTAATAGAGAGTATAAAAAGGCTAAGATCCAAGGGGGAAATCAAAAGATTCTCCATGGAGGAAAAGTACATGAACTCACAAAATAATATACTGAAAAATACTTGTCAAATAAATGTTTGGGTCATTTGAATTTGTGTAAAGAAAGTTAAGTATAAGTGTACGATCAGATCACTGACATCAGAAATTAGAAAAAAAAAATTTTCTTTTAAGAATAATTAAGAAAAAAAAGGTTAAAACTATGCAACATATTATAGATTGCAAAAATTGAACACATATTGAATCAAGACATCATTGAGTGATCAGAATTATACAGGAGAAGTTAGGTTCTGAGAGGAAAATTCCTCCTTCTCTACACTGAATTATTCTTGAAACAGGACAAGGGAAAAATCAAAGGTTAATTGTCTCTCTAGTTGGATTCTTCATGACTCCTTTCTCAGAGCTTGTTCATACCCTTTTAGGCCACCAGAGGCATATCTGATTCTTCAGCCAGCCAGTAGTTTGCATAAAATAATGAACTTTCTTTCTGCAATGAAAATCTGACCCTACATTTTCAATAAATTTATAATCAAGGAACTCCACACCTCTTAAAGGAATAAAGAAGTATACATGGCATAATTAATAATGCTAGATTTGAATCAGAAAGATCTTAATTCAGATTCTTAATAGCTTATCTTCAGATTCCTTAATAGCTTATAATTATAAATTAGCAAATATATAAATTTGTTGTTCAGTTGGTTTTCAGTTGTGTGATCCCATTTAAGGTTTTCTTGATAAAAATATTAATGTAGTTTGCCATTTCCTTATTCATTTTTCAGATAAAGAAACTGAGGCAAATAGAAGTTGTGTAGACAGTTTCTCAGATAAAGATTTCATATCTCAAATATATAAAGAACTTTATCAAATCTATGAAAATATGAGTCATTCCCTAATTGATTCACCTAAAGTGATGAAAGAATATGAACAAGCAGTTTTCTAATGAAGAAATCAAAACAATTTATAATTATGAGAAAAAAAATCCCCCAAATCACTATTGATTAGAGAAAAATTAAAATAATATTGAGATGTTATTTTACATTTATCAAACTGGCTTAAAGGAAGGGAAATGTGACAAATATTGGAGGGCATGTGAAAAAATTGGGACACTAATCAATTGTCACTGAAATTGTTAAACAATCTGACCATTTTGGAGAGCAATCTGGAGTTTTTTCCAAAGAATTAATTAAACTGCTTTTACAGCCTTTGAGCTAGCAATACCACTACTAGGTCTTTTTCCAAAGATGATTAGAGCAAAAGGACAAGAACCTATTTGTTTCAACAAATTTATAGCATCTTTTTGTGGTGACAAAGAACTGGAAATTACAGGGATGCCCATCAATTGGGGAATGGCTGAACAAGTTATTGTATGGAATACTGTTGTGATGGAATATTGTTGTGCTATAAGAAATGATGATCTCAGTGATCCTAAAGGGAAAAAAAAAGATTTGCACAAAATAATGAAGAGCAAAATAAACAGAATCTAGAGAACATTGTATATAGTAACAGCAATATTATTTTAAGAATGACCTTGAGTGAATCAGTCATTTTGACTATTATAAACACCCAAATTAATTATAAAGACATGGGAAGGAAGACATTATCTGCATCTAGAAAAAGAACTGATAAATAGAAGTATATATAAATAATTTTATATATATATTTGTAATTTGTAATGGTAACCATCTCTAGGCAAAGGGGAAAGGGGGAAGAAAAAAGAGAAAAATTAACATGATAACATATTTAAAAAGAATATATATTTAAATGGGAATTTTACACATTTAATATACATTTATTTATATATTTAAACAAAATAGCAAATTATATAAAATAGGTTTGCAGTTTTATATGCATGCATCTTTTTTATTGTCCTATGTTATAGAAATGCTTCTTTTATTCCAAAAGTTTAAAATGAAATAAATTTTGCAAAAAGAAACTGAGGGAAAGAGGGTTATGTTACTTGTCCAGAATGACATATCAGTAAGCATCTGAGGCTGGATTCCCCCCTGACATGGCACTTCATTCCCTGAACCACTTAGCTACCCAAATTATAAATACAGGCCTCAAATTATTCTTAAGAATTTCACAAATAAGGGCAGTGAGATGGCACAGTAGATAGAGTACTAGTCCTGAAGTTAGGAGGGCCTGAGTTCAAATTCAGTCTCAGACACATAGTACTTCTTAGCTGTGACCCTGTGCAAATCATTTAACCCCAGTTGCTTCAGCCAAAAAAAAAAAAAATTCCACAAATAAACTTTACTGAAATGAGAGCATTATCATATTTTTTAAACTGTTGATCAAATTGCTGATATAACATTAATTCTTAAGAAATTTAAAATTTTTTTGATAGATTTCACTATAACAAATACTCAGAATGAAAATTTTCCCAACATAGAGGCCTTGTGTACATCAAAAACATGTGGGAAAACTATCATTCCTGATATCAAGTCTTCTCCTGGAGTTATCCCAAAGATGCTTTTTCAATGACCCTAACAAAGACGACTTTATATTCTAAGACATTAAATTACATAAAGCCATCATCTTATCCATACCTTTACAAAATTCTAATAGTAGGATGATAGGACCATTTCACTCAGTGTTATTGAACATTATGAAAAGGCAAATTAAGAAATTTTTTAATTCAAATAAAAAATTAATGATGAAATTGACAGCTCCCTCCTCCCCCTCCCTCCCAAAAAAAAAGCCAAAACATCATTCATTTCCTGAGGAAGTACAGGAAATGGAAAATTAAAAAGCAAAGAAATTCTAAACCAGGTTGCTCCAATCTGGAAGTCAAACTGAACTAATGGATGAAGGAAATACTTATAATAAATACTTTTATCTTCTGTAGAAAAGGCACATAAGGCTTTCAAGAAGAAAGTTAAAGCTAAGTATCAACATGGAGTAGCATTCTAAATTCAAAGCTGAAGACAAAGAAAACTTATAGCACTGAATACCTACATAATAACATGCTTAATGTATAGTTTTGGCATGGTTAATTTGAACAACAATCTAAGATAGGTAAAAAAAAAAAAAAAAACATTCAGTGTTAATATATCACAGGACTCATCAACCTAAAATCATTATGAGGAGATTAACAATCTTATCAAAGAGTACAAGAAGGCTGACCTAAGATAGTGGAATAGAGAAATCTTTACAGTTAAGCAGTTCCAACATTTCTTTCCAACAACTAAAAAAATGTCTCAAACTGAATTCTGGAGTGGCAGAGCCAATGAAAGGTCAGTGTAAGACATTTTGCCAGCCCAAGAGAACTTAGGAGAGCCAAAGCAGAGGTCTATGGCACTTAGGTGAGAATTGCCCTACAATACACATGAAACCAGGTTCCTTGGAGGCTGTGATTCAGCAGCAGCAGCTTCATGACCTCTTAACTCAGAGACTGGACAACCGGTCAGAAAGAGATGGCAGATTAGTCCTGTGCTAGCATTGGATGCAAAATAAGGCCCTTTTGGGCAATTCCATTGTCTATATCCATTTTCAGATCTCAGTTCTTTCTTTCTTTTTTTAATTTTAGCTTTTTTATTGACAGAGCCCATGCCTGGGTAATTTTTTTACAACATTATCCCTTGCACTCACTTCTGTTCCAACTTTTCACCTCCCTCCCTCCGCCCCCTCCTCTAGATGGCAGGCAGTCTCATACATGTTAAACATGGTAAAGTATATCCTAGATTCAACATATGTGTGCAGATCTGTACAGTTCTCTTGTTGCACAAGAAGAATTAGAATCAGAAGGTAAAAATAACCCGGGAAGAAAAACAAAAATGCAAGTAGTCCATATTCATTTCCCAGTGTTCCTTCTCTGGGTGTAGCTGCTTCTGTCCATCATTTATCAATTGGAACTGAATTAGATCTTCTCTTTGTCGAAGAAATCCACTTCTATCAGAATACATCCTCATACAGTATCGTTGTTGAAGTGTATAATGATCTCCTGGTTCTGCTCATTTCACTTAGCATCAGTTCATGTAAATCCCCCCAAATCTCTCTGTATTCATCCTACTGGTCATTTCTTACAGAACAATAATATTCCATAACATTCATATACCACAATTCTCCAATTGATGAGCATCCATTCAATTTCCAGTTTCTAGCCACTACAAAGAAGACTGCCACAAACATTTTGGCACATACAGGTCCCTTTCCCTTCTTTAGTATCTCTTTGGGGTATAAGCCCAGTAGTAGCAGTGCTGGATCAAAAAGTGTGCACAGTTTGATAACTTTTTGGGTATAATTCCAAATTTCTCTCCAGAATGGTTGGATTCGTTCACAACTCCACCAACAATGCATCAGTGTCCCAGTTTTCCCGCATCCCCTCCAACATTCATCATTATTTTTTCCTGTCATCTTAGCCAATCTGACAGGTGTGTTGTAGTATCTCAGAGTTGTCTTAATTTGCATTACTCTGATCAATAATGATTTGGAACACCTTTTCATATAAGTAGAAATAGTTTCAATTTCATCATCTGAAAATTGTCTGTTCATATCCTTTGACCATTTATCAATTGAAGAATGGCTTGATTTCTTATAAATTAGAGTCAATTCTCTATATATTTGGAAATGAGGCCTTTATCAGAACCTTTAACTGTAAAAATGTTTTCTGTTTATTGCTTCCCTTCTAATCTTGTTTGCATTAGTTTCATTTTTACAAAGGCTTTTTAATTTGATATAATCAAAATTTTCTATTTTGTGATCACTAATGATCTCTAGCTCTTCTTTAGTCACAAATTTGTTCCTCCGCCACAAGTCTGAGAGGTAGACTATCCTATGTTCTTCTAATTTATTTATAATCTCATTCTTTATGCCTAAATAATGGATCCGTTTTGATCTTATCTTGGTGTGCAGTGTTAAGTGTGGATCCATGCCTAATTTCTACCATACTAATTTCCAGTTTTCCCAGCAAATTTTTTCAAATAGTGAATTCTTATCCCAAAAGATGGAATCTTTGGGTTTGTCAAACACTAGATTGCTATAGTTTTTGACTATTTTGGCCTGTGAACCTAACCTATTCCACTGATCAACTAATCTATTTCGTAGCCAATACCAAGTGGTTTTGGTAACCACTGCTTTATAATATAATTTTAGATCCAGATCTCAGTTCTAAGCCATAGAGGAGTGCTTGCAATTTAAAGGAAGTAGGAATTCCTTCTTGGGGAAGGGCTAGAATAAAGACTAGAAGAATAGTGACCAATCATCTTCCCAGATGACATCACCTTGGAAGCATTGGAAACTTCCAAACCCCAAGAACTACCTCCAAAAAAAAAGCAGCACAAGTAAGCCCGAAGCTTGGGACAGTATGAATTTCCCCACCTCAAGTTAAGCAGAGTCCAAATTTAAAATAAGGTTCAAAGTCAAGAAATGGACTGAGACAAAATGTTTGTGGTAGCCCTTTTTGTAGTGGCCAGAAACTGGAAATTGAGTGGAAGATCACTCATCAACTGGAAGATGGTAGGGTAAATTGTGGTATATGAATGTTATGGAATATTATTGTTCTCTAAGAAATGACCAGCAAGATGAATACAGAGAGGCTTGGAGAGACTTAGATGAACTGATGCTAAGTGAAATGAGCAGAACCAGGAGATCATTATATACCTCAACAACAATACTGTTTGAGGATGTATTCTGATGAAAGTGGTTCTCTTCGACAAAGAAAAGATCCAATTCAGTTCCAATTGATCAATGATGGACAGAACAAGCTACACTCAGAGAAGAAACACTAGGAAATGATTGTGGACTACTTGCATTTTTGTTTTTCTTCCCAGGTTATTTTTACTTTTTTGAATCTGATTTTTCTTGTGCAACAAGAGAACTGTATGAATGTGTACACATATATTATATCTAAGATATACTGTAACATGTTTAACATGTATGAGACTTCCTGCCATCTAAGGGAAGGGATGGAGGGAGGGAAGGGAAAAGTCGGAACAGAAATGTGTGCAAGGGTCAATACTGTAAAATTACCCATGCATATGTTCTGTCAATAAAAAGCTATAATTTTAAAAAAAGGGCTGAGAAAATGAGCAAACAACAACCAAAAATAAAACAAACCTGATCATAAAAAGCTATTGTAATGACAGGAAAGTTCAAGCCACAACTCAGAAGAAAACAACAATGTCAAAAATAACTACAAATAAAGCCTCAAAGAAAAATTGTGAACTTAATAAAAGCCCAGTGAAAAATTTCCTGGAAGAGCATCAAAATCATTTTCAAAATCAAATAAGCATAGTCCAGGAAAAACAGAAGAGGAATGAAAGCAAAGCAAGAAAATTATTTAAAAAAAAAAAAACAATTAAATTTGGTTAGAGGCACCAAAAATACTGAGGAAAATAACATCTTTAAGGAAAAAAAACAGAATTGTCCTAAGAGTAAAAGGAATATAAAATCTCATTGAAGAAAATAGCTCCTTAAAAATTAGAATTGAGCAGGTGAGAACTAATGACACCATGAGACAATTAGAAATAATAAAACAAAGTCAAAAAATGAATAGAAAATAATATGGAATATCTCATTAGAAAAGCAACTGACCTGGAAAATAGATCTAGGAGAGATAATTTAAGAATTATTGGACTAAATAAAAACTATGATCAACAAAGAGAAGATACCATATTTCAAGAAGTTATCAAGGAAAACTCTCCCAATATCTTTGAATCAAAAGGTAAAATAAAAATTGAAAGAATCCACCAATCATCTCTTGAAGGAGATACCAAAATGAAAACTCACAGCCAAATTACCAGGAAGCTCTGTAAAATTCAAAGAAAAGATACTACAAGCAGCCAAGAAGAAAATATTAAGATGCCATATATATCACAAAGGATTTAATACCTATCACATTAGAGAAAGAGAGGGCTTAGAAAATAATATTCTGGGAAACAAAGGATTACAACCAAAAATGACCAATCAATAACCAACCAACCAACAACCAGAAAAATTGAATATAAGTATTAGGGGGGAAAATAAACATTTAATGAAAGCAAAACCTTTCAAGAATTTCTGATGAAAAGACCAGAGATGATTAGAAAATTTGACTTTCAGATACATGACTCAAAATACTAAGTATTCAAGTATGCAGAAATAATTATGAAAAAAATTATAAGAGCCTCAAAAAGGTTAAGTTGTTTACACTTCTATACAGGAAGATGACATATGTAACTTCTAAGAACTTTATCAATAGTAGAGCAATTAAAAGGCTTCTATATGGGGGCACAGGTGTGAGTTGATTATGTTGAAATTATCTCAAAAATATGAAAGGAAAAGAAAAAGGGATGTATTAGGAGAAGGGGAAAGGGAGAAAAATGGGAGAAATTATCTCACATATAAAAAGGGCACAAGGAAAAGTTTACAATGAAGGGGGGAATAAAAGGGCAAAATTTGAACCTTATTCTCATCTGAACTCATTCAAAGAGGTAAGAACATATACACACATTTAGTTAGGTATAGAAATCTATATTACCAAAGAGGGAAGTAAGAGGGTAAGGGTGTGAGAGAGGTATGGTGATGAGAGAGAAAAGACTAAAGAAAGTGATGCTATTATTATCATTCATTAATTTCAGTCATTTCCAAATCTTTGTGATCCCTGTTGGGATTTTCTTGAGAAAATAGCTTACTGTTTCTTCTATTCATCTCCTTAATCTCTTTCTTATTTTTTTATGATTTGTTACTGTTTTTTCCAGCTTATTTTACAGATGAAGAATTGAGGCAAATAGGGTTAAGTGACTAGTAAATATGAAGTAAGATTGGGAACTAACTTGGGAAGATAAGCCTTCCTGACTTCAGGCCCCGCACTCTATCCACTATCTGCCTAGTAGTCAAAAGTAAAACAGACTTTTGAGAATAGGTAAAAAGAGAGATAAAAGGATAAACAGAAGGAAAAAACTAGAATGGAGGAAGATAAGCTGTTAGCAATCATAACAAATGATATTACATCCAAAATCCTAAAAGAAAAATTAAATGAGTTATAGAAATAGTAAAGGTTCCTCAAATTTCCCCTCAGAGGTAGATAAATCTAACTACCAAAGAAGAAAAGGTTAAGGAGATGAATAGAATTTTTTAAAAGTTAAGTATAAATGACTTCTGGAGATAAATGAATGTGAATAGAAAAGAGTATGCATTTTTCTCATTTATGCATGTCACTTTCACAAAAGTTGACCATGTATTAGGACAGGAAAACCTCACAAATAAATGCAGAAAAGCAGACATATTAAGTGAACCATTGCCAGACATAATGCAATAAAAACCATAATCAATGAATCTTGAAAACATAAATTAAAAATCAACTGGAAAATAATTAATCCAATTCTAAAGAATGAATGGTTCAAATAATGACAACAGTGAGACAATGTACTAAAATTTGTGGGAAGTAGTAAAGTAGTACTCGGGGAAATTTTTATTTTTTAAAACACATCAATGAAAGACAGACAGAGAAGAACAAATCAATGAATTAGGCATGCAACTAAGACAACTTAGAAAAAAATTAAATTAAAAATCCCCAATTAAATACCAAAATGAGGACCTGTAAATCAAAGGAAATATTAATAAAAATTGGAAGCAAGAAAGCCATTGAACTAATAAATAAAATTAGCATCTGATTTTATGAAAAATAAAATAAATAATCCCTTGGCTAATTTTCTTAAAAAAAAAAAAAAAAAAAAAGCAAGAAGGAAACCAGATTACCAGTGTCAAAAAGGAAAAAAAAATCCATGCAACACCCACTAACACTTGATGAAATTGGTGCAATTTTTAGCTCCTATTTGGCCCAACTATATGCCTGTAAAACTGATCATATAAATCAAACTAATATTCACAAAAAATGCCCAGACTAATGGAAAAGGAAATAGAATACATAAATAACCCTGATTTAGAAAAAAAAATTAAATAAACTACATATGAACTAAGAAAATCCCAAGAAACAGCTGGATTTGCATGTGAATTCTACCAAACATTTAAGGAACAATTAATTTTAATACTACATAAGTTATTGAAACAACACTTAAAAGGACTCCAACCAAATTCCTTTTATGACAGAAATATCTTTTTTCTCTAATTTTTATTCATTTTAAACTTCAATAACAAGAAAAAATGAACATGTACATAGTTCAACATAAGAAGAGGTTTCAAAATAAAACCATAAATTTCCATTTTACAGTGTTTACTCCTTTTTTTAAACTATGTAATAAATAACACATATAATTTTCAAGCTATCCTGCTTTTCTATGGTTCCTTCTGATTTTTCTTTTCGTCTCGGCTGTGTACTTTTTTCCTCCCTTTCTTCTTCCCTACTCCGCTTTTGAGAAGGCATAAATACACACACACACACACACACACACACACACACACACACACTCATAAACTATGCTATACATGTTTCTATTCGTTCTTTCTTTGAATATGGATAGCATCTTCTCTATAGGTCTTTTATACTTGATTTGGAATTAGTTGATCTTTAAATATTTGGTAGAATTAACTTGTAAATCCATCTAATCCTGATACTTTTTTTTCTTAGAAAGTTTGTTAATGGCCTATTCATTTTCTTTTTTTCTAAAACAGAATTATTCTATTTCCTTTTCTATTAATCTAAGCAGTTTATATACTTGTAAATTTCTTCCATTTCATTTAAATTGTTGAATTTATTGGCACATAATTGAGCAAAATAAAGCTTTATAATTACTTTGACTTCATCTGCATTATTGGTATAGTCACCCTTTTCATTTTTAATGCTAGTGATTTGACTTTCTTCTTTCTTTTTAAAAATCATATTAATGATGCATTATCTATTTTATTTTTTCCATAAAACCAGTTCCTGGGTTTTTTAATTAATTCATTGGTCCTCTTACACACTCAATTTTATTCATCTAACCTTTTATTTTTAAAATTTCCAATTTGATGTTTAATTTTGATTATTTTCTATTTTTAAAAAATCACATACCCAGTTCATTGATCTGTTCTTTCTGCTGGATCCTCTAGGCTTTGACATGTTGCCTTATTATTGTTATTCTCTTAATAAAATAATTGTTTCTATGATTTTTCTTTGAGATTAGATTATTTAGTCTCCAATTAGTTTTTAATCTATGTTTTCATTGTCCCTTATTGAATATAATTATATTGAGATCTAAAAGGATGCATTTATTATTTGTTTTTCTGTACTTAACTATCAAGTTTTTATGTTCTACTATATCTTCGGTTTTTATAAAGGTGCCATGTACCACCAAGAAAAAGTATATTCTTTCTATTCCCACTAATATGGTTTTGATACTTAAATCAGGAAGAACAAAAACAGAGGAAGAAAACTATAGACCAATTTCCCTAATGAAGTGAATGCAACAATTTTATTTTTTTTTTTTTTGAGGCAATTGGGGTTAAGTGACTTGCCCAGGGTCACACAGCTAGACAATGTCTGAGACCAGATTTGAACTCAGGTCCTCCTGACTTCAGGGCTGGTGCTCTATCCACTGCGCCACCTAGCTGCCCCAAATGCAACAATTTTAAATAAAATACTAGCTAGGAATAAATGGACTTTTCCTTAAAATAATCAGGAGCATATATTTAAAACCGTTAGTTAGCATCATATGCAATGGGAAAAAACTGGAACCTTTCCCAGTAAGATCTGGAGTGAAGCAAGGTTGCCCATTATCACCATTATTATTCAATATTGTATTAGAAACACTAGCCTCTGCAATAAGAGTCAAGAAAGAGATTAAAGGAATTAGAGCAGGCAATGAGGAAACCAAACTATCACTCTTTGCAAATGATATGATGGTATACCTAGAGAACCCCAGAGATTCTACTAAAAAGCTATTAGAAATAATTCATAACTTTAGCAAAGTAGCAGGATACAAAATAAATCCCTATAAGTCCTCATCATTTTTATACATCACCAACAAAATCCAACAGCAAGAGATACAAAGAGAAATTCCATTCAAAATAACTGTCAACAGCATAAAATATTTGGGAATCTATCTACCAAAGGAAAGTCAGGAATTATATGAGCAAAATTACAAAAAACTTTCCACACAAATAAAGTCAGATTTAAATAATTGGAAAAATATTAAGTGCTCTTGGATAGACCGAGCAAATATAATAAAGATGACAATACTCCCTAAACTAATCTATTTATTTAATGCCATACCAATCAGACTTCCAAGAAAATATTTTAATGATCTAGAAAAAATAATAACAAAATTCATATGGAACAATAAAAGGTCAAGAATTTCAAGGGAATTAATGAAAAAAAAAATCAAATGAAGGTGGCCTAGCTGTACCTGATCTAAAACTATATTATAAATCAGCAGTCACCAAAACCATTTGGTATTGGCTAAGAAATAGATTAATGGATCAGTGGAAAAGGTTAGGTTCACAAAACAATCTAGTGTTTGACAAACCCAAAGATCCTAACTTTTAGGAAAAGAATTCATTATTTGATAAAAACTGCTGGGATAACTGGAAATTAATATGGCAGAAATTAGGCAAGGACCCACACTTAACACCATATACCAAGATAAGATCAAAAGGGGTCCATGACCTAGGCATAAAGAACGAGATCATAAATAAATTACAGGAACATAGGATAGTTTATCTCTCAGACCTGTGAAGGAGGAACAAATTTGTGACCAAAGAAGAACTAAAGACCATTACTGATCACAAAATAGAAAATTTTGATTATATCAAATTAAAAAGCTTTTGTAAAAATGAAACTAATGCAAACAAGATTAGAAGGGAAGCAATAAACAGAAAACATTTTTACAGTTAAAGGTTCTGATAAAGGCCTCATTTCCAAATATATAGAGAATTGACTCTAATTTATAAGAAATCAAGCCATTCTTCAATTGATAAATGGTCAAAGGATATGAACAATTTTCAGATGATGAAATTGAAACTATTTCTACTTATATGAAAAAGTGTTCCAAATCATTATTGATCAGAGTAATGCAAATTAAGACAACTCTGAGATACCACTACACACCTGTCAGATTGGCTAAGATGACAGGAAAAAATAATGATGAATGTTGGAGGGGATGCAGGAAAACTGGGACACTGATGCATTGTTGGTGGAATTGTGAATGGATCCAACCATTCTGGAGAACAATCTGGAATTATGCCCAAAAAGTTATCAAACTGTGCACACTTTTTGATCCAGCAATGTTTCTATTGGGCTTATACCCCAAAGAGATACTAAAAAAGGGAAAGGGACCTGTATGTGCCAAAATGTTTGTGGCAGCCCTGTTTAAAGTGGCTAGAAACTGGAAATTGAATGGATGCCCATCAATTGGAGAATGGCTGGGTAAATTGTGGTATATGAATGTTATGGAATATTATTGTTCTCTAAGAAATGACCAGCAGGATGAATACAGAGAGGCTTGGAGAGACTTACATGAACTGATGCTGAGTGAAATGAGCAGAAGCAGGAGATCATTATATGCTTCAACAACGATACTGTATAGGGATGTATTCTGATGGAAGTGGATTTCTTTGACAAAGAGAGCTAATTCAGTTTCAGTTGATCAATGATGAACAGAAGCAGCTACACCCAAAGAAAGAACACTGGGAAACGAATGTAAACTATTTGCATTTTTGTTTTTCTTCCCGGGTTATTTTTACCTTCTGATTCTAATTCTTCTTGTACGACAAGAAAACTGTTCGGTTGTGCACACATATATTGTATCTAGGATATACTGCAACATATTTAATATATATAGGACTACTTGCCATCTAGGGGAAGGGATGGAGGGAGGGAGGGGGAAAAATCAGAACAGAAGTGAGTACAAGGGATAATGTTGTAAAAAATTACCCTGGCATGGGTTCTGTCAATAAAAAGTTATTATAAAAAAAAAGAAGAAGAAGAAAAAGAAAAAAGAAAAACCTAGATGCTAATTTAATAATTAATTATAAATATAATAGTAAAACAATAAAAAATAAAATAAAATACTAGCAAGGAGATTATTAACAGGATATCACAAAAATCATTCACTATGAACAGGTATTTATAGTAAGAATCCAGCTGATTCAATTTTAAGAAAGTTAACAAAGACAACAAAAATCATAATTACCTCAAAAGATACAGAAAAAGCTTTTGACAAAATACAACATCTTTTCCTATTGAAAATAATAAAAAGTTTAAGAATCAATGCAGCCTTTCTTAAAATGATAAGCAGTATCTATAGAGCAAACACTATCTATGATACAGATTAGCTGGAAGCCTTCCCAATAGGAACAGCCCAAAACAAGAATGTCCATTATTTCCACTATTATTCAAAATTGTACTAGAAATGTTAGCTATAACAAAAAGAGAAAGAAAGGAAATGGAAGGAATAAGCATAGAAAATGAAGAAACAAAACTGTCATTCTTTGCAGATAAGCATGGTATACTAAGAATCTTAGAGAATTAATTTTAAAATAACTAGATGAAATAATTAAGAACTTTAGCAAAGTTGCAAGATATAAAATAAACTCACATTACAAACACATCAAAATTTAAATATATTACCCCTTAAAAAGCCAGCTGGAAGAAATAGAGAAATTCTATTTGAAATAACTGCAGACAATATAAAATGCTTGAGAATCTACTTGCAAAGACAAATCTTGGAACTATGTTAACACAATTACAAAAAAATTTTTCATGCAAATAAAGGTAGACCTAAACAACTGGAAAAATTTTAATTGCTCATGGGTGGGCGAAACCAATAGAATATAAATGACAGTTTTATCTAGTTTAATTTACTTACTCAGTTCCATATCAATCATACCATTAAAGAATTATTTTATGAAGATAGAAAAATAATAACAAAATTCATCTAGAAGAACAAATAGTCAAGACTATCAAGGAAATCAATGAAATATGATGGAAAATGGAAGGCAGAAGCAATGGCTTCAAGAGTTCTCTGCTCTCAGTCAGGTGGTTGGGCAGCTGGTCAGAAAGAGATCACAAAATACAAACTCAAAAGCCAATAAAGATGAAACAGTAGTTTCAAAGAAAAATGTGAGTTGGTCACAGGCTATAAAGGAATTCCTGGAAAGGCTCCAAAAGGATTTTTAAAATCAAATAAGAGAGATAGAGGGGAAAAGGGAGGAGAGAGAATAAGAGTAGTGTAAGAAAATCATGAAAAAAAGCCAACAGTTTGATAAAGGAGGCACAAAAAATACTGAAGAAAACAACACTTTATCAAACAGAATAGTTCAAATAATAAAAGAAGTGTAAAAATCCACTGAAAAGAAAAAACTCCTTAAAAAGCAGAATTCGCCAGATAGAAAAGAAGATGCACTGAAGACAATAATTCCTTTAAAATGTAGAATCTAATGACTCCATGAGCCATTAAAAAAATAAAATAAAATAAAAACAATATCAAAAGAATGAAGAAATAGAAGAAAATACCAAAGCTTCCATTGGAAAAACAACTGAATCTGAAAATTGATTGAAGAGAGATCTTAATTTGAGAATTACAGGACAACCTGAAAGTCAAAAAGAACCTCATAGTTCAGGAAGTTATCAAGGAAAATTGCCTTGCCATCTTAGAATGAATAAAATAGAAATTAAGAGAATACACCAATCACCTCCTGAAAGAGATCTGAAGATGAAAACTCCCAGGAATATTATAGCCAAATTCCAGAGCTCCCCAGTCAATGGAAAACAAATTGTAAGTGTCCAGAAAGAAACAATTCAAATATTGTAGAGAGATAATCAGGATAACACAGAATTTAACTCCTTCTGCATTAAAGATCCAGGTTTGGAATATTATATTTTGGAGGACAAAGAAGCTAGCATTATAAACAAGGATCACCTACTCAGAAAAACTGAGTATAATCTTTCAGGGGAAAAAATTTTATATTCAATTAAATAGAAGACTTTCAAGCATTCTGGATAAAAAGACCAGAACGGAATAGAAAATTTGACTTTCAAATACAAGTCTCGAGAGAAGCATAAAAAGGTAAATAGGAAAGAAATGGTAAAGTATTCAACAAAGTTAGATTGTTTATATTCCTACAGGAGAAGATGAAACTTATAAATCCTAAGAACTTCATCATTATTAGGGCAATTAGAAGGAGATCATGGATATAAGTTGAATTTGATGGGATGATATACAAAAAAAATAAAATTAAGTAGTAAGAAAAAGAGATGCACAGGGGGAAGGGAAAAGTAGAATAGGGTAAATTATCTCACATAAAAGAAGCACTAAAGAGCTTTTATAGTGGAAAAGGAAATGGAAGGAAGTCATGGCCGACATTGCTTGAACCTTAATTTTTATCTAAAAGAGGGAAACAAAGTTTATTATAATTGTAATGGCATTTCCAAAAGAAATTAGCAGAGAAACAGAAAAAAGGAGACACATTTTTCTAGCTTTTTATTATAGATATGCTAATTCTATGGCTCATAGGTAGGAGAGAGGAGTGGTTGACAGAATTTGGTTCTTGCTGACAATATTACCAGTCAGCAGTGAACTGAGGAGTGGTCTCCGGAATCAGGCATATTGTCAGAACAATAGCATTCCTAGGTTGGAGGTGGGGGCAAAGCCAGAGGACTTTGGAATCAGATAGATTGCTAGAACAGAATCCCCGAGGTCAGGGGACCCCAAAACTCCCTCTATATTTCCCTAGAAGTTTTATACCATATCATTTTCCTCTCTCAAGCAATCATCCCCAAATTAATTTGGGACAAAGGGATGGAGGTCTAATCTTCTGGAGCTGCTTCAGGCTGACAAGAGCTGGCCCTGCCCAGTGGGTTCCAGACTGAGGAGGGGAGGCAAGATGGCAGCAGTAGCATTTAGTGGGGTGCTGAGTATCAGAATCAGTTAGCCAATGGTTTTCAGGGTGAACAAATAGTTGGAAGTTCATAGCTTGGTGCCTGGAGGCAACAAATCTCAAAAGCAGGTTATAATGCAAGGGCCAAATATAAGCAAAAAGAATTAAAAGTAGAGTTAATAGGGACAAGAGCCAGGAACCCCACCTAGAGGAAGTCTGGGAGGGTGAGAGGGGGAAAATGAGGCTACCATGAATGCCTCTCTTCCAGACAGCTTTTCCTAGGATAAATACCAAAGAATGTTTTCTCCCAAATCCCCACTCTTTGTCTCCAGACACAGGGCAGTGTCTGAAGGAGCGGCAACATACACAGTGAAAGGAGCACTCAGATGACCTAGGGTGCAAGCACCATAATGTTTAAAAAGGTGTTAAGCATTGGGTAGAGAGGATGACATGCAGAGTGGAGATAATAATTAATCTTAAATGGGTTTGATCTCCTTTAGCAAAAACCTCTAAACCTTTTCAGTATTACAAGGGAAGGCTTTTACCCAATTAGTAAGGTGACAACAAAAACCAAAAAAGCAGTTTGAAGCCCCTGAGAGGGGATATATGTAGAAAATGTGTTTGCCAGTTCTTTCCTAAGTATGTACCCTTCCTCCAGAGAGGCTTCAGGATGGGGGGTTTAGCAGCCCTTTCACAAACTGGGCATATGTGTGACAGATGTTTAATTGTTTCTCCTAGCTTGTGACCAGTGAAAATAGAGTTCACAAGGAAGCTTCAAGGAAGGTGATGTAGAAGCATTATGAGTGAGTTTACCAGAATAATTTTGGAATGGATATCCTACAATTATTTTCTTTCTGGCAAGACAAAGGATAGTTTAAGTTATTCTCCTGGGGGTAGCTAGAACAAACGGGGTGGCATTTAGGGTGGGGATAGTGAGTGACATTTGGGAATGAGGCTTTTGCACATAATGCATCAAGTCACATCTGTGGGCTGCCTTGAGGATGCTGAGGGCCCATCCAACAATCCTGGATGCCCCCACTGCCCATGGAGCTCCCTAGCCTGATTAAAGACTAAGGAATTATCTCCCCACTGGCGGGGTCCACAGAGTTGGAGAGGAAAAAATAATCTTAAGTGGCTCAGCCACCTTTTGAATTATTTGGTAAGTGAAGGCTGGGCCCTCATCACTTGCAAAGAGCTGGACAGGCCAAACAGACGTTTCCCTGGGCTTGTCTCAGGGATTAGAAGCTGGCCTGAGGGTGTTTGAAACCACCCAGAAAGAGAAAGGCTGTGTCTCCTTTCTTCCCCAAAGAGATACATGAAGGGTGTAGGAGTCAGGAAGCTGGGGAATTAAAGGTACCATGGTCAAAAACAAATGGGCACAGGTGTCTGAATCTGCATATTTAATGAGAGCTTTTTGCCTTTCTTTATATATAATCCCATGATTATGCAAAATATGAAAAGCATATTGAAGTCAGTATATATGTTCACTCTCATTCCTTTTCCCAATTCTAAAACTCTGTGAGGGTAAAAATGCTCTGAACTGGTGGGGGGTTAGAAACTCCAGTGGTTGGCCTAAGGTGAGTTTGAAGGCTTCCTCAATTAGAAGGGCTGTGGCAGCCACTGCTCTAAGGCAGGAGGGCTACTCCCAAAACACCAAGTTTCTTTAAGAAGTAAGCAAGATGTCTGGGCCCCAATCAAGACTCCTAGGGCAGCTTTAGGGAGAGCTAAGAAGTGAGCAAGAGATTAGTTTAGCTTTCAGGATCTTAATAAACTGATAAGACTGTGTGGGCCTTATAAACAAAGAAACTTCATAATCCTGTCTGGGAGAAAGGGAAGTTAAGGGTTTGTAAACTGCAGTCAGAGAAACCTCTGGGATGGGGCAGCAGATCAAAATGCCATCTAACCCATACTGTCCCTGTGCATTGGTGAGGGGGTTGCATTCCCCTGGATTTGTCCCTTCAAAAGCAAAAATAAATTGTGAATCTGTATGCAAAGGAAAGCATCTTTAAGATCTAAGACAGAAAACAATTTTGTCCCCTGAAAGACTTGCTCTGATTATAGAAATTTGCTTTAAGAGAAAAAAGCAGGAACATGATTATAACAGCATCAAAACAAGTACTTCAGACCTCAGCCTGAGAACATATTTATAACAGTGTTGGAATCCTTACTAACTGCTAACTAATTAGAGTTGATCTAATCTTACAAGAAGATTTTGGCCAGAACCTGAAACAAGGTACTAAGTAGAACTAATTAATACAAGGCTTGTGTTCACACCTTTACTCATTGGAGTTACAAGTATGCCAGCTTCACAAAGTAAACTTTCTAACTTCAAGGGAGTCCACACCTCCCTTAAAGCTCTTTGGGCCAGAGAGCACTATGGGAGAAAACCCATAATCCCATTCTCTCAGAAGATTCACATATAAGGCGAGACAGCCATTCCAGAATACATTTTTTTCCATTTGGCTGGCTGGTGGCAGAGAAGAGCTTTCAGAGGATAAAGCTACGAGTGAGAGTTCAGTGGACAACCAGATTCATCTTCATCTCAGACCACTGTAGTTGGTGGCTGGGCTCCCCAGAAGGAGACAAGAGAGACATTCCATCTCTGTGTTGGTTGGAGGCTGAAGAAAGCAGAGGCAGAGGCTGAAGGACAGAACCTTTGGAATTGGAGATATTCGGAGGGCTCTAAGCTTCTAAACCGGCTGTGTTTTGAGATGAACAAGAACTCCAACATTTGAACTCATAACATAACAGGATAAGACTCCACCTCAGACTCAGGAATAATCAGGTGAGAAACAAAGAAACAGAACTGGGAAACTGAGTCTGAGGCAGAGGCTAAGGTTGTATCCTCCCAGTTTTTTGCCCAGATAAGTCATCCACTTAGACATTTCAGGAAGGCATTCTCTGAGTAACTTATGGAATTTTTTTTTTCTCAAATGGTGGGCTACTGACTTAATGATCAGGCAATCAAATTTAGAACTCAAAAGTTGTTACAGTCTCAAGAGATTTTTTTCTCTAATAGCAAATTCTACCAATCGCAGCTTAAAGCTATTTATATTTTAAAAGTTTACCAAGACTTAAACCCATAGGAGATCTTGTTAATCTTGTTTTATATTTTTAAAGTTATCCTGGTGCAAAGAATTTATCATTAAACAAGCATATAGATTCTTTATAAACACATTCCTTGTTTAGAAACTATAAATCCTAAACAGGCTCATTTTTCAGGACTGATGACCTTGCTTACCCTGATAGTTTCAAGAAAACTGGCAAGCTTACAAACTAAGGGGTTTGACAGAGACCCCAAGGAAGGGGCTAAGCTTGCTGCTTTATACCTCCCCCACTCTGTAAAAGGGGAAAGGAATCCATAACTCATACTTGGAACTAAACTGATAAGGCTTAACATGATGAAAATAACTCCAAGTAACTTAGTTAACAATTTTAGAATTTTCCTAAATAATAGCTATAATTTCTATTCCCTTAAATGTTTCCCTTTTGTTTTAGGGAGAAAACAAGACAATCCTTAAAATTGAGAGAGAACATATTTTTAAAGTGATTTAACTTTAGTTAATGAGAAATCCCTAGATTCTAATAAAATGTTCTAGACAAACTGAATTGCAATTTGGTTATTTTCCAATTCACACAAATCATTTCTCTGTTGGGAGCCAGGAAAAGGGCTAAGGTACCTTTACTGACAAGGCCCTCAGAAGTCTGATTCTAGATAACTAGAGTTTTTAAAGTAGTGGCAAACTGCTTTTCTGTTTTCCTAAAAAGTTCCAAAACTCTCTTAACACTATCAGTTCAAATTGATCCCTTTAGTGAGCTTTACTTTAAAATTACTTTTACTATCATATCTTAAACAAATTCCCAAATTATTTTTGCACACATAAAAATCATTTTTCTATTGGTCACAAAAACCCACATAGTTATCAAATATGAAGCAATTATATCCAGTAAAGCTGTTAACATTTGTATAATATGTTTTATGCTAAGCACTTTTTGCAATCATATGATCTTCACAACAATTATTTCTCTTGACAAATCAGAAAACTGGGCAGAGATAAAGTAATTTGCTATAAATTACATAGCTAATACATATCCATAATTGAGACAGAGAACAGTGGTCTTATCAAATCCAGAGGCTGACTGGCTTTCTGAGTGCTGCCAAGGGTATCCAAATTCTTCCCAGGCAGTTCCTGGACAGAATTTGTTGAAAGTTGGGGTGACTGGTGCCAAGATATCTCTTTGATGGTAGTTCTAGGTGCCAGAGCTCAGGAAATGCTGACTACTGGGCCTGTGAGGGATAGAAAATCCTTTCCAAAAATGAGTACTCAGAGACTTCTCGAAGTAAAAAGCAGAAAAGTTGTTTTATTTAATAAATTCTCATGAGAATGAGCAATTCCACCATGAGGAGGGAAAAAGAGAAAGCTCACAATAGAAGGGCTAAAGAAAGGGATAAGATATACAGTTTTTATAGGTTTTAGTTACAAAGGATTACATCATGGGTTGGGGAACATTAAGAGATAGGTGCTCCTCCCTCCCCTTAATTGGATGTTATTTGTGCCAAAAACAGTAGATTCCCTAGTTCCAGGAGGAACCATACATCAGGCAACTAGTTGTCTAAGCATTGATAACTTGAACAGCGATAAATGTCATCATTCTATGTTAAATACATATATCTAAAAATCTAAGTACATATTGGCTACTACTCAACATACTTATGCAGGTCACAGAGACCTAGAGAAACTAAAATATAAAAGAGGAATTTAAACATTCTTGGAAGTTCTTTACTTTATCTCTACTTCACTCCACACAGCTGGAAGTTCTTCACTTTATCGCTGCTCCACTCCACACAGGCCTTAGCACCATTGCCCCAAAACTGGGTTGGGGAGGTATTTAGGCAAGGTCATGTGGGGTCCCCCTGATTTTGTTTCCCCTATTTCTACAGTGAGACAGAATTTGAGTTTTAATCTGATCCAAGATGAGAGGGGTTAGCAAACAGAAGGACTTGGAGTATATTAATCTTGTTAGCAATCCCCACAGCAGAGATACAAGCATAGCTACTCTAGGGAGCAGAGTGAGGGTCCCTTAATACTTTCTGGGGTGCTTTCCCAAAAAAGCAGAAGGGAACTCTGGACAAAATAGGAATCAAGGAAAGGTTAGCAAAAAGTTGCTCTTTACATATTTTGTTTTTTTCCTTTTCTTTTCTTTCAGAATGGAGTAAATTCCTGGAATTATCCCCAGTGTTTCAGAAATTTTTCCTTGCAATCTCAAAATGATTATTTGCCAAACTTCTTAATCATTGCTTTCAAAATTTTAAGAATTTGCTAAGATGTTTTGCTCTCAAAACTTTTGAGAATCTGTAAAGATGTTATTTAAATTTTAATTAGCTTACTTTTTTTTGTGTAGCCCCTAGCTTGACCAGAGCTGAAATTCTCAGAAAAAAAGTTAGGCTTTTTAAGAAATTTTCCCAGCATTTTAACTACAGCATCGAGTTGTTAGGGGGTGAAGAATTTGGAGGGGGTGGTGGGTTTTTTTTTTGGAGGGGGGTGCTGGTTGCATCTTAAATCTTTCCAGGTAACAAAATCTAGCTCATAGAACAAACATGATGCAGACATTCTGCCCAGAGACACCGTCATAGACAAAAATAACATTAAAGAGGACTGTCCCATCTTTCCCAAAAGCCATAAAATTTCCTTGCCAAAAGCTATCCTATGCACTTGTTTTCTCTGATGTGCCAGAGAAAGTAAAAGGGTGGCAAAGGTTCTCTAGGAACTTTGCCAAAAATTGCAAAAATTTCCCAGTCTGGATGTCCCCAGTCAAGGAAATTTTGCTCAATATGGAGCACATGACAATCCAGTCAAGCCTTCTCCCAATGGCTTGGGGAATCATGCTATAGGATTGTGGGAGAAAAATGGGGGGGGGGGGTGAAGGGGAGAGAAGGCTTACCTTGACAAGGAGGGAATCAAGCCAGAGGAGGCCAGACTCTCTTTGTATTGGGCCATCAAATGTTGAGGTTGGGAAAGGAACCCCAAAAGTTTGGGGTCACAGACCAGTGTCATGAGGTATCTCAAAAGAATTTGCAAGTCTGGACTCATTTCAAGTCAAGGGGCAAATTTTATTGTAATTTTAATGCCATTACAAAGCAGGCTGAATTTCCAAAAGAAATTAGCAAAGAAATAGAATCAAGGAGATATATTTATCCAGCTTTCTATCATTGACATGTTAATTTTATGACTCTTAGGTAGGAGAGAGGAGTGATCATGTCAGAAATTTGGTTCTCCTAAAATAAGATTGCTCAATCAGCAATGAATTGAGGAGTGGTCCTCGAAATCAAGCAGATTATCAGAACAATAGCATTCCTAGATTGAGCATGAAGAAGCAAAGCCAGAGAACTTTGGAATCAAAAGGATTGCCAGAACAAATCCCGCCAAGGTCAGGGGATCCCAAAACCACCTCTACATTTCCCTGGAACTTATACCATATCAAGGGGAAATAATAGGATGTAAGGAAATACACAATAGTCATAACTAAAAAAAAATTTTACAGGAAGTTTCTCTAATAAAGGCCTTCTTTTTCAAATATATAGAGAATTGAATCAAATTTATAAGAATACAAGTCATTTCCCAATTGATAAGTGGTCAAAGGATATCAACAGGCAGTGTTTAGAGGAAATAATCTAAGTTATCCATAGTCATATGAAAAAATGTTCTAAATCACTAATAACTAAAGAAATACTAATTAAAGTAACTCCCATATAATCCCTCATACTTTTATGACAGAAAAAGAAAATGATAAATGTTGGAGGGAATAGATCATTTACAATTAGTTGTACATAATCATTTACCACTCTATATATCCTTGAGAAAATAAAGTTTAGTGGTTGAGATTAAATAGTGAGTGAATATATATGTATATGTATAGTCAATTAACAATCATATCTCTAATTGTATAATTAGCCACTGGTATCTTTGGATAGAAACATTAGCTGACTAAGGAATACTTTCTCCTATTTTCTGGACATACAATGAATCAAACATTACTGGAGCAACAATCTCTTCTCACTGAAGCCAACTTCCATTTCAGTCATTTTTTTCCCTCCAATTTCCCCCTCTCTTTTGGTAAGGCTTTCTGTCTCAGAAACCCCACTCTCACTTCTTAGTCCTCAAAATTGGAGAACATAAGTGAATCAAATTCAGCTTGCAATAACAGACTTGCTAATATCCAGAAGGAATAGACTGAAGCCATGTGCAATCCATTCTCTGCTGTGTAGTTTATAGAACTAGAAATAAAATACAAATTACAGTTGGTCATGACCCCATATAACATCTATTCACAAAGCTGGAGAGGCTAGTTATCCACCAGTTATATTCTAGGAAACCAAACCACCAAAAAACTTCCTTATTTGCACTGTTTGCTAATAAATACACGACAGAAATTACACATAGGGAAATTCACAATTCTGAATACACTGCAGATTTTTCTGTGTGAAGGAAAACAAATAAAATTGGAGTACAGATTATAATGAAAAAACAAATTTTAACAGATATATGTTAACAAAAGAACCTATAGAGGGGAAATGGAATTAAAAAGTGAGAAACCTTGCTATTCTTTCCCAGAATAGTAGAGATAAATAATTTAGCTCACCTATTTTTTCCACAAAGATATTTTCTTACTACCTTAGTTAATACCACATGATGCGAGCTTTGACAGAAACAATCATAGGTAGTTTCTGTCTTTCTGATCACTGTTATTGTTTTCATTTTCTTTTCAGTTGCAGGCCATGATGACAGTCAGGACCATTGCTACAATGCTATGAACTTGTTAGACTTTGCCCTGCTAATGCTCCTAGTTGTACTTTCTATTCCAGAGCCCCTTAAGCTTCCCACATGTTGTGTATGTGGTGATCTGTAATCCCATACAGTTCAATCCCAAATCATACAATATTCCTTCCATCTTTTTTAGGTTAGAGTGATGCTGCTCTTTAAGCCATGGGACTACTAATTATAAAATCATAGGATCTTAGGACTAAATTTAAAGGAACTTTGGAGACTATCAAGTCCAAGCCTTACATTTGTCAAGTGAGAAAAATAATGCACAGACAGATGAATGAGTTACCCATGATCACACAGCTAATACGCATCTATGGCAGAAATTGAACAGGTATTCTTGACTCCAGATCCAATGTTCTAACCATTACACCAACAATACTCAACTTCATATCAGGACCCCTTTGCACTCTTAAAAATTGATGGTTCCCCCAAAGAACTTTTATTTATGTGGGTCACTGTAAAGGGCTAAAACTATGAAAAGGTGTACTTGAATCAGACAGTGGAGCACTTAAGGCTAATTACCTATTCATTATGAGACAATGACTATTAGCATATGTTTGGATAAATGGCTCCTCTCACAGTTGATCCTGGCTTAATGTTTGATGTTAAGATAATTGTAGGCAAGGATTAGAAGGTGGAGTGAGAGAGGCAAGAACTCTCTTGGCCACAGGATGAGGAGAAAGGTGGAGATTCTGGAGAAGAGATCTTTGGCAAAACTCCTGGCAGTTTGCCTGCTTTTCCCCCCTAAAGCCCAAGGACTTTTATGTATCCTGACTCTGGCTGATCCTGAGGCCTCCAGAGAGCTAGTCCGGACTTAACAGGTCACATCTATTAAAATTTACCTTATTACAAATCAGAGCATTTTAGTATTGTTACATTAAATAGTTTTGACCTGGTGAATCTCATGAAAGTATCTGAAGGACTCTTGGCGGGGGTGGAGGGTGGGGGTGGGGAGAGGCCACACTTTGACAGCTGATGCCTACAATATAATATAGACTTACAGGGTCCATGTACTGGTCAGTCTTTGGAAATTTACTCTGCTTGTAGATCTGCCTACAAAGAAGGCTAAATCTGAATAGCATAATTGTGAGTATTTACATACTTATAGATTGAAAGTAAAGAATAATTATTTCAGGGCAAGCATTGCTAAAGTCAGATTTGGCTAAATCAACTTTTAAAAACATCTGTGGAGGTCTTTGACATATGAAAATTTTTCACTCTATGAATAGACAATTTAAAGATGTTTTAAAGACAAATTCTCAGAAGAAATAAATATTTTCACATCACAATCATGATCTTTGTGTGTGTTATATATGTGTACATATATAACATATCTATGCTCCAAATAATTTAAAATTAATAGAAAAATCAGTCTCATATTTTTTTATAATAAATCCCAAATCCTGAAATCACCTCAAGAATGATTGCTATTTATTTAATCCAAAGGATTAATTAAAAACTACATTTCTCGTAAATCTTAAAAATTATTTTTAATGGCCAATAACATCTTTCAAAAACTAAGAAAGCTATTGTATATAATTTTTTTAAAACTCTGCATTAGTAAAGACATACTGAATCCATACTGCCTAAAAGCTAACTGTGCTTATTTTGTGCTAGGGACACACACACATACACACACACACACACACACACACACACGCACACACGCACACACGCACACACTTTTTGCCAAAGCTTTTTTCTGCTTTTCCTTTTGCCATCATCCCCCTTCCATTCCCTCCCTTCTTGATAGTCCCACACAGGCATGGTGTTGGGCTAGTTTGGGGGGGTAGGGGAAGGAGTTGTTATGTTTTTTTGATAGGCTCTTTGGTCACAGGAAGATTTAAAAAGGGCCTAGCTTGGAATACCAAGAAGCTGTATCTAAGTGGTTGCTGCCCTCTAGGGGATATTTTTCTAATATGAATGACAATAAACTGTGCTTGTTTCAAAAGCAGGAGGAATAGTGTTTTGTTTTAAGTGTGTTTTCTTTCAAATGATTTCTTTGAATCTATTATTAATCAAAGTGAATTTTATTGTCCTTATGATCCCTAAATTCTTTTCATTGCATTTTACTGTCAAGCCTAAAATTACTAGATTGGTCTAGTTTAGATCTGGCCCAGAACCTGGACCATCAGTTCAAACATCATCATGATGTTTTTATCGGGAATTATTTTGACATATGAGGAGAATGTTCTGAAGATATTGTATGCTGAAGAACATAACCCATGTTTCTATACTGGCCCCCAGGGAATGGGGCTCAGATGTATAAAATGTGACATTATTCCAGAAAAAGTTAAATGAAATGAACATCTGATGATATACAAAATAAAATGTGAAAAAGATTTAAGTGAAAATATTGGTTAAATAAGATACCTTGTCTTAGAAAATAATCAATTCTTAAGATTGACGAAGAAAGAACCATAATTATATTGTGAGCATTTGTCTCTATCTAGAAAAAAGATATTAATATACTCTAACCTTTCGACTCCAGTATTTTTGCCAAGACACCCAATGGACATTATGTTTCACTGTCATGAAGAATCAGACACGACTGAATGACAAACAAGCTTTACTCTAAACATACTACTCCATTACAGATCTTCATATCACACATGCATTGCTTTAATATATAAAGATGCATTTGCTTCTCTTAGGAAAATATTGAAAAAAGTGAAAAAGGATACAAATGTATATTCTTTTATAAAACATATAATCTTCACAAAATCATTTTTAAATATGTCCCAACATTTGAAAAAAATTATTAGCTATTGGATATTCAAAATGCATTTTTTTTCCTTCCTTTTAACAGAAAGATAAGGAAGACCAGTGGCTTGAGAAAAAAGTTCAGGGTAACAAAGATCACATAGTTTTGGAACATTTACAGTGGACCATGGGTTATGAAGTACAAATTACAGCTGCAAATAGACTTGGATACTCTGAACCAACAGTATATGAATTTAGCATGCCACCAAAACCCAATATAATTAAAGGTAAGTATAAATAATTATTAAAGCTAGAAACATAGATTACATTGAGGTCATGTGCCTTTTCGTTACACTTAGTGATTCTTAATTATAAAACTATTTAATTATTTGTTTTCCATCAATTAATTATATAAAATACTTTATTCATTATCTTTAAAGTGGTATTTTCTAACTATATAGAATTATGAAATTAAAGGGGAATCTAGACAAATCACTTAAGTGACACTTTAAAGCTCTACTTATATGCTGAAATAACTTACTTATCTTTCATGAAGAAAAACTTATATATTATATTATTTGTATTATATCATATTATTAGAATATAAGGTTATTCTAAATCTATATTAATCTTAATATTTAAAAATCAGATTTTTAAAATCAGAAGAAAAGTAGATTTTAACCAAACGAGATAGATGCTACTTCAACAAAACTAGAGCTAATATTGATTACATGAAACCAAAGGATTTCTGCATAGACAAAATTAATGTACCTAGGGTAAGAAGAAAATGGTAAAATAGGGTAAAAAATCTTTTCCAAATTTCTTTGGAAGGTTTAGTATATAAAATTTATAAACAACCTGCATATATATTAAAAAGTGATTAATACATCCATGATCAAAAGATCTATAAGAACTATACTCCATGCCTGGCTTTATATCCAGCAGAAACTGTCAATAAGAAAAAAGTCTTCATATATACTAAAATATTTATAGCAGCAGTTTTATGTGACAGCAAAGATATTAGAAGCAAAGTAGATTTCCTTCTATTGTGAAATGGCTAAATAAATTGTTATACTCAGATTTAGTTGAATATTAAAATTCTGTAAGAATTTAATCTGTAAGATTATGTCTGTAAGAAATCATATATATATATATATATATATATATACAGATATATACAGAGAAGCATGGGAAGATTTACATGAAATTGATGCAAAGTAAAATAAGCAGAGCTTAGATAACAATGTACACAATAATTAAAACAATATAAATAAAAAACCCAGCAACCACACATAAAAAGCACAAGTGAATATTATAAAAGGTAAAGATGGAATATGACTTGAATGGCTATGAGAAAACACGGAGGAGGGAGTGGAAAGATTCTGAGAGTAATTATGGTGATGTAGTATAGTTATTATGCTGATGTAAATAAATCAAACTCATCTAATTGACATATGGGTATACATGTATATGAGTATATTTTCCTTTTTATGTGTACTTTAAAATATTTGTCTAAAACCAAAAGTTAACATTATATCCAATGGAGAAACACTTGAAACTTTCTTTAAAATTACAATAGTAAAGCAAGGATTTCTCCTTATCCTTATTGTTATTAACATAATTCTAAAAATGTTAGCAATAGCCATAAAATAATAGAAATAAATAAAAGGTGTTAAGATAGGCAAGGAGAAGATAAAACTATCCCTGTTAGCTTCTGAGATAATGCTTTATTTTTTAAATCCTAGAGGATCAGTAAAGAAATTAATTGTTTCAGTAAGTTTTCAGGATACAAAAAATCAACAGCATTTTGACCTATATTGGCAAGTCAACCAGGGATCTAGAAGGTGTTGTGAAAGAATAAGTGGTAAATCCTAGTGATCTTCCATCTTAATGAAAGGATTATAGCTTGTGACTCCCAGGCCTTGGCAAGATGAAATCAGAATAAGTTAGTTTTCTCAACTTTTACCTATGTTTCCACAAATAAATGATTTGATTTTATGTCATATAAACATTTTGTTGTTCTTTTTCTTTTGTTTTTTATTCTAATTTAATTTAATTTTGACATTTTTAAGAATGGATAAAGTTGGAGCCTATAGATGACACAGTCATTAGAGCCCTGAAGTTAGTAGGGCCCAAGTTCAAATCTGGCCTCAGACACTTAAACTTACTAGCTGGGTGACCCTGGGCAAGTCACCCCCAAGTGCCCAACCCCCAAAAATAGATTAGATAAACATGCAAAGGTTGTAGGTTTTAAAGAGTATATCTCAATGACTTAAAAATATTTCAACAAATATAAGAAAGTCATGTGATTCAAGAATCATTCAAACCCACAATGAAACACTATCAGTTACATCAAAAGCATCAATGAAAGGATGATCCAAACCTAAAAACAACAATTGGAAAAAAAAATTACTAACTCAAGAGATATTTTTGCTTCTAGATGGTCTGAAAATCACCATTGAGGGAATGATGAACAGGGAAAAATATTCTGAAAAACAGAATATCTTGCTTGGTAGAATGGAAAAGAGGCTTTACAGTCTTATTCCACTTGTATAATTGTGGGTTACTTTTTTAAAACTCATTGTGTTTCAGTTTTCTTCCATGGTAAAAAAAATAAATAAATAAAGGTTAAACTGGATGACCACTGAGTTCTTTAGATCTATGATCTATAATTTAAAAATGTATCAAAATCTTGTAAAAATGATAAATATGGAAATGTTTTACATAACTGCACATGTATTACCTATATTTGATTATTTACTATCTGAGGGACAGGGAAAGCTAGGAAGAGAAGGAAAGATAGAATATGGAATTCAAAAATTTAAGTAAAAATAGTTTTAAAAGAATGGAATACATGAATGAGTAAAATAAGGAAGAAAAAAAATTTTTTTTAAATCTTGTGAGTTCAATGCCAAAACTTATAAAAACAGGTGATAATAGCAAAAATAATGATAATAATAAAATAAAAAGGGATAATTTTACACATTAAATGTTTTTAGATAGCTAAAAGTTGTTAAATTTTTAATATGTAAATAAATTTATTTTGCTTTGTTGCAGTTGATTCACACACCATGTTATTTTTTAAATTTGGTTTTTCCTATGTGTTTTTTCTTCTTAGTAGAATGTGAGTTCCCTGGAGGCAGGAATTTTTTTCTTTTTTATCTCTGTATACCTCTGTATCTCTGTATATCTCACTCCACCTAGTTTAGAACACTGCATATAGTATGCCCTTAATAAATTCTGAATAAATAAATTAATGGGTTAATTGAGTGACTTGCAGATATTTATTTTGGAAAAGAGAAGAATATAAGAGTTGTCTGTAGATGTTTGAAAGAATGTCACATAAACAATCTATATAGTTCCAACCACTAGATCTATAAATGAGTAGGAGGAAAAAAGAATAGAAGTTAAAGTAGAAGTTAGAGTAAAACAAATTTAAGCTTCTTATCAAGATGAGAAAAAAATTTAACAACTATCCAAAAAAACCCAGAGATTTTAGCTTGCAAAATGATGGGCTTCCTATCATAATATGACCAAGAAAGAGCTGGATGATCACTTAATAGATACATCATAGAAAGGATTTCTGAAGTAGGAAGGCAATTGAATTAAAGGACCTTTAAGATCCCTTCCAACATTATGATTCTATGTCCATTCTTCTTATATCCGGTCTCTCTTCCATGAAATATTCAAAGTCTATAGTGGAGCTGAACTCAGAGTACATATAAATTCCACAATTAATCTACATTACCCTAGGCCACATCCTGCATTTGTACTTGTCTCCTCATCTAGAGCATGGATAGATTCCTTAAGGACAAGGACTGAATACATACACATGCCTAGGAAAAGGCTCATAGGCTTTGATTTTATAGACACACATTACTTATGTGTGTTTATGTGGTCTGCTTATGGTATATATATATATATTGACTGGAGAAGCAAATGGCAAACCACTCTACTATCTTTGCCAAGAAAACCTTGTAGACAGCATTAGCATATGATCACAGAGTTGGGAGGTAACTGATATATACTTGATGATAATAACAACAAATGTATATCTTGACATGAATTTGATTTGATTCCTTTTTTTTTGTCTCTTGATACCAAACTTTAGCAATTCCTCCTATAATTGACCTCTGAATGACTATTACAATAACCATACTAAGCTCAAAAACCAACTCACTATTCTTTCCAGCATGGTGTCCAAAGCTGTAGACCAACCAGCTCTAGACCAACTCACTATTTTTTCCAGCATGGTGTCCAAAGACAGTTTTGCTTCCCTTATTCATTTTCAACAGGCTGCAGACATCTTCCCACTCACTTTTTAAGTATGACTTCTAATTCAAGATGCTACAAAGAAAGTTGATGTGTTACATACTACGTCGTTTAAATTCTTTGACTAAGTTTTTATAATTTGATCAAGCCCTATGTATCAAATCTAATTTCCCTCTATTCCTTGCTTCATTTAGACCAGTATTTTTACTGTCCTCCAAATCAATTCTCATCTTCATGCTCTCTGCATATAGACCAACGAATTGGGTATGGCATTTTTTAAAATTAAAGAAATAACAAATAAAAACTACCCAATTAAATATTAAACTGGAAATCCTAAAAAATTAAAGAAAGATTAATAAAAATTGAATATAAGGGGAAAAAAATTAATAAAAATTGAATGTAAAAAAATTGAAAATAGAATATCTAAATAAACCTATTTTAGAAAAAGACATTGAAAAGCCATAAATTAGAATCCTAAGGAAAAAAGCATCAAGCCCAGATGGATTTATAAACTAATCCTACCAAACATTTAAATATCAATTAATTCTAATATTAAATAAATTATTTGGAATATAGGCAAACAACAAGCCCTCCCAAACTCCTTTTATAATATATAGTGCTGATACATAAAGCAAAAAGCAAAAACAGAGAAAGAAAATTTTAGATCAATTTCATTAATATATATGGATGTAAAAATCCTAAATAAAATACTAGTTAGGAGTCTTGTAGAGGGCCACAGTGGGGGAACTCTGGGTGAGGTATAATACCCATCAGCCCAGGGTGACTAGTTCAGCTCCCCATCTCCCCTAAGGGCTCTCAGCCTTCCTGAGAAGTCAGGGGATGGAGACAATCTGTGTTGTGATTGAAGCAGAGTGATACCAGGTGACAAAGTGTCACCTACATACAAAAGCAAGTTGTTTATGTGGTCCTGCAGGTTAACACATATGCAGTGCTGCTTTGGTTATATAAAGGTATTAGGGTATATAAGGCTGAGAGATTTTGGAATAAACAGACTCCATGTTTTGAACATCCACATGAGCCTCCCCTAATCACTCCTCCATTAAGACCAAGAACTTGGGCTGGTATCGAGGTCCTTCAGAGAGCTAATCTGGACAAACACAGTCTCAATAATATATCACAAAGATTCTACATTGTGTCCATGTAAAATGTATACCAGGAATGCCAGGATCGTTTAACATAAGGAAAACTAGGAATATAATTGATTATATTAATAATACAAGTAACAAAAATCACGATTATCTCAATAAATGCAGAAAAAGTTTTTGACAAAATGCAACATTCATTCCTATTTTAAAAAAAAACACTTGAAAGCATAGGCATAAAAGAATTTTCCTTTAAAATAATATGAAGCATCTACCTAAAACCATTAGCAAACATTATTTTTAATAGGGATAAGTTAGAAGCCTTTCCCAGTAAGAAAAGCAGTTAAACAATGATACCCATTGTGGTGTTCTTGTTCTTTTTTATAATATAATCGTTCTCCGGGAGCAGGTTTCTTGGGGAGGTTTTCTGGAGGCAGCCTTAGTTTCAGTTCAGAGTAATAATCACCTCAAATACAGCCACCTGATAAAATCCAAACATTTATTCCTTATCTCTTTCCTTGGGCCCGGTTAGCTTTCTTAGAGGCCTGTCTCTCTGCTTGGTTCCAAGAGTTCTTGCAGCTTGTTCTTTGCCTCTGCTTTCTTCAGCCTCCAGCCAACACAAAGGTGGAAGATGGAATGAATCTGGTTCTACCTCCGAGAGTGGGCTTCTTCTGAATTGACTGATGCTCTCCTCTCAATCTTTTCAACTTAACTAACTTCCTGAAGCTCTAAGAGCTTCTTTATATATGATCTCCCAAAAGTTGACTCCTCCTCTGAGAGAGTGGGATTGTGGGTTTCTGAATCTCATACTGAATACTGACTTGTGAATCTCCCAAAAGTGTGAACTCCAATGAGTACTTAAATACATTAGTGAGCTAGAGAATTTGCTAAGTACCATGCTATTAGTAATTAGAGAATTAGAGAGAGTAATTAGAGAGTAATTAGAGAAGAAAAATAAACTGAAGGAATCAGAATAGGCAATGAGATAATAAAATTATCTCTTTTTTTTGCAAATAATTGATGATATACTTGGAAAATCCTAGAGATACAAATAAAAAGCTAATTGAAAAAATTAATAATTTTAGCTAAAAAGCACAATAAACGCACATAAATTATCAACAGTTCTATATAAACCAACAAAACTTTGCACATTTCCCCATTTAAAATAACTATAGATAGCATGAAATACCTAAGGAGTATACTTGCCGAAACAAATACAAGAATTATATGAATGTAATTATAAAACATTTTTATACAAATAAAGTCAGATTTAAGTCAGTGGAATTATGTTGTTTGTGGATAGGCAGGGCCGATATAATAAAAAGGACAATTTTATCAAAACTAATCTATTTATTAAGTGCCATCCCAATTCAACTACCAACAAATAACTTTGTTGAGCTTAAAAAAAAACAAAATTCATTTGGAAGAACAAAATTTTGATCAAGAATATCAAAGAAATTAATCAAAAAATGTAAAAAAAAGGATAGCAGTATCAGGTCTTAAACAATATTATAAGGCAGTAAATATCAAAACTATTTGGCACAGACTCAGAAATAGAAAGGTAGATCAATGGAACAGAGTAGATGTATAATACCTAGTAGTAAATTATTTTAGTATTATTATGTTTGGCATGTGTATATATGTATACTACATACATATACATATATAATATGTACATATTATACATATACATACTTGTGTATCAAATGGTGGCCTTCTATAGTACATGGTTGTAAGGGAGGGAGAAACAGGAATTTAAAATGTGATCAAATAAATACATTTTACAAAAAAAAAAAAAAGAAAGAAAAGAAAAGAATGATACACTTCAAAGTCTCCATTCCCCCAAGTCAGGAAAGAGGACTGAGAGCAATTCAAGGTCTTTCTGCCCCTCAAATCCTTCCCTTCTCCCTATCCTCCTCTCACACCTGACCTCTCCCTCCTTTACCCCAAAGTTCCTTCTTTTGTCTTGCCCGAGGATGCTGGGCATTCCTGAATGGGACTTGTGAAAGGGGGCAGGGAATAATAGCACAACTCCTTTTTCTCTTACTAATTTTCTAAAATGTAATATTTTGTTTATTTTAAAGACACACTTTTTAATGGCTTTGGACTTGGTGCAATCATTGGCATAGGAGTTGCTGCACTTCTACTAATTTTTGTGGTAACTGATGTTAGTTGCTTCTTTATCCGACAATGTGGATTGCTGATGTGCATTACTAGAAGAATTTGTGGAAAGAAAAGTGGTGCCAACAGCAAAAGTAAAGATCTAGAAGATGGGAAGGCTGCATATTTGTGAGTATCATTTGTGAGATTTATTTTAAGAACATCTTAATCTCAGATTCTAACCTGTTATTTATTTCAAGCAATTTCTGAGCACATAAAAACAAAAACTATTTTGGGGGGGCTGAGGCAATTGGGGTTAAGTGACTTGCCAGAATCATACATCTAGGAATTGTTAAGTGTCTGAGGTCACCTTTGAACTCAGGTCTTCTTGATTTCAGGGCAGTACTCTATCTACTGCACCACCTAGTTGCCCCAACAAAAATTATTTTGTATGAACTGAATTGTCAATTTTTCTAGAAAGACTGTTATATCTAATGCTATTTTCTTCCCTTTTATACTTATATTTCTATAAATTAATGTAATTTCACAGAATCAAAAAAATTATTTAATAATAGAATTTAAGAACTAACTTCAGTCACTGTCTAGTCCAACCCATATCCCAAAGGAATCTGCCCTATGCTATATATTATTAGTAACTCAGATTTTACCTGAACACTTCTAGAGAGGGGGAATGCATTATTTCTTGAGGGGAGGCCATTCAATTTTTGAGCAACTCTAAAAGTTAGTAAGTTTTTCCTAATTTCAGGAAACTTTTTTACACAGGTTGTACTTTCTGGGGCCAAACAGAATAAGTCTGTTTCCTTCTCTATGTGCCAGGCTTTCATATTTAAGATAACTAGAATGTCTCCCTAATTCTTCTTTTCTCTAAATTAATATCTCCAATCACTTCACATAATTCTCATATGACAAAAACTCCAGGGCCTTCACTATCTTGATTTCTTTCCTCTGTACACTGTCCAGATTATCAATTGATTCATATTGAGCTTATATTCTACTCAAGACTCTCAATCTTTTTCAGCAAAACTGCTAATTAACCATGCCTTCTTCATCTTGATATTTTTAAGTTGATTTTTTATTCCCACGAATAAGAATTTACATGTATACCTCAGTTTCATTTTATCAGATTCATCTCAGTGCTTTTGGCATTTTTTTGTATATTCATACTGTCATTCAGTATATTATCATCCAATACATTATTATTGTTATCTTTCAAGCTTAGTGTAATCTGTAAATTTTATAAGCATGCTATTTATACTTTTGGCCAAATCTATGTTCAAAATATTAACCAATATCCAAACTATGTTGACATTGAATCATTAATAAAATTAATATGAAATACTTTGTGAAAAGTTTTCCTACAATCTAGGTAGACTACCTATTGAATTTCTTTACTCTGCAAAATTAGTAATTCTATCTCCAAAAAAAGAAAATAAAGTTACTATTATATCCTATTCTTATGAAACCACATTGATTCCTTATTATCACTGCTTCCCTTTCTACATGTTTTTGTTGTTTTGTTGTTTCAGTCATGTCTGATTCTTAATGACAAAACACAACAAATCAAACCTTAACTAAAAAAAAAAAATTAATATCCAATAATAAAGAGGTATTTGAAACATTCTTAGAAAAAAAAAAAGACCTGAAGACATTATTTGCTTTTTCAAAACCCAAGATAAAAGAAATACAGGAAAGGTAAATAAATATATCAGCCAAGGATAGCAAGAACAACAGAGTGACAGCAGAGACTTCTTTCTAAGGACAGAGTGGTGTAGGCAGAAATTAGGAGAAGGTAAAAGAACAGAATAAGGATCACTCTGAATAGAACTTGATAGGACCCACCCTGTGGGCAAATCAGTGAGGAAGTTTTTTGCTTTTGTTTAGTTTTTGTGGCACCATACTGCAAAATGGAAAGCTGCATGAAATGGAGAAAGGGAACAGAGGAATAGATGGGAGTGAGTGATATACCCAGGTCAAATCAAGAGCACTTGAGAGGCAAGCGACCCCTGTGCTCTCTGGGAAGAGAAGAGACTGAAAGGAAATGAATGAAAAAGAGTGGGGAAAGGACTTTAAAAGTTTGAAAAGACTACTTGTTCTACTTCAGGAATAGATGAGTTAGAACTCAAGGGCAGTTGTCGCCTAGGAGAGTAGAGGAACAAAGATCCAGGGTGGGGGATTTTTATGCAAATGTAAAAAGAAGGGAACCAGAAGGAAAATGGGCTATACATAATTAGGAAAGTGGGAAAGGAGAGGATTGCCATGATAAAGTATCTTTTATGTCACCTGCAGAAATTAGCATTGTTCTGAGAATGAAGTACAAGGGAAAAACGGGAATTCATAGGGCAAGCTCTATAAGGCAGTAGCAGAAACTTCCTAGAAGTAAAAGTCCTGTAACAGATACCTCAAAAGTATTGATTTTTATGAAGAATCCAGAGAATTGAGGACTAGATAATTATAAAATTCCTGAACTAGAGAATACATATCTAGACCAAAAAAAAAAAAAAAAAAGAGGTTGGATAATAAAGAAAATAGGAGAAATCTTTGGAAATGAAATATAAAAAAATAATGAATAAAATTAGTTGAAGAAAAGAAAAAGAAGCAGAAATCCATGTGATTAACTGAGAATGAGAAATGGGAGAAAAAAGAAGGCAAGAATTAAATTTAAAAATTAAAGCAGGAAAGAAAAAGGAATTAATAGGTAAAACTCTAAAAAGCAAGACATACCAAATGGGAGGGGTGATAAAGAAAAGAGAACCATTGATAACTGGACCATCTTTAAAAAGATCAGTTCCAGGAACTTGAGGAAAATAGTCCTGTGTTTATAACAGAATACTGAGAGAAATTATAGCTTGGAAAAATATTATAAACAATTGGAGAAAAATATAAGCATAACTCTCATAACTTTAAATGTGAATGACAATCCAATTAAATGAAAAAGTGACAAATTTAATAAGATAAAATTGAATGAAAATTAAGGGACAGAAAAAAATTTACTATACAACAGGTGAATTAAAAAAAACAGAGGTAACCAAGCTATATGACAAAGAAAATTAGCATTCAAAAAATAAAAAGGAATAAACAAGCAAACTACATTATAATGAAAGGAACCATAGTCAACAAACCAAATCAGTGATAAACTTATACATTGTAAATGCCTTCACATTCAAATGCTTAAAGGAAAAAATAACAGAGCTAAAAGAAGGCATAAATAGTAGCATAATTGTGACAGAAGACTTCAGTATTCCTCTCTCCATTTAAAACAAATCTAATAGAAATCTAAACAAAAAGGAATATATGAAACTGAACAGATTCTGAAGAAACTAGAGTTAAAAGATTTGTGGCATCTTAATGAGATTATAAAAGTATATATTTGTGTGTATGTATGTATGTATATATCTCTATATATCTATATCTATATCTGTATTTGTGTGACTGCGATGGACATTTAAAAAAATAGACTATCTCAGTGAGTCATGGAATTTTTCAAAAATTGGCCATAAATTAGAACATAGAGATGTTGCAAGCAAATGTAAAAAGGCAGAAATAATAAATACATATTTATTTTATATTATGAGAGGATTAACATCCTGAATATGATTTTTTAAAATTAGAAGGCCAACAAATAAACAAACCCTAAAATAAGCAAACATGAAATTTTTAAAATTAAAGGGGAAAAAATATTAGAAAACAAAAAACCCAGAGGTATGATAATTAAAACTAAAAACTGGTTCTTTGAGAAAACTAATAAAATAGATAAAAATTTAGTTAATCTTATTAAAAAGCATGTAACAAAAAATGAAATCAGTTAAGTAATAAATGAACAAGGCAGATCACAATAAAACTAGAGGAACAAGAAAGACTATTCGGAACATATATAAGCATAGATATATGCTAACACAAAAGAAATTAATCCCATCAAAATAATTAAATTATTCAAATTATCAGAAGGTCAATTAGAAATTTTAAATAACTCAGTCTCAGAAAAGAAAATATATCTAGCTATAAAGAAGTTACCAAAGTGGGGAAGAGGAAGGAAGCTGGGTCTTGATTCACAGAATTCTATCAAACTTTTAAAAGAACAGTTAGAATCAATACTTTACAAATTATTCTCAAACCCTACCAGCATCATTTTGTGAGACAAATACAATCTCAATGCCTAAACCAGGATAACAAAATATAAAAGGAAGGTAAAGGACAATATAATTAATGAATATTGATTCAAAAATTTTTAACAAAATCCTATCATACACACTACAATGTTTTATCCAAGAAATATTTATTATGATCAAGTGGGATTTATACCAAGGAGGCAAAGGTGGTTAGCATCATGAAAATGATTTACATAATCAATCATATTGAAAAGTAGAACATCCAAAAACACATGATAATCTCAACAAATTCACAAAAACCTTTGTCAAAATATAGTATTTTCTTATAAAAATCCTGTGAATTAGAAGCATAGAAGATCTTTTTTAAAAAAATCTTAACACGTGGCTCTCTTCAGCAATGAGATGATTCAAACTAGTTCCAATTGTTCAATAATGAAGAGAATCAGCTACACCCAGAGAGAGAACTATGGGAAATGAGTGTGGACCACAACATAGCATTTCCATTCTTTCTGTTATTGTTTGCTTGTATTTTTGTTTTCCTTCTCAGGTTTTTTTCTTTCTTTCTAGATCTGATTTTTCTTGTGCAGCGAGATAACATGTATATTGTATTTAACATGAACTTTAACTCCCCTGCCATCTAGGGGAGGGAGTGTGGGGAAGGAGGGGAAAAGTTGGAACAGAAGGTTTTGCAAAGATCAATGTTGAAAAATTACCCGTGCTTTTGTTTTGTAAATAAAAAGCTATAATAACAAAAAGGTAAAAAAAAATCATGACACTTATCTACCTAAAATTAAAATATCATATGCAATGAGAATGCCTTAGAACCTTTTCCAATAAATTCAGGAGTGAGGCAAAGATACTCACTCTAACCCCTGTTATTTAATATGGTTCTAAAAATGCTAACAACAGCAAAAATAGAAGATAAGGAAATTAAAAACATAGAGACAGGGGAAGAAGAGATATAAACTATTCCAGTTTGTTGATGATATGTTGATATACTTGTAAAATCCTAAAGAATCAGGAAAGATACTAATTGATACAATTAATTGCTTTAATATAGTTGTAAGCTACAAAATAAAGTCTAAAAAACAACAAAAATTCAAGAAGCCATACTAGAAAAGGAAATATCTTTCCAAATAATTACAAATGCATAAAACATCTTAAGATGGACAAACCAAAACACATAAAAGATGTGTATAAATGATAACATGCAGCTTACAGAAATCAAGAATGATTTAAATAGCTGAAGGAATATTTAGGGCATATGTCTAGGCCATGCCAATATAATAAAAATTACGAGGCTTCATAATCACTTTTGGAAGTTATTATAATGACATATTAATCAAATTACTGAGGAGATTCTTAATAGAACTTGATAAAAATAATAAAATTCATTTGGACAAACAAAAGAGCTATATTCCCAAGGGAAATGATGAAAAGAAATAGGGATGAAGAGGAGTAGTCCTTTCAGACATCTAACTGTATCATAAAGTAGCAGTCATTAAAACTATATGATTTTAGTTTAAAAAAATAGAGATCATTCAATGGAACAGATTAAACAAAGGAGAATCAGAAATAGTGGAACTCAATAACCTAGTGTTGGATAAAGTAGAAAACAAATTATTAGGGGAAAAAATTTCCTTTTCCAATTGAGGAAAAAAAAAACATTGTGATAACTGCAAAGTAGTCTGGAAGAAATTAGGCTTGGATCAGTACCATTACATAATCAGTACTTTGCATAATAAAAACAATTTTATAACTCCTATATTTACCTCATCAAGTGTCCTTCCATATAGATGCAACTTACTTTTGTCTGCAAGTTTAATTAAAGTAAGAATCTTATTTTTAATATAATCCATTTCCATTAGGATGTGTCTCCTTGTTTGTTTGTCACTGGAGAAGAATTTCATAATTAGAATCCCAAGTTGATAATATTTATAGGTAGTTTAAAATCTGTCTTACTCTTTGCACTTTCTAGCCTCTTTATGCTGCCATCACCACCGTAGAAATAAAAGGGAGCTTCAGAGAATTGATGATTACTTTGCATATATCTTTATTTTATGTGTCATCATGGCCAAATAATTCACTTAATGGCAAGTACAGTAATGAGCTTCTTTATGTCTTTAGCTAGGCTGATATTCAGAAAATTGTTAGTCTATTTCTAGTATCTAAAAATTTCTTATTTTGCTCTACTAGCATGACTTTTGAGAGCCCAGAATCATTGCCACACCATGATGAGGCCTTAGAGGGTCACTTTGTGGAGCATATATACAAAATATGATTTAATGTTAAAGATGGTGACTGTTCCATGAAGAATATGAAATGGCTACTATTTTCCTTGGTTGGTTTAACCTGAATCTCTTAATGCCACCTAAGACTACTTTAGTCATTTTAGCAACTATAGCATGTAGAGATACCTTGAGTTTTCTAATAGAAAGTTCTATTAGAAAACTCAGCATAATCTATTAGAAAAAACAGTGATCTAGAAGTTAGGGAATCTGGGCACTAATTTCCACATTGTTAGTGAGTCTCTGGGCAAATCACTTCACTTCGTGGACCTTTGATTCCTCATCAGTAAATGAAAGAACTGAATCAGAAGAGCTTTTTAGCCCTCAGATGCTATAATCTGCTTTTTCTTTATAAGATATATAACTCTTATTATCCAGAAAGCTGCAGTAGGGAAAAAAAAAAACTTTTGAATATTTTGTTTGTTGCAACTAGTTTTCTAATAAATTACATTTTTTTTAGTAACTTTATTTCTCTCTCCTCTCTGTATTGAGCCAAAAATCTATTGGGAACTTAAGAAACAAATTCTTGAAGGTTCTCCAAATCAGGAAATATTGTTTTTTGGATTTAGTTGTGTCACAAAATGAATGACATTTTGATTACATTATTCAGGTTAAGAATTTTTTCCCATACTTTTTTAGGAAAGACGGATCAAAAGAGCCAATAGTGGAAATGAGAACAGAGGATGAAAGAATTACCAGTCATGAAGATGGAAGCCCAATAAATGAGCCAAATGAAACCACTCCACTCACAGAACCCGAGTATGTAGCCTAGAATTTAAATTTTTATTTGAATAAACATTACTGAGATCCTTAATATGTTTTAAAGATTTTTATACAAGTAAAATTAAAATTTTCAAAATTGTTTTAAAAGTATTATAGTTATGAACTTCAAAGGCCCATTGAATTTTGAGAAGCATAACAATTTACTTCTGAACAATGCCTAGCTAGAAATCACTTATCAACATATATTGCTGAATTCTAATTCAGATTTTTTAAGTTATCAACTAGGAGCAGAATTTTGCTCACAGACACTAATTTTATGTCATAAAAAAAAACACTTGAAAAATATAATTGGCCTTCTCAAATGTGAGTTTTTGGGGTTTTTTGGTAAAACATCCATTTGAATATTCTAAATCTGAAATCAATATATTCTGAATTCATAATCACAGAATTTAAGTAGTCAAGAAAATTGAAAGTCTGTAAAGAAAAATAAGAAAAAATTTTAGTGTACCATATCAATATTAGGGACAAATGTAACAATATTTGGTAAATGAGATAATTGGGCCTCTCATTCTTTTTCAAGGTCTCCTCCACCACTCAGCCCAGGCTCACAAGAGTTTTCCTCTTATGACATTTTAAGTTGTCTCCTCTCCCATGCAAATGGGGAGGGATATTCTCATTATAACTGTGACACAGCCCCAGGGTTCCAGAAGCTTCTGTTTGCCTATGAATATCCCCTAAGTAATTATAGAAAGCCTAGATATATCATTTGAATTAGTCAGTCAAAAATGTAAAAGTATGAATAAGTCTTTGTCAATTTCAGAGGATTCTAGTGCTTTTGACTATTGAATGAAGTCAGATAATGCTGCAAAAGCAACATTTTGATGTGCCAAAAAAAAAAAAAATACAGGCACAACACATCTCTATGATTGTCTATAAAAAGAACAGTTAGTCTTAGGATAAATTCAAAAAATCAAAGTCAGTCAAGTATTGAATCAAAAACAAAATTATGGGATTGGGTGGGAGGAAGGGGTAAGAGACAAAACTAGTATAACACAAAACATCCAGCCAATACACAAGATAAACAGACAGGAGGAAGCAACTTTAGAGAGAATTACCTCTGAAGATGGAGAAAAATACAAGCTTTGGACTAAAGTCCTAAAGGACCTTTGGAATATAGAAGGCAGAACTTAATGTAAGCTTTAAGAGGAAACTACAAAAGGAGACACGGATTTCCAGCAAGCACAAGTTATGTTACTATTTTGCCACAGGTGTTCTGTACGTAGCATTATCATTTTACTTTAAATTAGTGTTCACTCTTCTCAGGGACTCATAATATATTTGTGAAAGAATATGCTCCACATTTTGGAGGATTTTGCATAGCGTTATTAGTAAATCCATTTCCTAATGGAATTACCTAATTATTATTGATTAGAAAAATATTAGTTTCTAGTTCCAGAGAGAGAAATCCCAGAATTAGACCTGGAACACTGAGCAAAAAAGTAGTTGTGTGTCTGTGGATCCAGCTTCTGTGAGTCCATATTTGAGAAAGTAGCCCTCAAAGTACTAGTACAGTAGGGCAGGAGCTTATCTAGGATAATTTTAGAGTCATCTATATCAAGGATCCACTAGGGACATTCATCCAGAGTGCTCATTTATGAATATTCTAGTTTTCAAGTATCCATTAGGAAAAAAATACTTTTTCTCCTTTTTTTAAAACTATAATTAGACAGTCATCTCCCATGATTTTCCTTACAATTCAGACCACTTCCTTTTAGATAATTTTTACTTGTTAGAATGGTTAAGTAGTAATAATTTTTACATTCCTATACTATATTATTTTATATTAAAAATTACCTAACTATTTAGCCACAGATAGTTCAATACCTAACCTTTTTTTACTTTTCTTTCTTTTAAGCAAATCTAAACTGCTTGCCTTATTGTGCTGAGTTCCTTTTCCTTAATAGTTAGTATTATGACCAATGAAATAACATCTAATTGGTATTGAACTTTCATTTTAGTATTAAAATTTTTAGTATTTGTAAAATTAATAACCTACCTAATCTCATTAGTCAATGATTAACAAATCCCTAGCAGGTTTTTCTGTCTCCATTAAAGTGAATCTGAAATCCTGGCTGTCATTCTTCTGACTTCAAGGTCTGACTGCAGGGTTCCATCTTGAGCCTTTGTCTCTTCTTTCTCTTGATGACCTTATCAGCTCCCAAAGATTCAGTTGTCATCTGTATGTCTGCTTACCCACTTCTAACTTTTCAGCTGATTTCTGAAATCACAACTCCAACTGCTTACTAGACACTCAATTTGGATTAGTTGTAGACATTTTAAATTCAATATGTCCAAAAAAAACACTCATTATCTTTCCTCCTAAACTCTGATCCTCTCCTAAATTCTCTATTGCTATCAAGGGCACCAACATTTTCCTTGTCCCCCAGTTTTGACTTCCTAGCTGTCATGCTCAACTTCTCTCAATCTTCCACCCTCCCCATCCAATCTGTTGATAATGTCTATCAATTTTACTTTTGCAGCATACCTCAAATAAGCCTCCTTCTTTCCTCCAACACTACCATTACTCTGCTGCAGGCCATCATGCTTCTACTATTCTGTTGGTTAGTCTGCCTTTCACAAATCTCTTTCCACTCTAATCCATCCTACACTTAATCACTGAAATGATTTTCCTAAAGTACAGGTCCAGCCTTGTCATTCCCCTCTTCAATAAACTCCAGTGGCTCTTTATCACCTCCAGAAATAAATATAAATCCTTTGTTGATATCCAGAGCACCTTATGCCTTACCTTTACCCCCTCCCAATCCTTTTTTTTTCCACTGTTTACTTCTCAATCCAGTGACTGTGGTTCCTTGTTATTCCACAAATAAAATGTGCCATTTCTTAACTCTAGAACTTTTCTTTGACTGTTTCCACTTGCCTAGAATGATCTCCTTTCTCATCTCTGCCTTCTGGTTTCCTTCAAGTCCAGTCTAAAATCCAGTCTTCTAAAGGAAGTCCTTCCCAACCTCACTAAGTTCTTAATTCTCTGTTCATTATTTCTATTTATCCTATATGTAACTTATCTGCTTGCTGGCTCCCTTATTAGATTGTGAGCTTCTTGAGGTCAGAAACTGTCTTTTACTTGTATCTCCACTGCTTAGTCCAATGCCTGGCACATAATAGGCATTTAATAAATGCTCACTAAGTTGAAGAGGGAAAGCATTCTGGTATTGGGGGACAGCCATTGAAATAACTGCAGACACTTGGAGGGTGAGACTGTGTATGAGTATACTGACACTGATCCAAAATATCACTGTTGGAGAAACAAACAAACAAACAAAAATGGAGGTCAGTAAAGAGATGGGAGCAGAATAGTTTATTTAAGAATTATCAGCAGAGAAATGATAATTAAATCCATGAGAGCTAATGAGATCATCAAGTGAAATAATATAGAAAGAAAATAAAATGGTCCAGAACAGTGTTCTATGGAAACCCATGGTTATTGGGTGTGATCTAAATAAGGATGCAGCAAAGGAAACTGAAAAGGGGCAATGTAATATGTGAGAAAAGAACCAGGAGCAGTGTCCAAAAAAACCTAGGGAAGAGGTCATGGTGATCAACAAGGTCAAAAGCTATGAAGAAGTCAAGAAGAATGAAGATTGAGAAAAGGCCACTAGATTTGGCAATTAAGATACTGGTAACTTTGGGGAGGGCAATTTTGGCAGAATAATGATGTTAAGGAATTAAGAAAAGAATAAGGTCAGAGGACAGAGCCACTTGTATGGTAAATTGCCTTCTCAAAGAGTTCATCCACAAAGAGCAAAATAGATATAGGATAATAATTAACTAGGATCTGGCTCCCCTGGCTTCCTTCAAGTGCCAGTGAAAATGTAGTCTTTTATAATAAGCCTTTCCCAATTCTCCTTAATGTTAAGCACCTTCTGTCTTTTGATTATCTTCGATATATCTTGCATATATCTTGTTTGTACGTAGTTATTTGCATGTTGTCTCCTCCACTAAATTGTGAGCTCCTTGAGAGAGGAGATTGTCTTTTGTTTTTCTTGATAATCCCAGGATTTAGCACAGTGTCTAGCACCTGGCACATATTAGATGCTTAATAAATATTTATTGACTGACTGATGTAATAAGCATTTAGTAAGTCCTTATAGATAGTCAATTTTTAATGTCAGTTTAAAATTTTTGGATCAAATTTGATGCTATTTCTTACTAAAATACAATACTAAAGACAAATGAAGAGAGTTTAAACTTTATTCTAATCCACATTTACGTAAAATATTCTTGTTTTTCATAAAAAGCAAGTGGTCATCAGTCATCATCATAACATGCTATCTTAAAGAATTGTAGCTTTCCAACGAAAGCTTGGTTGACCCAAGCACTTTATGAAACAAGAACAAACTGATTATACTACTTTTTAAAGAGTTGTTTCCTTTCTTATTTCTATCCAGAAAACTGCCGTTAAAAGAAGAAAATGAAAAAGAAGTTTTAAACCCAGAAATTATAGAAGCAAAAATTTCCATCGATACAACTCAGTCAAAAGAAGATAGCAAAGCGTAATAGGAAGAGTGCCACAGCAAAAACAACAAATGCAAACTGCAATGACCCTATAACCAAAACTATACAGCTTACCTTAATTTCTTGGCCAACTTTTTTATCAATACCCTATAGAAATGATCAAACTATTCTGGTCCACGTTACCCTTCTCTTTGTGTTTATCTTGCCACTGTGTGTATTCTTGCCTGACAATGATTCTGAGATATTCTGATCAATCCAGTGAAGTAGTGTAATTTATTACAAAGTGAAATTTTTTTAAGAAAATACATTATTAAAATGTAATTCTAACCAGAAACTATATTCCAAATAGGAAAAAAATCATAACTTCAAGTTAAACTAATAAGAAAAAAAAGTACTGTGTTTTCTTGAATCTGGTCTTTTTTTAAAAAAGTACATTAAGTCACCTTTAAAAGAAAAGTGAAGAGGCCATTTCATTATAGTAAGAAATATGGCATACCTATGGTCTAGAGGGATATTCCAATTATTGGCAATAATAACTGACAAGACTTGAGATTTCTTTATAACTACAGTGCATATCCATGATTGATCTTTCTTAGAGTGAAAAACTAATCAGCATGTGATATAGATCAAAATGGTTATATTTTGATGAAAGATATTATTGCCATATTTGAAAGTATGGCTTAGAAAATCCCTCATGTTATCTATTATGTAGACATATGCCATATCCATTATGAAGAAATCATGTTTAAATTAAAACCCTAGAAATCAAAATGAAAATATATTTATGGTTTGGGCCTCAAACAAGCTTAAATGGAAACATTCAGTTTGTTACCTTACCTTAATATATACATATATATTGTGTATATATGTATATATTTAGGTTATTTTCATTTTATTTTATTTTTAGTGATTTTATCAGATCAAGGAGCCATGATTTTCAAATATATCAAATGACATTGCCTGTATTTTTTAATGGATGTATCCTTAATCTTTGCCATACATATTTTAAGATTGTATTTTACCAACCTTAAATGTCTGTTCATGAATGATTTGAGGTTAAAAGAAATATAAAAAATACATTTGACTAAAATCCAAAAAAAATTTTAATGGGTAAATATTTTTATGTTTCTTTCTTTATATTTGTATCTTCACACATTAACACAGTGCTGGCACAGAGTAGGCACTTAGTAAATGCCTGTTGATTGGTTGATTAATATGTAGTATAAGTCAAAATATCTTTCCAGTAAGGATTTTATTATGAATATTAATTTTATTCATTCTATGTATAATAGCCTAGAGATATAATTTCCTGATCAACTGTCTTTTCTTTTGTAAGTCCTAATATATACAATCTAGATGATATGCTAATGTCACTTGTTTGGAATAGTATTATTTTAAAACCTAATCCAGAATAAATTACAAACTATGCAAAGTTCACAAAGGAAAAAAAAAAGCAACCATTGATTATTAAATTTGGCCTTTATACAAGGCAAATTAACTATGTATATCTCTAAATAGAAAATACCCATAAAAAGATATGTGTATATATATATAATGCTACATGTGTGTGTTTACACACATACACACACATACAATACGCATACACACAACTACATGTATATGTATATATCTATTCCATTGGCAGCAAGTTTTAAAATATTCCTATTCCCAAAGTAGCAAAATTCTCTTCAGCATTTCAAGTGATGTTTTGTTAACTCTAATTTTGAAATGGTAGAAAGCATCTTCCTCATCTTTGACTACTTAAAGAAATTATCTAAAAGAGCACTGGGTGAATTTTAACACCTGTCAAGAATGGCTGCTCTGGAACTTTGTTCTTAAAGTAATGGATAAATAAAAATATTATGCTCCAGCTTTAGTTTCAAATTAATGCCTGAAACATCAAGTCAAGCAAAAACAACTATTTTTTTAAACTATTCCACTACTGTTTTGGATCTTAGCGAGACAGAAGTCATTCTTAAGTCAGTGAGTTGCTAGTTAGCTATAACTACAAAATAGAAATTGGAGCTATAGAATATCATTCCTTCATATCTGCTATGAAATTTTCTCAAGACATACTATTGTTATTACTATAAAACAGCTGTAGATTATATCCCTATCACAAATATATTGAACCATCCTTACAGACTTGACTGCATAACTAATTTTCTGATTAACAACTTGCTAAATTAATTTGTTATAATGGCAGTCAAAATAGTTGGAATAGTTTTTGGAGATTGATTTAGGCTCTAAATTGGCAAATTAATGACAGGGAAGGAATTAGAAAAGCTGGAATGTCTAAATGTCATGCAAATCATTGTAAAACCTGTGAGTTTTTCTGGGCTGGAGAATTTGGCTTGAGCATTTTTGCTCCTTTTTTTTTTTTTTTTTCTGGAAAGGGGCAAAGTTGAATCTTTCCTAAGCCTTGTCTTTCTTCCCTTGAATGGAGAGGGGAAAGAGGAATGTAAGTGTTATATTTCTTTCAGTCCTCTATCCCCAGCTCATTTCTTCTCTGGAGATTTAAGCAGAAATACCTTATTATAAGGATTAGCTTGTTTTTAGCCTAAGACCAAATATAATGGCATTCAAAAAAGAGTGGTCCCTTTCTATGCTATTTTATGTAGTTAATATTAAATGAAAATTTATTAATACAGACAGTAGCCCAGAGTCTATTGTTAGTCAAATTTAGATAAAGGTTTGGTTCTTTGCCAGGATTAATTTTTTTTTTCCTAGTAATCTCTAGCTATTTTCAATCTCCTTATCTCAACATGGACTGATTATACAGTACAAATTTTATGGCCAAACTCACTTTTTTTTTTTACTTATGAAGCAAAATCAAGATACAGGAAACATGTAAAAAATGAAAGAAGATATAAAATAGTATCTGGTAATGGACAAGCACAGGAAGAAGATGGGAGAAAAGTAGATCTTTTGGAACTCCACTCAGCCCTTGAAGAATCAATTAAAATCCACTACAAAAAGCCTGAAGGAGTCTGAAGGAGAGAATGTCTTCCTACCTCAGTCAATTAAGTCCTAGGTGGAGCACAGAATACCATCTTAACACTATTGGTACTTGCTTGGCTCATGCAGGACTTCTTCTCAATCTGTGTATCTTTTTCAGAATTCCCAAATGTGACTCAAAATAGATCTTACCTTACGAATAGTAATTCATAGTCAAAATTACTTCCAGGGCTGAGAGTAAATGCTTGTCCTTCTGAAACCACAAATCCCAAAATGCGAGTTGGCTCTCTACCCATTTTTATACTGTACTTCTGCTGTATTCTGAGAGAGAGACAGAGAAAGATTTATGTGTTGTATTAACAGTAATTTTTTTTTCTCACTTCCTTGGGCTATACATGAAAGGTCAGTCTATGGAATTTTTTTTTTCTGTTTCATCCATAGTTCAGCTTCTTACCGCGCATAATAGATGACAATCTGAGATGAATAGTATCTGGGGCTAAACACAGGCATTTCCAGGTGTAATCTGTTCTTTTCCTAAGTGGTTTATGCCTTTTGTCCTTAGAATCAATGCCATGTAAGATCAAGACAAAATTTTGACTGATTTTTACATGCAATAGAATTGTCAAATATGTCTTCAAGTATAAAAGTTTCCTAATAAGAGATGGCTTATAGTAATTTGTAAGATAAACATAGAACTGAAATAACATTTTTTCTCAATTTCCTTTTCTTATTCTAGACAATTATACAGATAGTTGTATAAATATTACTTTTACTGTCTGAGAATAATAGTATTCATGTGAATTTTCAGAAGAGTTGACTGAATATAACTGACAGAACTGATAAAATAATCTGAATTATATGCTTTTTAAACCAGAATCTCATTTCAAATATTGGCAGTTTTGATAATTTAAATGAAAATGGGCAGTGACAATCACATTCAATAAGAGGTTAAAGGAAAGAGTAACATCATAGAATGACACAGTCTTGGAAGGGTACTTAGAGAACATTAAGTCCAACCCCTTCATTTTACAGATGAAGAAACTAAGGCATGGAGTTTAAGTGACTTGCCCAGGGGGCATACAGCTAGTAAATAGGGCAAAATTTAAACCCAATTCTTTTTTTACTCCAAATCTAGCACTATCTCTTCTATTCCATGCTGCCTTTCTCAATTTTCATTTACACTGGCATGAATGAATTTGTTATATTATTGAAATTATTTGCAAATGAATTTTATGGATCCTATGAGACACATGCATATATTTGACATATGTGTGTATACATATATATCATGAATTAGATCAGAAATATTACTGTTCTATTGATTCTAATGTTTATTGTTGATAAGTTAATTCATTTAATCTTTGTAACTTTAACAAAGTAAAAAGTACATTAAAATTGATATAGCAAATTCTATGTGATATTATTTTCTGAATTGAATATTATATTTAATTCAACAATCATTAATAAATACCTGTAATGTTTATAAGGCATTGTGGTAGATTCTGGGGACAAAAGGGAGATAAAAATTTAAAAAGTGTCTGCCCTCAAGAGACTTAGTTGAAAGAATTAATTTTTAAAATTCCTTTTGCAAGTGTCTTTTATTCATAAATAAATTATTTAAGTATCATATACTGAATTTTAAAACTTAAGTCTTGCTTGTATTTTCTGTTTCTCTAAAAGTACTAATGTGTATTTGTGCTTTTGATTGATATGAAATTATTTTATTAAAGAAAAAAACACTTTCAGTTTTCCCACAAATTTTGTTTAAAATGTTTTCAACCTTTATTGATAGATTTTTGCCAAAAGATTTGACACTTTAATAATGTGTACAAATTTATTTTGACTGGAATTTTAATTCTTAGTTTTCAAAATACATAAACTTTCATGAAGTCTAAAAAAACAATTGAAATATACAGGGTGATTATAAAGTCCTAGTGCAACTTTAAACTTTGATAAGTTTGATATATATATGATAGAAACATGTTACATAAAAGCTGACATATCAGTGTTCTAAAGAAATACATTCTGATTTTAACCTTTATAATTACTACCATCATTTATAAAACATTTCTCAGAAGTTTTAAGTAGCTGCACAGTAATTTCATGAATAAATTTATGAAAAAAATGGAAATTAACAATAATAAAACATAAAAATTTAATGTCATTTACAATGTGCTTTTATCATTTACATATCCAATGTGTTTAAAGATGTATAAAGATTTTATAGCCACCCTTTTTTGAACTTTCCACTGAGATTAACCTTTTTTGTTTGTTTGTTTTTTAAGTATATCTATGTACTGGTTTCCTTCAGAATCTGTTGACACTAAATTTTACCAATTCTGAGAAATAAATAGCCTCAACATTGTGACTAAAATTTATTCTTCAAAAATTTTAAATTGGTAGAAAAAAAAGGCATTTTATAATTTAATTTGGGCCTTTTTTCCCCCATTTCAATTTAAAATACAATTTAGGACCACAAACCTGTTTTTGGTGTTATTGATGGTGATGGGAATAAAAAAGATCAGATTGAATCACACTCCATGGAGCTATGCCAGTGTATTTCCCCATCCTAACCCCTACACTAAAAAGTCACACATCTTGAATAATTAATTGATTTTTATCTTTTTGTTTCAAATAATTGGAGTCTATCACTGACTTTAAATCACAGGCTAAAAGTGATAAATTTTACTTACACTATTAGCTTTTTGTAAAATGCATTTTGCTTTTTAACTTGGAAATATTAAAATGTTAATTTCAAATTCTTCTTACAGACTGTTCTACAAATTCAAACTGCTAATCTTAAATACAATAAAAACAAAACACTGGATGAGGTAAAGAAATTTTTCAACAAACATATCCTAACATTATCTTTAAAAACAAAAGTTTTGTATATATTGAGGTGGTGTTTTTTTTTTTTAAATTCCTGCCCAGTTTCCCTCACTAAAAGTTATTTTTAGAGAAATTTTGTAAGCATATACTATTGACCTAAAATCTAACATTTGTTAAGCTTAAAATAATGGCAGGAACAATTTCAATTATAACAGTTTATTATATCAGAAATATTTCAAACAAAACTAAGATACATAAGTTGTTACAATATTCCCAAGTGAAATTAGGCCATTTAACGATACATTTATTAGTATATTTCATATTATTAGAAACAAATACCAAAAATATTATTGTAGTAATTTATTTGCCCCTGAAACTAAAAATCATGATTTCATATAAAGTAAAAAATAATGCTTGGTTTTTATTTTTTATAAATATTGGTGCATTCTGTACTATAATATTCAAATTTTTAAAAATTATTTTAAGATAATCCATCATTTAGTATATCATTTGGCCAACAAGTTTAATAAAATACATAGAACCTTCTGTTTTGATAATGTTTGGAGAAATTGCAATATTTCTGCCACACAATATACATTTTAAAAAATTTCAACATGATCATTTAAATTAAGGAAAGATCAATGTTTATATTTAAAGAATCTTTCAAACTCTAATATGAGTTCGTATGATTAAGAACTAAAAATATGCAAACTGATGTATATGTGAATATTATTTTTAAAGAAAATTTTAAAAGGAAGAAATACTGAACTAAATCCAGAGGAGGAAAAAACATTTAGATTTTGAACCCAGATTGAAGAACAGGAGAGTTAACATTACATTAGAGACACCTCAGTGATTCTATTTTGTTTAACCCTTAGTTTCAACCTTGCTACATTTGCAAATGACCTGTCCTTAGGACAGAATAACTATTAATCAAGGTTATATGCCTGTGTAGGGTAAAACTGGTTCAAAAGTTTTGGAGAAGAAACTTTCTCATTGGTCTTTAAGTAGGCAAACCTGAAATCAAAAATATGTTGGAGAGATATACCTTCCAAATATGTCTATCTTCCAAAATATGTCCTCCTTCCACCCCAAGGTATGGAACCAGAAGTGTTCTCTTTTGAAGAAAAAGAAAATCTCTCAAACTTTTGAGCCAACTCTATCCCCTCATAAGAATAATGCTGAATAACAGTTCTATCAATTAGAATAGTCTTATGCAAATGTACAGGATTGAACTCCAGGTTATGATCATAAATAAGCTAATGTAGAGAGAATCACATAATATAAAAGACACTGTGTTTAAAACATCATGAATCTTTGGTTTCTGATCCTTGAAAGAATGTTGTGGTTCATGGTGTAGAGTTCGCCTTTAAATCTTGCTATGAACATGTAAACTATTAGAAATAAAGACACTTGAAACACTTGATATGTGTTTTCCATTGTGTGTACAGTACATGTTAAATACATGTCATATTTCAATAGAATTTACTTTACATGTATACTTGGATTGTATACTACTCAAATTCTGTGTTGAGAAGTAAGATAAGTTAGCTTTTTGTTTTAAAATACTATGTCCCTCTGAAATGCTGTAAATGTATATTTAAACTAAACTGTAAAAATTATACTGAGAATGTTGAGGTTTTGTATTTATGAAATACATTGAAATTATGCTTACAGTATATCAAAATTATTTGTCACTCTTCACCATTTGTAAATTAATAGTAAAGATCTCTTACTTTAATAAAGTGTTGCATTTATATTAATTTTGGAAAGTGTTAACTCTGCCATGAATGGACTTATGACTTGATAACTTTATTTTATTTAGAAAAATCTGAAATGTTTTCCATTATATTAATAATCACAGAATTTCAAAGTTGGAAATGACCCAGAAGTTATCTATTATATCTCTAAACCAAAACATTAATCTTCTCTAAGGCATATTTTGAAAAATAATTTCCTGTGACATTTTGTGAATCAGATTAAATATCAATGTCAAACTCTTGGGAGTTATATACATTATATGTAGAAAAAAATGAGGGTTAAATACAGAATAACTCTTGAGTGATCAATCAAAAATATCTGCTAAACACATACCTGAGTTTATCTCTCCAGTGACTATACAGGTCAAATCATTAAGGAGTTTTGTGAATTTAGATAACAAAAACAATTTTTTTTTTAGAACAAACTTACCTGGGTAAATATGACTCTCTCATCACCAAATGCTAGATCTACAATGAACACACATAGCAAAAAGCAAATAAATTCATTTTTCCAAGTCAAGAGCAAAACAAATCAGAGTAAATATACATAGGAGTAGATATACCAGATCAGGGCTTCTTAAACTTTTTCCACCCATGACTTCTCTCCTATTCTCCCCTCTCCCAAGTCCTCTCACCTCACAGGCATGGGAAATTGACTAAGTCTCCATCAATGAAGAAAGATCTGGTGCCCTTTGATCCAAGAAGACAAAGGAAATGAGTAAATGTGACTGATTTTTTTTTAAAGGGAATAATTTTATAAGATTCTATAAAGAAGTCATAAAATATCTCCTTGTAAAATAAATATTTAATGGACTACTTCCCTAATTTCTTACTGAAACTAGTGGACTGGTTACCTAGAGGGGAGCTGATTACTTTTCCCTTAGGGTGGTATGGTTAGGGCTCATCTTATATGAAAACCTGTTTGAGGAGGTAGGATTGCATTTCTATATTGTTTATGCCTACCTGGAATAAATACTATGAAGAGAGTCCCGTGTGCAAGGAATACCTATGGGGAAAAGACAACTCATTGCTACTTCATTAGAAGAAAGGAAGGAGAGAAGGAAGGGAGAGGGTAAGAGAGAGATAGCAAGGAAACAAAGGAAGAGGGAAGGAAGGATAAAAGGAGGGAAGGAGAGAAGGAAAGGCAGGAAACAGGGAAGGAAAGATAATTAAATGTGGTATGTGGATGCTATTTTGTTTTACTATGGATTACTATGGATTGTTTTAATATGGATTATGTCTATCCACATGAGTCTGTCTAAAGGTAGCTAAAAGGGAGGCAAGAATAATGACCCTAAAATCTCTTTTACCCAACTCTTCCCCAAGAAAAGAGGATGTTGAGACCAGAGTATGGTCTCTTTGCTCTTTTCAAAGAGAAGAAATATTGAGCTAGAATTATAACTATCTGTTCCCTTAAAAATTATTTGTCTAGGAGACATAATTTTTAGGTTCAAACTTAATTCCTGCTATTTTTCCATTAATTTGTTTATTTTAACACACATTGCTTTATAAATCATGTTGGAAGAAAAAAATCAGGACAAAAGGGAAAAACCATGGAAAGGAGAAAAAAATAGAAAAAAAAAAGAAGTGAACATAGGATATTCATTTATATTGTCTCCTTAGTTCTTTTTCTGGATGCAGATGGCATTTTCTATTCATAGTTTATTGGGATAGCCTTGGGTCACTGAACGGCTGAGAAAAACCACATCTTTCATAGTTGATCATGCAAATTCTTGTTCTGTGTGCAATGTATTCCAGGTTTTACTTGTTTCACTCAGCATCAGCTTGTGTAAATCTTTCCAGGACTCTCTAAAATTAGATTGTTCAATTTTTACAGACCAATAATAGTCACAGTCTTCATATACTATAATTTATTTAGACCTTTCCCAATTGATGGGTATCTTCTCATTTTCCATTTCTTTGCCACCACAAAAATAGCTGCTGTAAACATTTTTGCACATATAAGTCCTTTCCCCTCTTTTATGATTTCTTTGGGATACAGACCCAGTAACGACATGGCTAGGTCAAAGGTTATGCACTTTGATATCCCTTTGGTCATATTTCCAAGTGGTTGGATCATATTTCACCAACAATGCATTAGTGTCCCAGTTTTCCCACATCCCCTATAACATCATTATCTTTTCTTGTCATCTTAGCCAATCTGAGTGGTGTAAGGTGGTATCTCAGTTATTTTAATTTGCATTTCTCTAATCAATAATGATTTAGAGCATTTTTTCATATGATTATAAATGGCTTTAATTTCAACTTCTGAAAATTGTTCATATTCTTTGACAATTTATCATTTGGGGAATGACTTGTATTCTTATAAATTTGACATAATTCCTTATATATTTTAGAAATAAGACCTTTTATCAGAAATACTGGCTGTAAAGATTTTTTCCCAGCTTTGTATTTCCCCTTTTAATCTTGTATGTTGATTTTGTTTGTGCAAAAACTTTTTAGTTCAATGTAATCAAAGTTGTCCATTTTATCTTTCATAATCTTCTCTAGTTCTTTTTGGATCATAATTTCCTTCTTTCTCCAAAAATCTGATAGGTAAATTATTGCTTGTTCTCTAATTTGTTTGTTATCATCCTTTATGCTCAAATCATGTATCCATTTTACCTTATTTTGGTATGGGGTGTGAGATATAGGTCTATGTCGAGTTTCTAACATATTATTTTCCAGTTTTCCCAATAATTTTTGTCAAATAGTGAGCTCTTATTCCAGAAGCTGGAATTTGGGGATTTATCAAGTACAAAATTTCAATAGGCCTTGATTATGTCATATGTATCTAAACTATTTCACTGATCCCCCATTCTATTTCTTAGCCAATACCAAATGGTTTTGATCACTGATACTTTATAATACAGTTTTAGGTTGGTACTGCTAAGCCACCAGACTGTATTTTTTAAAATTAATTCCCTTGATATTTTTGATCTTTTGTTCTTCCAGATGAATTAATTTTTTTTTAGTTCTATAAAATAGTTTTGGCAGTTTGATTGGTATAGCCCTAAATAAGTAGTCCAATTTAGGCAGAATTGTTATTTTTATTATATTAGCTCAGATTTCCGATGAATAATTGCTATTTTTCCAATTGTTTAGATCTGACTTTATTTGTATGAGGAGTGTTTTGTCATTGTGGTCATATAATCCTTGGATTTGTCTTGGCATGTAGACCCCCAAGTATGTTATTTTGTCTACCATAATTTTAAATGAATTTTTTTTCTTTTTTGTCATTAATATATAGAAATGCTGATGATTTGTGTGGGTTTGTTTTATATACTGCAACTTTGCTAAAGCTGTGAATTGTTTCTAATAGTTTTTGGATGGTTTAATAGGATTCTCTAAGTATATCATCTGCAAAGAGTGATAGTTTTATTTCCTCTTTGCCTATTCTAATTGTTTCAATTTCTTTTTCTTTCCTTATTGCTAAAGCTATCATTTCTAGTACAATGTTGAATAATAGTGGCAATAATGGGCATCCTTGTTTCACCCCTAATCTTATTGGGAATGCATCCAGCTTTTCTTCATTGCAAATAATGCTTGTAGGGAGCAGCTAGATGACATAATGGATAGAGTGCCGGCCCTGAAGTCAGGAGGATCTAGTTCAAATCTGGCCTCAGACATTTAATACTTTCTAGCTGTGTGGCCTTGGGCAAATCACTTAACCCCAATTGCCTCAGCAACCCCCTCCAAAAAAATTAATGCTTGCTATAGATTTTAGATAGTGCTTATTATTTTAAGGAAAGTTCCCTTTATCCCTATATTCTCTAATGTTTTTAATAGGAATAGGTGCTGTATTTTGTCAAAACCTTTTTCTGCATCTATTGAAATATAATTTCTATTGGTTTTGTTATTCATATGGTCAATTATAATAACAGTTTTCCTGATATTAAACCAGCTCCAAATTCTTGGTATAAATTCTACTGGTCATAATGTATTATTCTTCTGATAAGTTGCTGTAATCTCTTTACTAACATTTTGTTTAAAATTTTTGCATCAATATTCACTAAGGAGATTGGTCTGTAATTTTTTTTCTCTGTTTTGGCTCTTCCAGATTTAGATATCAGAACTATATTTGTATCATAGAAGGAATTTGGTAGTACTCTTTCTTTACCTGTTTTTCCAAATAGATTACATATTATTGGAATTAATTGTTCTTTAAATGTTTGATAGAATTCATTTGTGAATCCATCTGGCTCTGGAGATTTTTTCTTAGACAGCTCATTCATGTCTTGTTCAATTTCTTTTTCTAAAATTTTATTTCCTCTTCTGTTAACCTACACAATTTATATTTTTGAAAATATTCATCCATTTCAGTTAGATTGTCCGACTTGCAATTGAGCAAAAACAGTTCCTAATTATTGCTTTAATTTCTTTTTCATTGGTGGTGTTCATCCCCTTTCATTTTTCTAATTTGGTATTTAATTAGGGGTTTTTAATCTGTTCTTTTTCTACCTTTTTTTAGCTGTGTAACTAATTCATTGATCTCATTTCATTCATGTAGCTATTTAGAAATATAAAATTTCCCTTAAGAACTGTTTTGGCTGCAACCCATAGATTTTGGTATGCTGTCTCATTATTGTCATTCTCTTGAATGAAATTATGGATTGTTTCTGTGATTTGTTGTTTAACCCACTGATTCTTTAGAATTAGATTATTTAATTCCCTATTGATTTTTACTCTATCTTTCCCTAGCCCTTTAGTGAATGTAATTTTTATTGCATTGTGGTCTGAAAAGGAAGCATTTACTATTTCTGACTTTCTGCATTTGATTGTAAGGTTTTTATGCTCTAATATATGGTCAGTTTTTGTGTAAGTGCCACATGTTGCCAAAAAAAAAAAAGAAAAGATGTATTCCTTTCTGTTCCTATTCAATTTTCTCCAGAGATATATCATATCTAGGTTTTCTAGAATCCTATTAATCTCCCTCGTTTAATTTCTTATTTATTTTGTGGTTAAATTTGTTTGATTCTGAGAAGGTTGAGGTTCCCCACCAGAATGGTTTTGCTATCTCTTCCTGTAACTGGCTTAAAATCTTCTCTAGGAATTTGCCTTCTCTGCCACTTGATGCATACACATTTAGTGTCATTAGTACTTCATTATTTATGGGACCCTTTATCAAGATGTTCTTTCCTTCCTTATGTCTTTTAATAAGATCTATTTTTACTTTTGCTTTATCTGAAATTAGAATTGTGGCCCCTGCTTTTTACTTCAGCTGAAGCATAATAAAAATTCTATTCCAGCTTTTTACCTTTACCTTCTGTGTCAAATGTGTTTCTTGTAAACAATATATTGTAGAATTCTGTTTTTCAATCCACTCTATTTGCTTCCATTTTATGGGAAAGTTCATCCCATTCACATTCACAGTTATAATTACCAGTTCTGTATTTCCCTCTATCCTATTTTCTCCCCTGTATATACTTTTGTTCTCTCTTTCCACTTTATCCTCAATCTAAGTTATATTTCACATTTTCTTCCATTTTTCTCATTTGCTGTCTCACAGAGTCATTATCTTCTATTTGCCCTGTCCTAGTTTTTAATATGTGATTTTCTTCAAGTAGCCTTTGTATGTCTTTTTCCATTTGATTAATTCTACTTCGGAACTTGTTATTTTCTTCAATTTTCTTTACTTACTTTTCCAAGTTGTTGACTCTCATTCATGCCTCTCATTTCTTTTATCATTTTTTTCTTCTACCTCTCTTATTTTCTTCTTAAAGTCTTTTATGAACACTTCCAAGAAGCCTCTTTGGGCTTGAGACCAATTTATGTCACTCTTTGAGATTTTGTGGACATTCTGTCCTCATCTGAGTTTGTGTTTTGGTCTGCCCTATCACCAGAGTAGTTTTCTATGGCCAAGGTTATTTTCTGTTTCTCGGTTGTTTTCTTTCCTTTTCTTTTGATATTTCTCCTTTTTTAATTTTTGAGGTCATACTTCTACTGGGGGTATGAAGGGCTCTTGTCCCCAAGCTGCCTGTGCAGCTCTGAGCCTTGGCTTTGAGCACAGCACCATCTTGTGTTTGCAAAGAGTAGCTTTGCCTGCTCTGTCCAGGAAACAGCCTGGTTTCTTAGTTTGCCTTTTGAGCTGGAACTGGAGGCTGTCCCCCTACTGTGCTTCTCTCCTGAGTCAGGACTGAGGGTCTGGGTGGCTGATTGGCTGGGATTAAGATCCTCTCACAGGCTTTCCCAGATTCCATCTGAGCTGGCCTGAACATTTTTTTCAGCCTGGTGAGACTGAGCTTTCTTGAAGTATTTTCAGTATATCTTAAGCTAGAAAGGGGTTTCATTCCTTCATACTCTGCTCAGAAGCTTGGTTTCATGTGGTTTTTGATGGAATCTGGGAGAGCTCCAGTAGCTTCCTGACTTTATTCCTATCTTGGCTCTATCCCCGGCATCTTTAATCTGACAGCTATTTTTTGATGACAAAAGATGACCCCAAATTGACTCCCTTACCACCAAATGCCAGATCTACAATGAGCATACATGACAAATAGCAAATAAATTCATTTTTCCAAGTCAATAACAAAATAAATCAGAGGAAATATACATACGAGAATATATACTAAATCCAGAGCTTCTTAAAATTTTTCTATTCATGACTTCTCCCTCACTCCCTTCTCTCATGAGTCTTTTCACAGTCATGGGAAATTGAGTAATTACCTCTACCACTCTCTACCACTGAAGAAAGAATCCTGTGTCCTTTAAGCCAAAGGGTGGAAGGAAAAAAGCAAAGGAGGGAAAGAGAAATGGAAGGGGAAAAAAGGAAGAATGGAAGAAAATATTTATTTAAGTGCCTACTATGTGCCAGGAGCCATGCTAAATCTTGGGATATAAATACAAGCAAAAAGAAAAATGTCCATAAACAAGGAGCTTACATTCTCCTGGGAGAATACAACACACAAAAATAAGCTGAAAATAAGTGATAGAAGAGTGAATAAAATGGCGAGGAAAAGGCTAGAATAAGCCAGAAACTGAGAGGCACAGTTGTGAAACTCTAAGACATTCAAGAGCAAGATCAGAAAGGGAATGGAGGTAGGCCAGCCTGAGTCTTTCTACAAAATGGAGGCTCCAGGGGGAACTTGCCGTTGGGAAAAAGGGATTAGACTTTTGGAGTAATATTCCATGTGAGTTCCTGATGGGGAAGTCAGATACTGTTCTGACTTGGGGGGAGACCATGGGGTAAATGCTTCAGAAACTCCTAGAAGGGGAGAAATTCTTCTTGAACTCTCAGAGAAGCTCTCCCCTGAGAAAGACCCACCCCAGGGATTCAAGAGAAGTAGTTTCATTATGTTATACCCTCCACTCTTCAATAGAGTTGAAGATTAGTCCAGGGACATTCTTTCAAGTGGAAATTTTCTATTCAACTGGAAGATTTCAGTCTGATTTCAATTCAAACTGCTCCTAGCTCCCAGCCAAGATAAATATAGGTTTTTGCTCACTCAATTCTTTGCAGAGGGCCAAAAGCAAGAATCATACCAGGCCAAGGGACCTCTCCTTGGCATAGCTGCCTGCAAGGACTCCTTGCCCACTGAGAAGACACTTTTCTCAGTGTTAACCCCTTTTTATCTCTCTGCCACAATTTCTCTTCTAGACCTTTACTTCTCTGTCAGGACCTTGCCACTGACTTCCTCAGTACCAATAAACTTATTTTTGCCAGTCCAACTTTTCGGGTTTGTAAATTTTTTTACCAAGGACCTGCGCCGACCAGAAGGGGTTCCTACAACTCTCTGCCATGCGCCAAACGTCATCATTCCTAAGTAGCTGTTCCAGAACAAGAAGACCCCAGACACTGAGGAAAGTTTAAGGACTAAACTTTTAAGAGAAGGGAAATGGTTTTGAAATCTAGAGAAAGGAACAGAACTGGGAGGGAAAGATTAGAACTGAATAGATTTTAGAATCATCAGTATTAGAATGATAATGAAACTCATGGGAGCTAATGAGATAATATGAAAGACAAGGGCCTATCAGAGTCTTATGTGTGAGTGGGATATGATGGGAGTATTAGATACTCACATTTAGTGGACATGACCTGGATCTTCATCCAATAAAGAATACTAAGCAGGAGAGATCAAACAGTTATGAGCAGAACCATGAGAGAACGAAAATAAATAGCAATGAAAAGGAAAAGAGCAAAAAAACAATAGTATTAAAAGAAAGCAAAATCTCCATTCAGGCAAATTCTATTGATCTTGGAAATAGAGTGCATAGAAACAAATTAAGGATAAAAGATGTCTCAGAAATGAATGTGACAAGTTAAAAAACACAAATTCCTTAATGCAAGAAAACTACCAGGAACTTCTGGACTCTGGAAAAAAACCCAAATAAACCTATGCTGTATACTCTAAGAAACAAGTGGTTAAGTATAATTCCAATAAAAAATTAACAAACTCTCCAAACCACCAGGAGAAAGATCTTCTAATATAAAGGAAAATAAATTTTTAAAAATATAAAACTGTTTTGCATCTGAGACTGAAGAAGGAAATGGAATACTGTGTTAATAAACATCAAAGACATTCAAAATGCCAGGCAAAATAACATATCCTGAAAAATCTAAATCTAATCATTCCTGAAAAAAAGATGGCCATTTAATAAAAAGGAGGTATTCAAAGCATTTCTAAAAAGAAAACCAGAGCTAAACAAATTATTTGCTTCTCACCACCCCAAAGAAATACAAGATAACAAATAGAGCAACCAAGGACAACAACTAAATAACAAAGTATTGAGGTTTCTTTCTGAAGGTATGTTAGGAGACAAAGATGAAAGAAGGTAAACAGAAGTAATAATGAAGAAAAAACTCTTTTCAGGACTTATGGACTAAATTTCATAATTTAGTACCTAAGTACTAAACTAAATACAGTACCTAACTACAGATGAATCTCTGGCTTTTCTGAACTAAATTATGGAATGGGAGGGCACATAAAATGGAGAGAGGAATAACATAGAGAATATGTAAAATGTATTCTAATCAAGTCAAAGGTTAACAGAGAAGAAGAAATAATTCATGCAATAGATAAGACAGGACCCACAAGAGCACAGATAAGCAGCAGGTGAGGTGAAGAGAAATTGAAACAGGAAAGGGATTAAGATTCCCTTCCTAAAAAACAACAACAAACAAAAATCAAACCCAACAATATTAGAACAAATGGAAGAAAAGAGAAGCCTAACTCTCATAACTTAAATATGGATTAAACAATCCAATAAAACTAAAAAGAGTGACAAATAGGATAAAAATCCCAAAATGAGAGAGTTATAAAAAAAATCTACAAAACAAATATATGCACAAAACATTTAGTAAAGTTGTGGGAATAGTGTTGGTTTTTTTCTGTGCTTACCTTTGATTTCTTTCAATATTGAACCTTGCATCCCTGGAATTAAGCCCTCTTGGTCATAATGAATAATATTTTGGATTACTATGGTATGTTAGGATTTTGTTTTAACATTTTTGAGTCAATTTTTATTAGTGATAATGGCTTATAGTTTTCCTTCTGTGTTTAATCTTTCCATAGTTTATTTGGATTATATTTGTCACATGAAAGGATTGTTAGGGCACTTTCTTTCTCAATTTCTGAAAATATTTTGGGAAGTGTGAGTATTAACTGCTCTTTAAAAGTTTGATGAATTCTCTGGAGAATCCATATGTAAACTATATATCAATATAATTGGCTTGCTTCATAACCTATGTATTTCATTTTATTGTTTGCCACAAAGGGAGAATATTCATCAGTTCAAAGTTTTTCTATAGCTATACTTATTTAGTAAATACCCTAAAAGCTAATTAACTGTGGCTAACATTAAATAGGGAGTGCACAAGTTGGGAGTTATTAAGCAGTAGTTCTAGTAGCTTAACTCTTTATCAGCTTTTAAGCTATCCCTAGAACTGTGAGAAGTAATCAAGTCCTTCAGGAACCTGGAAAGTAGCTCCTTTAGAGATGCTATTTATACAAACGTTTATTTTACCCTATTAAAAGTAATCTCCTTGTTGAGTTTGTTTTCTTCTTTGCATTTTCTGTGGCACATCTGGCATATCGTAAATACTTAATGCTTGCCTGATTGATTTATTAATTTAAATAATAACCTAGACAATAGACATTTAAGTATATGCAAAGTGGATACATGTTTTGGCAGGAAAACACTAGGAGGCCTCATATGGAAAGTGGCATTTGATGAACCTAAGAATTCTAAAAAGCAGAGGTTAGGAAGGGAATTGATTTAGGGTACAACTGGCATAATTATTGGGAACTGTCCTGTATGAGAAACATTATAAAGGTCAGTTTGGCTGAAGTATTTAGTGTAGGTGAAGAGGAGTCCTGAACCTGGAAAAGTAGATTAGAGACAGATTGTAAAAGACTTCAAGTCAGGAAATCAGAGTAACCCATCCTGAGCAAGTCACTTTAACCTTTCAGGCAGTTTCTCATCAATAAAACGAGGATAAGAATAGTATCTTTCAGGGCTTTTCTGATACACATAAATACTTAGCAAATTTTAAACGTTAAATAAATGCTATTATTATGCCAAAGAGTAACCTTATTTGAGCCTTCAAGTAAGAGGGTTAGGGATGTCCTTTAGTTTATTGACCAGGGGAGTGTCAAGATTTATCGCAGCACTTTGGGAAAAATTATTTTGACGGTGTATATATAATAAGGGATGGGAATGGAGATTAAAGGGGAATCAGTGGCAGTAGTCCGGGCGAAAGCTACGGCCAAAGAGATGGGCCGGGCGGGAGAGAAGTCGAGATCTGACCCCTGGGTTGGTCATGCTGAGTCAGTTACAGATTTCAGAGGAGCTGGGGGAGGCTACAAAGGTCGCCAAAGGCCAGGGGAGAGGATACGTGAAGCTCGGCGGTTTCCTGCGCTTCTTCCTCCAGGAGAGACCGCGCCGACTACGCCCAGAACCCTAACACGTGGGCTGGGCTAGCTAGAACCGCCTACAGGAGGGGAGGGGGAAAACGATGGAAGGGGGAAAGCGTCATGAGGAGAAAAAGGAAATGAGGAGCTTGCAGGGAAGGGGCGTGGGGAGCTGCGCGCGCAGTCTTCCCAGCGGGCAGTGCGTGCTTTCTCTCCGGTTTGTTCGGTTCCTTGTGCGTTGTGATCCATAGTTACCATCTAGCTATGGCTCTCCACGTTCCCAAACCCCCGGGCTTCGCCCAGATGCTGAAAGAAGGAGCTAAAGTAAGCGAATGAGAGGGGATTGGTTGGGGGGAATGTTGGCTTGGTACGGGCTTCTGTGGAGAAAGGTAAAAAATAAGGGAGCTAACGTGGATAGGCCGTCTTCCAGGCCGGGCCGCTAGAAAGAAGAAGGTTCCAGAACTGAGGGGCGGAGACCAGAGCAACCCATGCGCCGCGATCCCCGAGGCTGGGGCGCGGGACTCCGGCCTGGTGCGGAGACTAAAAAGGGCGCTTCGGCGCCCCAGAACGTGATCACGTGTTCCGGGGGCACCACCCTGGAACATGCGTTAGCTCTTGGCTCTTAAATCTCTTGGAGACAAATCACCCTAGCCCTAAGCTAGTTCATTTCCCTGCTGAAACTGTTTAGGAATGGACGTTGTGGACGTAGGGATAATGATATGAGGGAAAGAAGCGGCCTTTAACTTAAGCACCTGTCTTAGGTCTGTAGATTTTTTTTTTAATGACTACGTTATTGTCAAAGGGTTTCTAGATCTATGAACCATGATCCTGTATTAACATCAATAAGTGTATGAGAGAAAAACAAAACACTTTATCGGGAGGTTCATGTGAGCATGCTTCCTTCCTTTCAAGGATTGTGTTGAATGGTGATATCATGGGATGCATGGCACAGTGGATAGAGCACTGTCTACACAGTCGGGGACCAGGATATAAATCCCTCCTCTAGTGTTTAATACGTGTGAACTTGACTTCGATTTAATTATTTTTAAAGTGAAAGTGTTATAAATAGATGGTCCCTGATGTCCCTTCCAAGCACTCTGACTTTTATAGCTTTTATGTCTGCTAGTAGTTGATGACACTAGCTAATTTATTCTCTTAACAACTCTATGATATTGGTAAAAGTTTTGTCATCATCCCTAATTTTTTTGTTGTTTAAAAAAACTGAGACTCAGATTTTTCCATGGTTTTACCTAATAAGATGTCTTACACAAGACTTAAATCAAAGTCTTGCCTAATTCTAAATTTATTTAAATTTATGATTTTTACTTCCCTTTCTCCTAGAAGATTAGAATTAGCCTTACCTTGTCAGATTGTGATCATGTTCCCAAGGCCAGGTCTTTCATGTAATTTCAGGGATATAGGTAAGAGGTTTTTTTTATTTTCAAAACATATATGCATGGATAATTTTTCAACATTAATCCTTGCAAAAAACCTTGTGTTCCAATTTTGGTAAGAGATTTTTTTTTTTTTTTATGATAACATAATGTGTTCTCTCATTTTTACCGTTTAACTGACTAAGCTTGCTAATGCTGAATTACATACCTGGATATGTAATTTTACCTGCAAAGCCAAAGAATATTTTGAAAGAGTTGAGGTTTTGAATGGTGATTTAAAAACAGGCTAAATGGCTTGAGGAGTCTAGAGTCTTGCAAGTAGCATGGAGATATACAATACATTCCAGTTGCTTGTTTGAAAACTATCTTCCTAATAGAAACTTAAGAAATGTGCCTCTGTAAATTATGGTCATAATTACGATAAAAAACTTAACTATATCATTCCATCGAGTTCGTTATTAAGTACCTATTATGAGGGGCAATATGCAAACTATTGTGGTGAATAGAGAACATTGACTATCTTCAGAATTAAGAACCCTTTGGTGCTAGGCCTTGACTGGCTTTGGCACCTGCCTTACAATAAAGAGATTTAGAGAATTGTTTGAGACTATGAGAGATTAAGTGACTTCCTCAGGGTCACAATCTGGATAAATAGGAATTCCTTACCTTGAAGTAATTAGAATTCTTGGAGAGTCATTTTCTTATGTATGTAGTAAGATAATCTGTAACATTGTTCCTTTTAGTATCCATCTCATAGAATAGTTGTCAAAATAAAGTAAGATAATGATGTTTTTCATATTG